>NW_024704743.1:103211738-103666277 GCF_018977255.1 Callorhinchus milii
ACTTCGCAGTCTAGGCTAACATGTCAGTGCAGTGTTGGATTGATGGAACTGCCATCCTTCAGATGAGACATTAAATCAAAATCCCCTCAGCCTGTTCAGATGACACTATAATAATAATAATAATCCTTGCATTTGATATAGCGCTTTTCACGTCGGGAGGACGTCCCAAAGCGCTTCACAGAACACACTGTAAAGTGAATTGACTGTATATTTGTGGGCGAACGCGGCAGCCAATTGCGCACAGCAATGTCCCACAAACAGTCATAGATTGAAAATGACCAATTTAATTATTGTTTTTGGTTTTTGGAGGGATTATTATTAGGCGTGTGGAGTAAGGAAACTTGCCCAAGGTTTCGCCCTGCCTGGAATTGAACTCAGGTCTCTCACTTGCAAAGCGAGTGCTCTAACCACTGAGCTACAGGACTCCACTAAAGATCCCATGGCATTGTTCGAAAAGAGAAAGTCCTGGTATCTTGGCCAACACTCGCAGATAATATTGGTCCTCATTCAGCAATGTAAATAGTTCGACACATCCTTTCAACATGCAAAGTCTTGTAAAATGTGAATTATTGTTGTTGTCATTCATTCACGGCTATTTGTTTGACATTGCTAGGCACAAATTGACTGCTGGATTTGCCTGCAGGCAGTTACCACAGTTTGCAAAACATCCCTTGAAGTGCTTTGAGACGCAGACAGCACAGGATAACCCCTCCCTATCTACACTGATAAAGCAAGTAGGACGGAACCCACCACAATACATACGTGAAACCGCACTGTCAGTCGATTTGCACTGCATACAGCCACGCACCCACCACCCACACACATAAACATACACATACATCCCTGCCTCAGACAGAACCCACACTCAACCTCTATCTGTTCCACGTAACCTGAAAGGAACAAGAAACCATAAAAGATGTGAAAGGGGAAAAGGGTTAGTTAATTAAAAGTTAGAAACCCTGGTCCATTCTCGGCCCGGTTTTCAATGTTAGTTGTGGAGACATTTTGACAACCTGATAAGTAGCAATATCAAATGCAAGGAGTGATTGTTATTATATTATTATTATTATTATTATTATTATTATTATGGCAGTCAAGCACTTGCTACTGTAAGATAGTTTGCAATAGTGCAGCTAGATGGTATCATTCTGGTGTCCCAAGAGAAATCACTACATCCCAGTCGAATTAATGTCTCACCAAAAGTTATGGAAAGTACAATAACAATAACAACAACAAAATTACATTTGTATAGCGCCTTTCACGTCGGGAGCATGTCCCAAGGTGCTGGACAGACAAAGCTTCAGACCCGAGCAGGGGATCAGGATCAGGGAGGGTGGAGGGCAAGGGAGAAGCAGGGAGATTGAAAGCAAACTTGAAGAGGAGGGTCTTGAGATGGGTTTTGAAGGTGATAAGGGAGGGGGCGAGGCGGAAGGACAGCGGGATGGAGTTGCAGAGGGTGGGGGCAGAGTTGCAGAAGGCCTGCTCGCCAATAGTGGGGCGAGCGAAGCAGGGGATTTGAAGCAGGCCGGAGCCCGCTGAGCAGAGGGAGCGAGCAGGATGGTAGTGGATTAGGAGGTCACAGAGGTAGAAAGGAGCAAGACCATGGAGGGCTTTGAAGGTGAGGACCAGGATTTTGAACTGTATCCTCTGTGTAATGGGAAGCCAGTGGAGTCGAGGATGGGGATGATATGGTCACAGAGCCTAGTGCGGGAGAGGACACAGGCCGCAGAGTTCTGGATGATCTGCAGCCTATGGAGGGAGGAGTTGGGAAGGCCGACAAGCAATGAGTTTGCATAGTCAAGCCTTGATACAATGAAAACATATATGAAGGTATTGGCGGCCTGCGGTGTGAGACAATGGCGGAGCTGGGCGATGTTGAGGAGGCGGGTGAAGGCAGAGCGGGTCATGTCGCAGATGTGGGATAGAAAGAATAGTTGTGGGTCAAACAAACCCCAAGGTTCCGGACTGGCTTAGCAAGGTGGAGTGAGCAACCATGGATGGTGATGCTGTCAGCGCCTGTGGTGAGGAAACGCTGACGGGAGCCAAACAGGAGAGCCTCGGTCTTGTTGACGTTTAACTGAAGAAAGTTAGCTCTCATCCAGGACTTGATGTCTGACAGACATTCAGTCAGGATAGCAGTGGTCCTGGAGTCAAGGGTGGGGGCAGAGAGGTTGAGTTGGGTGTCATGTGAAAGTTGACTCCAAAATTCTGCAGCTCGCACACCAGGCTCCGTGACCCCATCACTCCCACTCTTGCCCGACTCCACTGGCTCCCCATCCCCCAGAGGATCGAGTTCAAGATCCTCATCCTCACCTTTAAGGCCATCCATGGCCTTGCCCCCTCCTACCTCTCTGACCTGCTGACTCCCTACCAACCTGCCCGCTCCCTCCGTTCATCGGGCTCCGGCCTGCTCCATGTCTCCCGCCCGACCCTCCCTACTATCGGTAGCCGGGCTTTCAGCCTCTCTGCTCTCGTACTCTGGAACTCCATCCCATGGTCCCTTCGCCTTGCTTCCTCCCTTGCCTCCTTCAAGGTCGGTCTCAAGACGTTTCTCTTCGACAGTGCCTTTGGTCTCCCTTCCACCTCTCTGCCTTTCCTCACCCCTACACCACCCCCTCCCCCATGCTCGGGCCCCGACACCTGACTGTCCAGCGCTTTGGGATGTCCTCCCGACATGAAAGGCGCTCTATAAATGTAATTTTGTTGTTGTTGACTCAATGTCTGCAAATGATGCCTACAAAATATACAGTCAATTCACTTTACAGTATATTCTGTGAAGTGCTTTGAAACATCTAGAAGAGGTGAAAAGCACTATATCAAATGCAAAGATTATTATTATTAATTCAACTGGGATTGTGACTCATGCTGAATCACCATGTTTAAGAGCATCCAAACCATACTAAGAATTCCACATATGTATGCCACCTACACAGAGAAATGCACTTGTTTCTGGAGAGTGCATCCTGCATACCTAATGCTGTAGAGTATTAGGCACAGTTTGGCAAGTATTGGGAACGGTTGGCAAGAGCTGATGCTTGCGGAACCTGTGTGTGTGTTCTGTTATTGCTGGATTCTAACCAGCTAAAGCCATACAACATGCGATTGAGAGCATTGCCTGACAAGCTTCCCACTGATTCTGCAGCTAGAAACATCCTATCCATTAAGGCTTTGTCCTTAAATATAAATGTATATGCCATACCAGCCAGAATGAGGCAATTTTTCCCAACAGGCAATAAGATGTGTTATAGCACTCAAAGACATTTAATCTAACTTTCAGCAAGTCCTTCTTAGCACTCCAATGAAACGGTGGTGCCAAAAGGATAAAAATATGCTTGAAATATATTTAAAGAAGATCTGAATAGACACTTGGCAGGCACTATCCTCTGTTTCAGCTCATTGAATCAAAACGGACTTGGCAGTGCCATGGTGCTATAATATTGCCTTTAGCATTGTTGTTTAGCACTGAAGTGGATTGCATCAACACAAACTGGTCCTGTTTTTTTAAATAATAATAACAATAATAATCCTTGCATTTGATATAAATCTATGTATTTATAAAATTCAAACAAAACAGGAGAGTATATTGTTCAGAAAATTTAATATTCAATATTCAAGGACATTAAATAGGGCACTCAAAAAGATCCATAATGATGAATTGATTAAGCTGAGTTATTTTAGGTGGAGTGTCCTCTTTTATTATATTCATTTTTCTTCTTCATAAACATAACTGCTTCAATTGGAATGCTTGATGGGATATGGCCAAACTTCTAATGTGATTAAATATTTATGTGTAAAGGTTGGACATAAAGCTCAGACCATTACTTTTATGCCTGCACTGTAAGGACTTAGAAATATTGCAAAAATAAATCAGATTGCAGAGGAATCAAAGTGCCAGGACCATTAAAAAATGAGGTCAAGGCTGATAGATCAATGCAGCACTGGGGGAGGGTCAAATTGTCAGAGCTGCAGTCCATCAGATAAGATGTGAAACTAAGAACCCATTTGCCTGTTCAGGTGAATATTAAGGATGCCGTGGCGATACTCAAAGAGAATTTTGCAAATTGTGCATCCACACTCCGTGTGCGCGCCATGGATGAAATACTTCAAATACCATGGGAAATTATAAGTGAAAGTGAAAATAGCACTGAAGCCTTTCAGATCTCAAACTCATTTGGGCTCAGGCAATGTTAGATTTTTTAAAAATAAATATACATATTTTGAATTATAAAAAAATTATGTGGCAATATATCTCTATAGGAGTTTCTTTCACCAGGCAGAGTCAGATATAAGCTAGCTTGTCCACGCCTTCTTCACTTCCTGGCTCGACTCTTCCAATGCCCCCTCCACCATTCACAAAATTCAACTAATTCAGAACTCCGCCGCCCGGATTCTCACCCGAACACAACTGCGTACCCCCATCACACCAGTCCTTGCCAGGCTCCACTGGCACCAAATTACTGAACTGATCAATTTCAAGATCCTTTCACTCGTTTTCAAATCCCTTCATGCCCTCGCACCTCCCTACCTATCCGAACTGCTTACCTTCCACTTCTCCACCTGCTCCCTCACCAATCCCTCCGCCTTGCCACCTCCCTCCCCACTTTCAAATCCCACCGAAATACCTTCCCTTTTGATCGTGCTTAGAGTCACCTCCCTCTCCCCCTGGCTCGGGGTCAGACTGCGCCACTGTCAAGTGCTCTGGGACGCTACCCCTCATGAAGGTCACTATATAAATGCAAGTTGTTGTTGTTGTAGCTCAGTTGATAGCACTCTCACTTTGGGACCGAAGGTAGTGGGTTAAAGCCCCACATCGGGCTTTTGGACTCACATTTGAGGGTGACATTCCAATTCTGAGCTGGGGAAGTGCTGCCTTATCAGAGCTGCCACCCAGCAGTTGAGACTGAGGTTCCATCTGCCTATTGAGGTGGTTGTTAAAAAATAAAAGGTATAATTTGAAAAGGGAAGGGTGTCCTGGCCAATAATTCTCCAGACAAATTTGTCTTCACCTGATGGCTATTTGTGGAGTCCTGTAGCCTGGGTCGGGCGAAACATTGGCAAGTTTCCTTAGTTGCTTCTGTTTAGTAAATAGGAACCCGGTTATTAGGGGATAGGCAGATTTAAGGGGTGATAATCTTTTAAAAATCCACAACTGTTTGTGGGACACTGCTGTACACAATTGGCTGCCACATTTTTCCCACAAAATAGAGTCAATTCACTTTACAGTAAATTCTGTGAAGTGTTTTGAGACATCTCGAACACGTGATATGCTGTTATATCAAATGCAAGGATTATTATTATTATTGTAATGCTGCATTGCAATTTAACTAATATAGTCACAACAAATATAAATATGCAGTCACTACACTTTATAGTAAATCTTGTAAAGTACTTTGTGGTGTCCTCCCAACATGATGAGCACAATATCAAATGCAAGAATTATATTTTATTACAGAATTGCATATAATAATAATAAGGAGAATAATCCTTACATTTGATATGATGCTTTTACACATCTTCTAGATGTCTCAAAACACTTCACAGAGTATACTGTAAAGTGAGTTGACTGTATATTTGTTGGCGAAACATGGCAGCCAATTGCTTACAGCAGTATTCCACAAACAGATTGAAGTGACCAATTTTATTGCTTCTTTGTCTTGAGGGATTATCATTAAGCATGTGGAGTAAGGAAACTTGCCCAAGGTTTTGCCTTGCTGGGAATCGAACCCAGGTCTCTCGCTTGCAAGGCGAGTGCACTGAGCTACATGACTCCAAGAATGTTATTGCACAAAAACAAGTGATTCAGCCAGCTAGACCTTGCCGGTGTTTATACTCCACATGACCTGCCACCTCTCTTAATTATATAAAAATAGCATTTCTTAAAAGTTCTTGGGTAGTCCGACTGAGAAATTTAAGAACCGTTTCTGAGCAGAGCTTGAATCAATTTGCACTGCCGGCATTTATACTGCAGCAATGTGAATCAAAGTGCTGCCAAAACCATTCTTTCAAGGTGGTCTCAGAACCCAGGTGTTGATATTATTCAGTTTCAACCCAATTTATAGGGATCTTTCTGCAGCAACTTATCACAAAAGCAATAATTATTGAAATGCTGCAATTATTACGGAGCCAAAAAGATCAAAATTCAATCGCTTCAGTCTTGCTTATNAAAAAAGAGATGTGATCAGCTATCTGAAAGTTATATTCACGATTGCAAAAGACTGCAGGAAAATAACTGAAACATAAGAAAGGCATATAGAACAGGAATTAGTCATTGGCTCCTCCAGACAATTCCTTCTCGAATCCAAGCAAAATCTTCACTTACGTGAACTCATTGCTCCACCTCCTGTGCTGAAAGTTCTCCTTAGAGACACTCTGATATCTGAATGGAATCGAGCAAAACTTGAAGATTATTTTTGTAACTTCATACATCGCCACCGTTCAACCCAAGGCTCATTCCCTTCAAAAAGTATTGTACCCCACCTCAGGTATTAGTTGATTGTGTGAAGTGGTTTGAGATATCCTCCTGATGTGAAAGGCAGTACATAAATATAAATTGTTGTTGCTGTATGCCAACCCCCCCCAATTTACTGAACCCATCAGCTCAGAAACAGTTGCGTCCTGTAAAATGCTTCATCTCTCTCATGCAACTTTTATATTGTGGTTCCAGGCACTTGAAGTACAGGAACAAATTAGAGCCACACATGCATTTTGACCATCTCTATACTCCAGGAAGGCCATTGGAACAAAACAAAGCTTTGTGCCTAGTACAAAATATGAATAGAAATTAAGTTTCCACAATCTGTGCTATGTAAATAACTGTATATCAGAGACTGGGAGAAGTGCTCACATATCAGGTAACTTTTCTTCTAGTGTGTTTCTACTTACAATACCATTATTTAGGTAAGAGAAAACACAAAAATACATTTTTAATGAGCATTTGTGTGTGTTCGGACATCTAATATTATCGAGTATGGTCTCTCTGGCACAATCCCTTTCATTTGTCTGTTTTCCACCAGTTATATTTTTGGGTCAGCCAAATGTCTAACATATGTGAAAACACATTTCCATGCTGAAGAGTCTTCAAATCAAATGACAGGGTCCACATATATGGTTTCTGTATGACTAGTATGGAGCACAAACACTCTCCCCAGAGGGACATACTCTGCTTATCTAATGAGCAGAGTTTAGGCACAGGTTAGCAAGAGTCAAAGATTTGGAAACCTCAGAGTGTGCATTGGTCTATACAGCTGCAGTTTAACCAATTGAAACCATGCAAACCCCAGCAAGCCTCCTGCAATTTTCTGAGCTGAGACCCCTCTCCTGTTAGAGCTTTGTCTTGAAGGGTCAACAGAAGCATATTGGGAAAATTCCTAGGCCCAGTGCCTCTGCTATTGACTCAGGCTGGCTGGTCCATCATCAACAGGGACATGGAGTACTGCAAATCCGCCTGTCTCAGCAACCAGACTACCAAGACTACCACTGACTCGATTCCAATAATCCATTGGACAGGCATATCACCTTGGAGCCAACAGTGATCCAAAGTAAGCCTTCACTTAATTCCTCCTCAAGTTAATTGAGACATTAGACACCTGACAAGTGAAGGTGTGAGACCACTCCAGCGAAATAGCAGGTACTATCAAGGAGCCACATGGATAGCAGCGCATATCAGCATAACATTTACGAGTACACTGCCACCATTCTTCTGACCAGTGCCTAGAGATCTCTTACCTATTCAGAAGAGGTTCTACCAGTTGGTGGTGTAGAGCCTCACCAGCAGCTGCTTATCGATCATGCAGCACTAATAGGAGTTCTGAATTCAACTACAAGTAGTCTCCAGAGATGGACTTAACTCTGAAGACAACCACTGAATATAAAAACAGCATCAGTCTTGAATATCTATGAAAAACCTCAATAATGTTCCCAACCAGGGAATTTATCCATCACTTTTCTGGAGGAACAGTGTGCAAAAAGAATAACTTTTACCTGAAACTAATTTGAATTTCAAAGCAGACAATAAGTCTTATTATAAATGTTGTTAGTTTCTGAATGGTTTTTGAAAACACTTATGTGAATGGCTCTACTTCTATGTTAGTGAGGAAGCTCACCATTCCTATAATGATGCATGTAATGACATGTGCTACATTTGCTTTTCACAGTCATTTTAACACACAAAATAACCCCTGAAAAATAACTTAAAATGCAATTTTCTGGCAAAATTGCACACCAGGGACTTGGAAACTGGATCGATGACAGGAGGAGAAATTATGTAAATTGTCACAAACCACATCCTTCAGGCTTGAGATTGCTTAACCTGTGGCAAATTGTTATAGGTATATACCACACAAGGTATATTACAACAATGCATTTATGATAAATTTAGTAAATCGTTTGGACTTTCTGCTTTTCCGCTCCTGATAGTGCTAATCAGAAGTATTACCATAGTTTCAGGGAAATTTGCAGCTCAAGAGGTGACGATTGTGTCTGTGTCTCTCTTTTAAAGAGCAATCCTTTCAGTCCTGCCTTTTCCCCATACCAGAGATATCTATCTGGTTCCCTTTTGAGAGCTAAAATAAGAGTACAATGTTACATATCCATAAGTTTTGCTCACAAAATACACAGTCAATTACATCAAATGTCATATTTTGGCCCGTGTACTTCAATCACTAATTTTTTATATTTGGTTTTCCTGAGAGTGATACCCATATAGAACAGCATAGTTACTCAAAACATACATTCGGGGTTGAATCTCATATTATTTAATGAAGAATACCCCACTATATTATAACAGAATATACTGAAAGTGAATTGATAATAATAACCACAATAATTTGCACTTAGGTAGAACTTGAAAAAGGGGAGAGAGGGGGCAAGATGGAGGGATTAACGGAGAGTGTTCCACAGTTTGGGGGCATAGTGGCTGAAAGCATGACCTCCAATGGTGGAGTGGAGGTTGCAAGAGACAAGTTGGAGGCCCCAGGTGGTGGATTGGGGAATGAGGAGGTCGGAGAGGTAGTGAGGTGCCAGGGAGTGAAAGGATTTGAATATGTGTGTGAGGATCTTGAAGTCAATCCGTTCGGTGATGGGGAGCCAGTGGAGCCTGGCCAGAACTGGTAGGATGGGGGTACAAAGTTTGGTCCAGGTCAGTATGTGGGCTGGATGAGCTCTGAATGAGCTGGATTTTTTGAATGGTGGAGCTGAGGAGACCAGTGAGAAGTGCTTTTGAGTAATCTAGGTGGGAGGTGACAAATGCATGTACGAAGGTTTCGCCTGCATTTAGAGTGAGGTATGATCGGAGGAAGGCAATATAGCAAAGGTGGAGGAAGGAGATCCTGGTCAGAGACCGGATGTGTGGGGAGGAAGGACAGCTGGGGATCAAACCAGACAACTAGCTTGTGCACAGGTTTGGTGAATGTGAGGGCGAGCCAAGGGAGGTTAAGCAGTTTAGATCCGCAGGAGGGAAGACGTTGATGGGAGCCAAAGAGCATGGCTTCCGTCTTGTCCACATTCAGCTGCAGGAAGTTTGCACTCATCCAGGCCTTGATGTTGCCAGACAAGCTGATAGAACATCAACGGACCTGGAGTCAATGCTGGAGGAGGCAAAGTAGATTTGAGTGTCAGCTGCATACATGTGGAAGTTGACTGTATATTTTGTGGGTGAAACGCGGCAGCCAATTGTGCACAGCAGTGTTCCACAAACAGTTGTGAATTGAGTGACCAATTTATTATTGTTTTTATTTATTTATTTTTAACGGATTATTATCCCCGGAAAAGTGATCCTCCAATCGACTAACAACCAAGATCCTGCTTAGTGCTGGGTAAACAGAGGCGTGTGGAGTAAGGAAAATTTCCTAAGGTATCGCCCTGCCCAGGAATCGACCCCAGGTGTTCTCACGTGCGAGGTGAGTGTGTTCTAACCATTACGCTACAGGATGTCTTGACTCCATCCTATTTGCTTTCAAAAGATAAACATAATAGTCCTTACATTTCACAAAATTGGTTTGGATTGGCCCATTCAATCTCATCCTACCAGAATATCCACCATAACAGTATGAAACAGCTTTTTAAATGCATCCAAACTCCTGGCCTCAACAACCGTTCCTGGCTACCTATTCTATTCATTAGTTACTCTCTGAGTAAAGATAAACTTCCTGTTACCTGCCCTAAAATAGTTTCTTAAAAATAAAAATGTTGTCCTCTTATTATCTTAGTGCATCCTAGATTACTGATCTGGGTATACTTTTTCAATCCCATTTAATGATATTGCAGCTTCCTTGTCAGGAGGAGATCTCAAATTGCTTCACAGGATTTTACTGCAAATCGTAGTAACTGTATTTAGTAAATGAAGGCAGGAGCCAATTTGTGCCCAGCAATGTCCCACAAACAACCATGAAGTGAATAATTAATTTTATCCTGAGGCTTATTGGCCTCGACATTGGGAGAAACTTCCTTTCCCCTTTATTTTTGAAAAAGTGCCATGGAATCTTTAACGTTCACCTAAACAGACAGACAGTATCTCAGTTTAATATCTCACACTACCAGCAATGCATCACTCCCCCAGCACCAAAATTGAGTATCAGCCGAGCCTGTGAATTCAAAGTCCCAACGCAGGCTTTGAAGCATAACCGTCTGACTCAGACGAGCGTACTACCAACTGAGCCAGACTGTTGCCAAGTTAATGACTCAACCTAAATTAATTACTCCCATTCCATTTCCAAAGAAACATTAAGCCATTTGTGATCTCCAGAAACATCTGTTATGCTCATCAATAAATAAATATTTTCACTGTTGAGTCTGGGGCTTTATAAAGCATTCTGGTCTTCTGTTTTAAGAATCATTAAGTCCTCAGTGAACTGAGATAAAACAAATATTCTGCTCCATCATGAGGCTTGCCAAGTGCTCCAGGGAATTCTTTTTATCTTCATTCACAAATTTAATCATGATTTGAATTTCTGAGAGACTCTTTCTTCATCTCTTTGCCTCATTCCCTCTGCCTCGCCCCTTCTTTATCCATCTTTAAACCTCCCTTAATTTACCTCTTTGACTGCATTTATGATCACCTCCCTCTCTCTTAACCTAATGTGTCAGCCTGTCTCAGTGTAGCAGGAATCTTATCTCTGAGTAACAAGGTGTTACGTTCAAGCCACACCTCAGGACTTGAACTCACATCATCTAAACTGAAACTCCTATGCAGTGTTTGGGAGTGCTGCTTTGAGCGAGGTGCCATCCTTCGGATGAGATGTTAAAATCACGGTTCTGTCCGCCCGTTCGGGTGGACGTTAAAATCAATTCTCAGAGTTCTCAAAGGCACATGGCTTTACAGTCTCACTTCAGCACTGTATCTGTATCAGTTTTTCTAATTACATGTACAATTACTTTGCTTGATGCCTGTAAGGTCCTAAGCCATGAGAAACCAGACAAAAAACAATTGGTGGAAGCGTGTGAAGAAGACATTACTACTGAGTGAAATTTGTGAATCCATTGTAAAGAATTAACCAAGCTTCTGGGAAAAGCTTGACAATTAGAAAGCTTGCATTTGGCAGCAGTTAAACAAAACCTGGTGTTTTCTCAGAATAACAGATAGCTGGGAATAAATGGTATCAAATTTGGATGCTGGATACCACCAAGCACTCAAAGCAATTTGTAAAGACATCTGACATGATGTTTTGCCCTATATACTTTGACGAAACTGCTGTGAGTACCACTGAGGAAGACGTTAAGATTGATTTGGAAGTCTACAGCAGTTAAGCAGCCAAAATAGATGTAACATCACTCTTCCTTCTACATGCACTAAGCTAGATTTCCAATGCTTGTAAAAGTTACTGTCAAACTATATTCTCCAATGAAAACACCCAAATTGAACTGCAAAGCCAAAAGAGTACAATGTAAGAGAAGGGGTGAGAGAGAATGTTGATTGTGCTCCTAAAGGTCAACTGTTGGAAGCACATTGCCAAGGAACTCTGAAAAATCCATTTAAAGATCCAATGGCACGAAAAGAGAAAGAAATTTCTTATGGTTTCCTGGCCAACAATCCCTCAGATAAAATGAGTCATTCACTTTGTGGATGTTTGTGCAACATTGATGTTTGTAAATTGGCTGCTGAGTTCGCCTACAAATGCAGAGGCACCACACGCTTACAGTAAATCTTGTGAAACTCTTTGAGATGCAATGAAGAACTTTACAAAATGCAAGGATTTATTGTTATTTATTTGTTGGGGAACAAGTCGTTATTTTTCAGCCTCTTACTGAAGTGCAATGCTTCCAAGTACCAGTGATGCCCAAGTACATCTTGCAGGAATACATCTTGTTAATTGTGGGCAATGAATGGGACTTGACAAGCTTTGCACACTCAGATATCACAGGTTGAAATGTACTTGATTCCAACAACCAATTATAGCAGGGTTCCCCTGGATGGGTTAAGTGCCCCACTCCTGCCTCTGCTCATCAGTAGTCACAGTCAATCAATGCACAAAACTGTTTTTCAATTAAATTATTAGCTGTGCCAATCCTGAAAAATCAACATAACTGAAATGTTAATGTGACGTGTAGTAAAATAAAACTGTTGTGCTCCCATTAATTGAAGTCTGTTACTCAAAAGTAAATTACAACTAAATAAGAAACCTATGTTGGATACTCAGACTTTTACTCTATTAAATACTAAAAAGATTCCAGCATTTTTATATATACTGTATAAATCCCCATGCCACACACTTACAGAATTATATTGATGGCTATAATCTATCCGTTTGTAACTATCGACTGAACTGACAATAACTATAATATTTCATATCAGTTACAATAAGCGCACAGGATAGCATTTGTAGTTTAGCAACCCTGATTGCTACTTTCTCATTCTCTTTTTAACAATAACAACAACAAAATTACATTTATAGAGTGCCTTTCACATCGGGAGGATGTCCCAACAAGATCACAACAAAGGTATGGATGGAGCAAGACATTTATTTGGTCTATTTGATCGCCTCCTTCCAGAATCTCCTATATTCTTCCCATCATAGCACCAAACTGGTTCTTGATTGTGATTGATGAACAGTCCTCAACCATCCATCCTGGTAAACCATTCCAGTTGTTGATTACCCTCAGTAAATGAAACACTTCCTGCTGTTTATCCTGAAATTACCCTTCACACACTTGATCTAGTGTCCTCTGATTGTGATGTACTGGAGTATCTATCTCAAAGGATTGTAGTACCATCAATTATTATTCCATGAAACGCAATATACAGGTAAATTTGCATAATTCTTATCTTTTTAAATCGTATAATCGACTAAGTCAGACATGCAGCCGAGTCCCATTCAGTTTCCTACCCAAAAACACTTAAGTTTTTTTGCACTCAACGTATTTTATAAATCCGATGACCAATTCCAAGGTCGATATTATAAATTGAATAAACGGCAAAATTGCAATACGTCTTGGTCCCAAATACATCGTAAACACTATGCAAATCATCTCCCAACTCATAATACCATTAACAAACTTACACGGGAAATGAAGTCTTGACCTGTCACTGCAGGCATAGCAAATATCAGCTGCACTGAAGTATGGATACTCAGTGTAGATTATTGATTATATTATACGACTTATGCAATTTTGTTGTAACTCATACTTCATGCAAGTCAATAAATATTATGGCGAAGGGTCATGGACCCAAAACGTTGACTCACTTTCCTTTCTCCATAGATGCTGCCTGACCTGCTGAGTGTTTCCAGCGACTTCTGTTCTTTTTAATAAATGTTATGGTCCTGACTGATACGACAGATGCAACTTTCCAAGTCTTAAAAGGAATTAGTTTTTCTAGATATTCCTCACCGCTCATTCCTCTAACACTGGAGATCAGCCTCAATGTTTTCCTCTGCACTCTCTTTGGGGCTTGGGTGGCCCACCTATGTCATAGCAACCACAACAGTACTCAATACTGCAGATACAGCATGACTGCAGAAATGTACGGAATGTGGTTTATGTGAAACTGATTTAAGAATATGAGAACCATAGGAAAAGAAGTTGCTCCACTGAGTGTGTTCCACCTTTTTCTTAGAATATGACTGATCGATAACTGAATACCATCTGCCTGCCTTTTCGCCTTCCTCCCTGATATATTGACTAGCTATGTATTTACTTCCCTCTCAGATACTCCCACTATTTTTGCATTAACCATCTTCTCAGGGAACATTGTTCTTTTAATTCTACAATCTCACAATTCTCTGACAAACGTTTAGTAGAAGTATTGCTTTCTATTCATTTTTCATGGCCTCACACTGTCAAGAAGACAGCAATAACAAGTCAATTGAGGCTCCGAGCCTTTCAACATCTACCTTAAAAGTTCTAAGTATGATTTACAACTAATGTCACACATTCTCACGTTTGTTCAAGCAGAATATAATTGCACCAAACTAATGTACATGTGCCTCCTAGTTGTACTTCCTATGTGTAGTATCTTGCATTTATTGTATTGAACATCAAAAGTCAATGTTCAGCCCAAGTGCACTTCGGGTGAGTTATTTTAGTAAATATTGCCTGCCTTCTTTGATTCAACACTTAGCTTGCTGTCATGTGCAAAATTTCCTACCTTGCACTAAGCAAGAATCCAGATCATTTTTACCCTAGGAGCACGAGGGAATAGCAGTTAATGTGCGTACAGCAATGTCCCACCATCAGTGAATGATATTTGTTTTGTTATCTGGATGACTGTTAGCCAAATCTTTCCATGATACCTATAACATCTACCTGAACAAGCAAACAGAACTTTGCTACAACATCAAAAGGATGGAACCTCTGTCAATGCTCATTTTCTGCTCATTGGAGGGTCAGCCTGGACTATGAGCTCAAAGTCCTAATTTGGGGTTTGAAGCCATAACTTCCTGACACAGAAGCCAGCAGCTAAGCCAGGCTGACAGCTAAAGTTACCCTAGTTTCTAAACAACAACAAGATTATGTTTGTCGGGAGGACGTCCCAAGGCCCTGGCCGGGGTATAGCATTTCAGACCCGAGCTGGGGTCAGTGGGGGAGAAGGGAGGGGAGGGGAAGGGGGTGGCCGATGGCATGGTCGAAAAGGAGGGTCTTGAGGCAGGACTTGAAGGAAGCTAAGGAGGGGGCGAGGCAGAGTGACTGGGGGATGGAATTCCAGAGGTTGGGGACAGAGTGGCTGAAAGCTCTCTCACCAATGGTGGGGCGGGTGGGTCAGGGGACATGGAGCAGGCCAGAGCCGGCTGAGCGGAGGGAACGGGCGGGTTGGTAGGGGGTTAGGAGGTTGCAGAGGTAGGGTGGGGCGAGGCCATGGAAGGCTTTGTATGTGAGCACCAGGATCTTGAACTGGATCCTCTGAAGGATAGGGAGCCAGTGGAGTCGGGTGAGAATGGGGGAGATGGGGTCACGGAGTTTGATGCGGGAGAGGACATGGGCTGCAGAGTTCTGGATTATCTGCAGCCTGTGGAGGGAGGAGTTGGGAAGGCCGACAAGCAGGGCGTTTTCTTAGTCGATCCTGGAGGTGATGGAGGCAAGAACAAGAGTTTCAGCGGCCTGAGGGGTGAGCTAGTGGAAGAGTCGGGCGACGTTACAGAGGTGAGGGGAGGCAGAACGGGTCATGACTTGAATGTGGGGGAGAAAAAACAGTTGAGGGTCGAACAAGACACCTGGGTTCCTGACTGGCTTGGTGAGTTGCAGTGTGCAACCATGGAGGTTGATGTTGCAAGAGCCTGAGGTTCTGAGGTAGTAGCACGAGCCAATCAGGAGGGCCTCAGTGTTGTTCACATTCAGCTGTAGGAAATTTGCCCTCATCCAGGATTTGATGTCCGATAGGAAGTCTGTCAGGACAGCAGTGGTCCTGGAGTTGAGGGTGGAGGCAGAAAGATAGAGTTGGGTGTCATCCGCATACTTGTGGAAGTTGACCCCATGTCTGCAGATGATGTCACCAAGGGGGAGCACGTAGATGTTAAAGAGGAGAGGGACAAGGACAGAGCCCTGGGGGACGCCAGATGTGACAGTGCGGGGGCTGGAAGAGAAACCGTTAGAGGCAACGAAGTGGAGACAGTGAGAGAGATAGGAATCGAACCAGGCAAGGGCAGATCGGTGAAGATTGAGTAAGGCGGAGAGGCGGTGTATGAGGATGGAGTGGTCAAGGAGGACAAGGAGGCTGAGGGAGCCCTGATCACAGATGTTCAGAATGTCATTGGTGACTGACCAAGGCTGTTTCCATGCTGTGGACAGTGCGGAAGCCGGATTGGAGGGATTCAAAGAGGAAATGGTGGGAGAGAAAGAAGCGGAGCCTGGACGCAACGACTCATTCCAGGACCTTGAAGAGGAATGGGAATTTAGAGATGGGGCGGTAGCTGGAGAGGAGAGATGGATCCAGGGAAGGTTTTTTGAGGATGGGGGTGATGACAACTGTTTTTAGTGGGGTGGGAACTGAACCAATGGACAGGGAGAGGTTGATGACATCGGACAGGAGAGGGGCCAGAAGGTGGAGCTGGGAGACGAGGAGAGAGATGGGGATGGGATCGAGAGAGCAGGTGGTGGGTTTGAGTTTGCGGACAGTCGTGTTGAGGGAGGAGGGAGAGATAGGGTTGATAGGGGGGCATGGGTGGGGTCATGAGGGAGAGATGATGTGGGGGTGGCTGTGGATGGGGCTGAGGTGGCTGAACGTAACTCTCGATTTTAGCTTCGAGGAAGTCCAGCATCTCCTCGAAGTTGGAGTTTGAGGAGAGGATGGGCGACGTATGGGAAGGTGAATGGAGGAGACGGTTAGTGGTGGAGAAGAGAAACCGGGGGTTGTCCTTTGCCTCCAAGATAATCTTGGAGTAGAAGGAGAATATGGCAGAGGCAAGAGCGCAGCGGTAGATCTTGGTGTTGTGAAGTCAAATCTGCCGATGGACCAGGCGCGTTCGGCAGCTCGCACTTGTGCCTTGAGGGAACGGAGCTGGCTGGTGTACAAGGGGTATTTACTGATGTAGGAGGCAGTACGGGAGATGAGGAGGGCAAGGGAGTCCAGAATGGAGGAGAGGGAATTTTGGAGAAAGGAGAGTGAGGAGGTGAGTTCGGTCAGTGAGGCCCAGAGGTGTAGGAGTTCAGATGACTCCAGGGCAGTGGAGAGGGAGGGGAGGAATTTTTTTTCCATGGATGGTATGTAATGGTGGAGGATTGGGAAAGGGGAAGGGGTACTGAGGTGTTGAGGGAGAGGAAGTGGTGGTCCGAGATGGCTTTTTCGACGATGGTGATGTCCGAGACTCTGAGGCCCCAGGTAATCACCAGATCAAGGGGGTGGCCACAGACATGGGTGAGGGAATGGATGAGGAGGGAGTGGTTGATGGAAGAGAGGAGGGAGGAGAAGTCGGTAGAGGAAGAGCAAGAGGGGGTGAAGTAGAGGTTGAAGTCGCCTAAGATAAGGAGGCGTTCAGAGCAGAGTGAGAGGGAAAATAGGAGGGTGGAGATGGCTGAGTGGAAGGTGGGGGAAGGCTTTGGAGGATGGTAAACAAGGAGGATTTTGAAGCAAAGCCTGGAGGGGCGTTAGAGGGTAAAGTGTTCAAAGGAGGGGAAGGTTCCAGTGGAGTAAGGGAAAAGGCCAAGGGGGGACGGGGAGATGAAAGCCACACTCCTGCCACAGCGATGAGGCCGTGGGGTTTTGTGGAAGGTGTAACCTGGAGGTGTGGTCTCAACTAGTGGGAAGGTGTTGCCTTGGGTGACCTAGGTTTCAGTGAGGGCGAGGATGTCGATATTTTCCTCAACAGTGACAGTCTCTTATGCAGTATTTTTAACAATTTTCGGAAGTCTTGGTGTATAATACAATATGCTTTTCCCTGTCAATTTGGAATTAACAAAAAAGTATAAGAGTTAATTGTAGCATTGGTTCCATTCTCTCACTTTAAAACAGTTTGATGAGATTTATTTTATTGTCAGGTTTATCAACTGCAGAACAGTACTATATTGACAGTACAGGCCAAACTGTAAGAATTTCCTCAAGAGTATAACAAAGCAGCTGCACACAATGGACAAATCTGTTTAATGTCAACACGGCCCACTCATGTGTTACACTCAAACAAATCTGCAGGCAAAGCAATCCCTACATACGTGTTTCATGCACCACCAAGTGAAGAAATAAGGAAATGAAATAAAAATAAGACTATTATTATCATCGATGTTTCTATCTGTCGTGAATTTTGAATTTAACCCTTCGATTACCAACATACCAAAAATCTAACAAGGTTCCCATTTTAGAACTTTTCCCTGGAATACTCCACATTTGAAAACGGCTTATTGTATAATATTCAGTGCTTTGATTTGATTAAATTATTTTACAATATCTCAATTATCACAATAATGATGTGCAATTTTTTTTAAGAGAGATATTTTGACTTTCAGAGTTTTAACTATTAAACCTTTTGGTAACTGTTCATCTAAATTGTGACATGAACCCATCCTTTTTTCTCTGTCATTTATTTTCTCTTTAGCACACAGAAGAAAATGTTAAATGTTTTGTCTTCGTTATTAGCCTTTACTATTTGAGAGACACAATCATCAGAGCTGGCACAGTCACAGTGGAACAAATGGCCTTTGTCTGTGCCATAAATTTCTATGGTTCCCTTGAAAGAGCATGAGAATAAAATGCAAAACATGAATCTTTGATAACATCTTAGACCAAGAACAAATTTCCCGAATTGGTGAATGAAAGTCACCAAATATATACACAAATCCCCTAAACCTTTAGCTTAATCTTATTCATAATGAACTAGTTTAAAGGCTTCTCCTATACATTCTTGGATAATAAAGCTTTCAGTAAAGTTAGCTGCCTCTTGTCTTTCAAAAATACACATTGTGGAATGTTCCAATCTTAAATCATCCTGTATCTACACCGAAAGAAACTCCGTAAATGAAGGAAACCACGGACACAACTGAATATGGAAATTACCCCCCAAAGGCCTCATTAGGAAATGAAAAGGTGCTTTGATGCACACCAAAGGAGCATGAATAAAGAGCAAGAGAAAAGCAGCTTGAGTGCATAATTGTACAACACGACAACAACCAGAAGCACAACATCAGCTGACAAGGCACAGAAAATTGTCCATGGTGGAAATAATACAGAACATGGGACAGCAGAGAGCATCTATACATTCTTGAATACCGGTAATGTCAGCAAAGATAGTATTCAGTCCTATTGAACTTTAGCTACATGCTGCACAAGACACGGATGTTAGTAGCTCAACCTTCAAAAGAATCAGATTTTAGAAGCAGCCCTAAGAAGATCGCTGCCCACATCATTGCAGGTTCAGTCAATTTGAACATTACCAAAGCTCTATGGCAACGAGAAAACATTAGCCTTTAATTCAAGAATGTAACAGCCTGCTGTGTGAATGGCTCCCACACTCTAGAACAGTTACACTTTGACTATGTTGATACGGCACATGAGAGCAATTCAAGCAAAGCTAATTTTCAAACAAGATGGTAAGTATTTCAATTGCAGTTAACATTTTTACGAATCGCTGATCTATGAATCATTTATCTGGAAATCTTAATTCTGTTTTCCCACTAAATTATTCACTGAATAAAGGAGTTTAAAAACAAGCAATTAAATTAAGTTAAATATTCAAATGTTATCTCGAGCAACAAGAGAGAGCTTAGGACAGTAACCCCAGAACTGCTTTTTAAAGGAAAGAAACACTGATGGAGAATTGCCAGAATAACATAATGTTCTCTGGTTAAAAGTGCACCATCCTGCCATCTCTCTGCTGCTCTAGAGTCTTTTTTGAAGAACACACACACTTTTCATTGGTGTCGAGTGCTCAAAACTACTGGTATCAAAGTCTAAGTTTAGATAAGACTTTACACAGTTATCTTTCCACTACCCTCGTCTCCCACTTCAGTCTGTGTGCCCAGCCAGTACTATTAAGCGCTTTGGGACATCCTTCAGCATCACACTACATAAATGTTCATTTGTATTGTATTGTGTTCTATAATAGAAAAAATTAGATCTTCCCAAAACTGCAAAAAGGGTGTACATTTGTACAATGTGTAAATAAAATGAAGAAAATAGCATCTGCAAAAAGATTGTGCAGCAACAAAGAGAATTAATGAAACTGAAAAATTGACTTCTGATTAAGGACTTACCTCTGCTTCAGGTTTAATTTGGAGAATCTATAAAAACTTCCAGCAGTTATTTTGTGCTTTAATTTGGTATGGGGATAAAGGGCGACGGTTCTGAGGCTTGAACAAAGAGGAAGGTCTGGAGACAAACTTTGAATGACACAAGGAATGGGGTAAGGCTAAGGGACTCCAAAATGGAGTTCCAGAGAGTTGGGGAAGGAAGGCTGAAACCTCGACCACTGATGGTGGAGCAAGTGAAGTGTACAGGGCGGGGAAGTGAAGAAGTCCAATGCCCCCTGAGTCGAGGAAGCAACTGTTGATAGATTGATAGGGTTTACGAAAGTCGCAGAGTTCCATGGAGGGCTTTAAAAGTGAGGCTGAGGATCTTGAACTCAATCCTCCAGGGGTGGGGAAATTAGCTGCAACATTTTGGATGGCTAGTGGAGGGAAGAAATGCGAAGTCAAGTGAGCAGGGTGATTCGCATAAGTCTTGTCTTTATAAATCGTGTGATCGCTTAAGCCATTAAGCCATACTTACAACCGAATCCAATTCAGTTTCCTATCAAAAACACTTAGATTTTGTTTTAATCAAGTTCTAACTTGTAATGCCGCTCCCCTTTCCTCCATTACTCCCCAATTTAACAGCTGCACTGAATTGCGGGAAATGACGTCCTGCGCACTCAGAAGTCAGCTGCATTGAACTGTGGGAAACATTGTCTTGATCTGTTGTCAGACCGCAGAAGAGTTTAATTGCAATGTGATTCCAATGCTTGCTGGTAAGCCTGCATATGACGATGTGTCAAGACGCATTGAATTGCGGGAAACAGTCTTGATTCATCATCTCATACGCACCTATCGGTGGAACTGACGAACTACAGCATGCACGTACTGGCTGCAGTGACAAAGTACCGCTTGCGAAGTTATCTGTTGCACTGAATTACGCATGCACAGTCTAGATATTGATTAAATCAGGTTTTATACAATTTATACAAGTTTACCTGAAACTCGGAGTTCGCATAAATCATATTAAATATTATGACTAGACTGTTACGACTTATGTTACTTTCATATGTTACTATATTATATTAAGTTAACATATCCTGGTGAACAATGATGTTTTGAATGACTGCTGTTTATTACCTACCACATGCCAGAATTATTATTATTATTAGACTCATCTTTTCCACCAAACTTTTGGTGCCTTCCCTCCACCCACACCCAAGCTTGGACTCACCTTCAGCTGTGTGAAGTGCTTTAAGATGTGAATATGAAAGGTGTTACATATGTAAATTGTTGTTATACTGCTCTAAATGCTCTCTGGAGTATCTGACTATATGTAATGTCAAAGTGTTCTACACCGGGTGGAAAAAATTGATATGCAGTGCGATATCCCACATATCATATTTTGCATGCAGTTTCAAGGCTATCAAAGTAACACAGGCTGGATACGTTTTGAAAATTAAAATCCTTAATTATTGAATATGCACATTTCTATCATATGCAAAACAGGCTTTTGTACATTTTAATGCTGAATATTAATCAGAATTAGAAACGTCCAAGAAGCAAACAATTATTTCTAATTTTGACCATTCCACTGAAAAGTTTAAGCTGCATATCAAACTTATTAAACTACCAAAATAATACTGTTATCTTCGAAGATACAACTTCATCTATAATTTGGAACATTCTGTATGAATCTATATTCATTGCATACATACTGACAGAGACAACACCTTGATCTCACAGGCTGATATCAGTCATGTTACAATTTATATTCTGCATATTAACCTGTAAGCTTTTAGATGTCAGCCTGGCTCCATCGGGAGCACTCGAGCCTCTGAATTAGAAGGCTGTCAGTTTCAAGTTCCACATCAAGATTCTGAACTCACCCCATCTCGGCTGACAATGCAACAACAACAACAACAAGATTCCATTTATTGAGCGCCTTTCACGTCGGGAGGACGTCCCAAGGCGCTGTACAGTTGGGTCAGGACCCGAGCAAGGGGGGAATGGTCAGGGTGAGGGGAGGGAAGGGAAGGGAGGGAGCGAGGAGGGGGTAGAGAGTCGAGAGGGGAGCTGAAGGCTCCGTCAAAGAGAAAGGTCTTGAGACCGGCCTTGAAGGAGGAAAGGGAGGTGGCAAGGCGAAGGCACTGGGGGATGGAGTTCCAGAGCCTCGGGGCTGAGAGGCTGAAGGCCCGACCACCGATAGTAGGGCGGTTGGGGCGGGGGATGTGGTGCAGACCGGAGCCAGAGGAGCGGAGGGTATGGGCAGGTAGGTAGGGGGATAGTAGGTCGGAGAGGTAGGAGGGAGCAAGGCCGTGAATGGCCTTGTAGGTGAGGATGAGGATCTTGAATTCGATCCTCTGGGGGATGGGGAGCCAGTGGAGGCGAGCGAGGGTGGGAGTGATGTGGTCCCGAAGCCTGGTGCGGGACAGTACACAAGCTGCAGAGTTCTGAATGACCTGCAGCTTGTGGAGGGAGGTGCCGGGAAGGCCGGCGAGGAGAGAATTTCCATAGTCCAGCCTTGAAGTGATAAAGGCTAAATGCAATGCTGAAGGAGATGCTATCTTTTGGATGAGACATTAAACCGAAACCCCATCTGCCTGCTTAGAAAGACATTAAAGATCACGAGTCAATTTCCAAAAAGAGAAGGGCATTTATCCAAGTATTCTGGCCAAGAATACCCCAGATAAAATCAATAGTTTACTGCGTGGTTATTCGTGGGACATCGCAGTATGCAATTGTCTGCAGCAAAAACAACAAATTGCAATTACTACAACAACAACTTGGATTTATATAGCGCCCTCCACGCCAGATGGTGTCTCAGATCGCTTCACAGTAACGGATCTCAGGACCGAGCCAGGGGGAGGGGGAGGAAGATGACCAAAGGCACGGTCGAAAAGAAATGTCTTCAACTGAGAACTGAAAATAAGAAGAGAGGGGGCGAGGCGAAGGGAGTGAGGAAGGGAGTTCCAGAGCATCGGGGCATAGTGGCTTAAAGCACGGCCACCAAGGGTGGAGCGGAGGACTCGGGGGTCAAGCAGGAGGCCAGACCCGGTGGAACGAAGGCAACGGGCACTGTTTTGAGGAGAGAGGAGGGCAGAGAGGTAGGGGGTGTGCAGAGGAGTGAAGGGATTTGAATACATGGGTAAGGATCTTGAAGTTGATCCTCTCTGGGACAGGCAGCCAGTGCAGTCTGGCAGGGACTGGGGTAATCAGGGAGCGGAGTTTGGTGCGGGTAAGAATGCGGGTGGCAGAGTTTTGTATGACCTGGATTTTATGAATGGTAGTGGAGGGTAGACCGGTGAAGAGGGCATTTGAATAGTCCAGCCGAGTGGTGACAAAGGCATGGACCAGTGTTTCAGCGGCTTTTGGGGAGAGGTGTGGATGGTAGTGGAGGGGAGGCCGGTGAGGAAGGCATTTAAATAGTCCAATTATACAGCGCCCATCACACGGGTCGGGTCACTGAGCACTTAAAAGCGATGTAGATGGATGCAGAGCCGGAAAGGGAAAGGGGAGGTGAACCGAAGGCGTAATTAAAGATGAAAGTCTACAAGTGTAATTTGAAGGCAGAGAGGGGGAACACAGAGGGATTGAGACAAGGAGTTCTGGAAATTAAGGCAAGGAGTTCGAGAGATTTTTCAGGGATTTGTTTTGTATGATTTCAAATAATTTGAGGTATTGCAAAACAAAAATACTGCAGATGCTGGAAACCTGAAACAAAAACAGAAGTCGCTGGGAACATTCAGCAGGTCAGGCAGCATCTATGAAGAAAGGAAAGTGTGTCAACATTTCAGGTCCACAACCCTTCATCAGAACTTGGGCATGTTGAGATGGGGATGCTTTTAAGGGCTAACAGAGGGCGGAGGCAGGGCAAAGAAGACAAAGAGAAAATGGGGTAGAGGATAGGAGATGATGGGTTAAAGAGGTGTGAATAATGCAAAACAAAGGGGGGATTGCAATAAAAATTTAGTGCATTCGCTGCTCACAATGTGGTCTCCCCTACATTGGGGAGACCAAACACAATTTGGGTGACTGATTTGCCGAACGCAAGCACAACCCTGAGCTTCCAGTTTTTCGCCACTTCAACTCTCCCTCCCACTCATCCCCCACTTTTGCTTTGCATCATTAACACCTCTTTAAACCATCATCTCCTGTCCTCTACTCCATTTTCTCCTTTGTCTTCCTTGTCCTGCCTTTCCCCTCTTTGTTAGCCTTTAAAAGCCTCTCCTTCCTAACATGCCCAAGTTCTGATGAAGGGTCGTGGACCCGAAATGTTGGCTCGCTTTCCTTTCTCCATAAGATGCTGCCTGACTTGCTGAACTTTGCAGCGACTTCTGTTTTTGTTTGAGGTTTTGCAATATTGGTATTATCCAACAAAGTTTGCGGTTCCAATTTTCAGTTCCTTATACACAGCAAATTGCGCTAGTTGAGTCTGTACCTGCATATTCATGTAACATGACTAATTTCATTCATGGCTGATTCATTTGCCCAAAACTAGACAGTCACTACATTTCACAATAAATCCTGTGAAGCGCTTTAAATATATCTCAACATCGTGAATAGGCACTATAACAAATTGGATTATTATTACATTCTCAATTATGCCTGCTTCATGTACATATCAAAGACACATTCATAATAGTGTCATGAAGGGATGATAAATTCACTTTTTAAACAGATGTTTGAAAATTTAGAACGACGATGAAGATCAACAGAAATTTGCAGTGCATGAATTTCCATCTACAAACTTATACTGCGCAATTTGTTGTGCATATGGCACTAAAAAGTAGGACCACACACTTTGGGGGACAAGATCAGCATTGCAATACCTCAAAATATTTGAAATCATAGAAAAACATCTCCGAAAAATAAACAGCAATTACCAATGGAAGCTTAATATTCTTAAAACTATACTTCAGAAAGCACTATATATATCAAGCCTCTGTTAGCCATCTGACAAGGTAAGGCACAGAGTTCCAGCAGAATGGATCTAGGAGCCTGGACAGCTGTCAGGTTGACCAAGCCAGCTCATCAGTCACAAAGAACTCTGCAAGGCTCAGTAGTCAAGATCAGTGACTGGATTCATCATCAGACTGTCATTTCAGCAGAACCACTGCAAATGGGCAAGTCTGCTACAATCTGCAACCCCCTGGGGCAAAATGGCAAAGAGGGCACTCTGCAGTTAAAGCTTGAGTGATCATCCGAATCTTCACAGTTGTCCTTTTTACTGAATCAAAACCATTTTTGTGGGGATTTTTTGTATGTTTTTTGTTGTAAAACATATCTCTGACCCTCACAGGGATTCCTCAAGATTTGGAATTGGGTTTTCTGCGGGTTCATAAAAGGAACTGTTTTTCAAAATAAAACTGAATAGAAAAAATATGCACAATTCTGCATGCCTTCATTTTAATAATAAATAATATAATAATAATCCTTGCATTTAATATAGCACTTTTCACATCTTCTAGAAGTCACAAAGTGCTTCACAGAATATACTGTAAAGTGAATTAACTGCATATTTTAAAAGCAAAGTGGTCTTAGACTGAGCCTAGATGAAATTTTTGGCCTATGTTTTGAACAAAATGGGAATATATTTCAGAACAATAACCCTTACATTTGATACAGTGCATTTCACGAAGGGAGAATGTTTCAAAGCACTTCACAGGATTTATTATAAAATGCAGTAACTGTATTCTCTAGAGAGAAAATAGGATATTATTTGGATGTTCACTACAACTGTGATACTATTCCTACTATTTGATTTCATGTTGTTTGGACAGCATCAAGTGGGACATATTTGGGAGAAAATGTTGCAGGCAATAAATTTTGTTTGTTCATAGAAGCGATTCAACTGAACTCAAACCTCAGAGACCAAGAAGTTAATATTTTGTTTTGTTTTTAATTCTTCTGAAGCAGGACTCTGGAGTTTTCTAAATTCACTGCCAAAGGTTCACCTAAAAGTTTATTTATTTTGCCTCAGACTTTTGAATTTGAATCGGGAAATCAGAATAAATTGATTAAAAAAATGCAGGATGAGGGCTTCCCACAAGCGACCTGTTAGGATTTGATACAAGCTTAATTTTAACTGACAGATGTAGCCACTATGCATTTTTTTTTCATGAGCCCTCATGTCAAATCTTGCAGGCTGACATATGCCTCAGTGATGTGCTATTTAACATTTAACCGAAGCTAGCCCTCAGAACTGTATAGTGTGACAGTGCGATACAACTCCACACAAACTCATGCATTGATTGCTCAAGTGAACTTCAGCAATGTGTTAATAAACCATATTATTAATAAACTCAGAATATAAGAATAAAAGTTGATTATTGGGCATAGAATCAAAAAAAAATCTGAAATGTTATCACAGATTAATTCTAGAGGTGAACAGAAAGTCTGAAGTCAAAATCAGAAACGACTGTAATGATTGAACAATATCATATTTTGGTTTAATATTGACCACGTTTGAACAACTACAAGAATTGCATAGAATATACAGCATAGAAACAGGCAATTTGGCCCAACTGGTCTGCTGGCATTTATGCTCCACATGAACTTCTTCCTGCTCTTCCTCAACTAAGCCTATCAGCATAACCTTCTATTCCTTTCTCCCGCATGTACTTATCTAGCCTCCCCTTAAATGCATCTATGCTATTTGCCTCAACTACTCCTTATGGGAGCAAGTTCCTCATTAACACTACTCTCTGGATCAAGAAGTTTCTTCTGACTTCCCTATTTGATTTATTGGTGACTATTTTATACTAATGGCCCCTGGTTTTGGTCTCCCCCATAAGTGGAAACATCTTCTCTATGTCTACCCTATTAAAATCTCCTTTCATAATGTTAAAGACTTCTATTAGGTAACCCCTCACCCTTCTCTTTTCAAGAGAAAACAGTTCAAGCTTGTTCAGCTTTTCCTGATAAGTATAACCTCACAGTTCTGGTATAATCCTTGTAAATTCCTTTGTACCTTCTCCGGTTCCTCTATATCCTATCTATAATATGGGGGCCAGAACTGTACACAGAACTCCAAGTGTGGTCCAACCAAGGTTCAATATACGTTTAGCATAACTGTGCATGATGGAGAAACCGATTTGTATTTTGGTCCCTTCTTGAAAAAACAACTTGATTTATTTAAAAACCAGATTGATGTGGTAATTGGAAGAAGGTTAGATGTATTTTCTGGAAGAATAACATCAAATGGACCTCTTTGCACAGCATGGAACACAAGAAAAAACATCTCCATCCCCTCAGCCCAACCAGTCCATGTCGGTGTTTATACTTTCATGAGTCATGGCATCTCAAAAACATCTTAAATGATGTATTGCATACACAAGAGAAAATGGAATGAAGAGGTATGCGAAGGGATTAGGACTTCTATTTTGGTCATGTCTGACACATGTGGAAACCCAACACCATGCTTTTGATTATCCAAACCAGACAGAGTTCTGCATACATTTGTCACTTATACATTTAAATTTCCCTGTGTTTGGAATGGGATGCGCACTCTCTGCCCCAGACAGACTCTGATTACTTAATTCCAGAGAGGGTTAGATGAAAGTTGGCGAGGGCCAAGGCTTAGGGACTCTACAATGTGCATTGGGCTACTGCAGGTATTTAATCATCTGACCACTGTATCTTGTTATTGAGAACACTGGCTTTCAAGCTTCCCACTGCTTGTCCTATTAAGACCAACCTACTCATTGGGGTGCCCCCCCTTCCAATGTGAAATGTGCTATATTTGTTGTTGTTCTTTGACGTGCAGGGTTAACAGGAGCTGAACGGAAATGCCCCGGTTCGCTGTGACCATTTTGCTCCTTACCCCATGCTGATATACTAGGCTGGCTGGTCTTTTACCAACAGTGTGCTGGAGTGCTACGCACCAATAAGGACAGTTCGGTGGAATGATCTGTTTCAGTGCTGCAAAGTCTACAACAACAACAATAATTTGTAAAGCGCCTTTCACATCGGGAGGACGTCACAAGGCGCTGAAATGTAATTCTATGAACAAATTCAGGAACAAGAAAATGCTATTTGCCCAACAAGGCTACAATTTCGAGAAGCCACACAAAACCTACCCTAGAGTAAATATCATCCCACACACTCTTTCTCCTGAGGGAAGTTCTCTGCTGACACGCTCTGAACCCATTAAGCAAAAGCACCAGTATGTTCATCCATCACCTCTGTTCAAACCTAACCTTTTTCCCTCCATGAGCATTTCTTCATCTCACTGCACCCACATCTATACATACCCTCCAGTATTGTTTGAAAGCAGCAGGTATCTCTCCAGTTCTTTTCTGAAGATGTAAATGCAGAAGATAGTTCCAAATATCCACTCTTCTGTGAAAAAAAGATATTCAATCTCTCTTCTCGCCTGGTGTTGCAGTTTTTTCACCAACAAAATATACAATCAATTCTTTATAGTATCTTCTGTGAAGTACTTTGAGACGTCTCAAAGACAAAATAAGGCGTTATATCAAAGGCAAGGATCATTATTATTATTTTCCCCCCACAGTTCTATTCTCACAGTCCAAGTCAAAGAGCTTGCTTGCATCTTCCTTATCTTTGTCTCTCATCAATCCTCCCTTATTGTTTTTTCTTTCTATCGAGAACAAGTTCAACTCAGAGCATATTTTCATAACTTATAAGACTCGTTATCAGCCTCATCATTCCTCGTTGAATACTCTCCAATTCTTCACCATCCTTTTGAAAGTAGATTACCCTAAACACACACATGGTACGCCAAATGTTGCCTCGCCAGCGATTTATACAAGTTACAATAATTTATTTCAACAAGGAGTCAATTGACTCAATAAACAATGCAATATTGATTAGCTTTGTTGAAAGCAGCTTCACACTGACTGAAAACCTTAATTGAATAATCTAAAATCATTAAACTTCTTTTCCACCTCCAAAAATAGAGAAGCCTTTGTTTTTTGCCTACAAAATAGACTGTGACTACACTTTGCAGTTATTTCCTGTTAAGTGTTTTGAGATATCCTCAAAGGGGGTTATGTCACATGCAAAGATTACTATTAAACAAAGTTTGCATTTTTATGTTCTAATATGCATTACCTTCAAATGAGATGCTAAAATTTGACTCTTTATTAACACAGGAGACGTAGCACTGACAGAAATATTGAGAGAATGATTATGTGAGTTATATAAGTTTCACACATAGCCTGCCCAAATCAATCCTTTGCTGTCAACAATAATAATCCTTGCATTTGATATAGTGCCTCATCATGTCTGTGGGCCGCCCGAAAGCGCTTCACAGAATATACTGTAAAGTGAACTGACTGCATATTTTGTGGGCAAAATGCAGCAGCCAATGGCACACAGCAGTGTCCCACAAACAGTCGTGGATTTACTCAATTACTAAATTATTATTTTTTTAAAGGGATTATTACCACTGGAAAAGCGATCCGCTAATCGACTAACAACTGAGTTCCTACTTAATGTTAGGTAAAAGGAGGCGTGTAGAGTAAGGAAACTTGTTCAATGTTTCGCCCTGCTGGGAATCAATCCCAGTCAGCGCCTTGGGACAACCTCCCGATGTGAAAGGTGCTTTACAAATGTAATTTTGTTGTTCTTGTTGTTGTTGTCATCTTGCTTGCGAGGTGAGTGCTCTAAACATTAAGCTACGGAACTCTAATGGACCGTTGGTTTTAATGTGAAAAAATACCAGGCTTTTCTTAGGCTAAGCAAAGAAGAGAAAATCACATGTGCAATACTAGTGTACAATCTTCAAATATGGTTATTATCCAGTTATTAATAACAAAATTAAATCCCTCGTTTTTCAGGCCTGTTTTACACTAGCCCTTTTCTCACAAACCTACGTATTTGTCTTCTTTATCAACTTTTCTTCATTTATGACCAAACACTTGGTTTATGATGTTCCCATTCTTAAAATAACCTTTTCAGTATTTGTTTGTGCTACAGAAGTCTCATTATAAATACGGAATGGGAGTGGAAAGCACTATGTTTAAATAATTCACACATAATATCCAATAATGGTTTAAATCCCCATCTGCATTATATACATCTGCGTTAAAAATCAGGATATAAAGAATAACTGCATTCAGCAAACAAGTGATAATAATTCTTGATTTTGATATAATGTCTTTCATAATGTTTCACCCCTGCCCTGGAGTACTGCGGACCAGCACGGCTCAGGACTATTGATCCGAGTTGACTCAATTCTGACATTCTATTGCCAGAATGTTGACATTCAAAGCAGCGCCTTGGAGCCAGTCCAACTCCGAGGAGATCCAGAAATCTCCCCTCCCCAGGAAGAGTGTCATTTATTGGTCATTTACATCAAATTCAAAGTTCATAGTTGTACAAAATCGAACATTCTGAGTCAGAGGTGAGACTGATCCCAACTGATCCAGGCTGACAGCTACAACGTCCACTCTACCAAAGTTATTTGCAGTTTTCCATCTGTTATATTTCACATGCCATAAGTACCTCCAAAATAAAAGGAGAAATCGGCTGCTGAGGAACCAATGCAGACGTGATTATAGACCTACTGAACAGCCCATCATTCTTGAGAGTCAAATAAGAACAAAGCTTGGTAAAAGGTTGAGGATTATTGCATTTGGCAGCTTTGTAGATGCCATTTAATGGCATGTACAACTGTGAGATTGCAATGGTCCAGGTAATGAATAGTTCAGCTAATGTAGTTTCCAGTGGAAGTGGCTATTGATCTCATCACATGTCTCCCTTTGAATCGAAAACAAAGCAAAAGTTCACTAGCCAATACTCTGTCTGATAGCAAATCACTTTTGATATCACATAGCTGATCTAAAGTTCCAGTTATACTTGTGGGTAGCAAAATAATGTTGCCATGATTTTCTGCACAAGATGAAACTTAGCCTCTGGCTGCACTTTGGATGTTGTAAACAACTGTGCTTGGAAAGCTGTCGTTTTGGCCATGCCTAGAGTCACCTCCCACACCTCCATTGCTTGGAGTGAGACACTATCCTTGCGAAGCACCCTGAGATGTTATTATTACCTGAAGGTGCAATATGATTGCAAGTTGATGTTGTTGTACTGTTCTTTATTTTGTGGAACTTGATAAAGTGCCTTATCATATAGGAACATTCCAAAGCACCTCATAGTAATTATTATCAAGGAACTGACCATCTTATATGGACAGATATGGCAGTCATTTTGCGCAGTAAAGCCAAACAAAAACACAAGTTTGTATAACCAATTCTCTGGAGGATTATTGGCCAGGGGACCTGAAGAACAGCCAAATGGGACTTGGGTTTACCATCTCTCCTGAAGGACCATGGAACAATCTCCTCGTATTGCATTGCTACCCTCAGATAGATTGAGTTCAAGAGATGACACAGAGACAACAACATTTCTCTTCCAATATAAAAATTGATGATAATGATGTTTTCTGGATCTTCCGAACGGAGCTTCATGTTAATACAAACTACAACTGAAAATGTGTGAACATCAATTTAAGAAATGCCATTGGTTGTGGATTCCCCAAAAATCTTCATATCTCTTCCATACAACTGGACACAGTAGGGAGTGTTTTCAGCCACGACACCACAATGCTCTGGTACTCCCTCCCTCAATCCCTCCGGCTTGCCCCCCTCCCTCCCCACTTTCAAATTCCACCTAAAGAACTTCCCTTTTTGATCGTGCTTACAGTCACCTCCCCACTGCCTCGCTCCTTGGCTCGGGGTCAGACTCCACCACTGTTAAGCACTACAGGACATTACCTCACATGAAGGGCACTACATAAATGCATGTTGTTGTTGTGGATAATTCTAGGTGTTTTACCAGGACTATGTGAATCAATGCAGGAAGAAAGGGGAGTCTGTAGGGGAAGTTTGAGGATGTTGACCAAAAAGGTTCATGTTTTACACTGTTTTGAAGGCAGGGAAAGACAAAATGGAAGTATTAATCATAATAATATTTTGAAAGAGAGTTCCAGAAAGTCATTAAAAACCAGCACAATCATCAGCCATAGATGGTGGGGCAGAGGGAGTGAGGAACAAGTTGTCAGAGCAAAGAATATGAAAGGAAGATACAACTCGGGTTATCAAAGGGCATAAGCAAGAACATTTTTTTGACATTCCACAGAAGGAGGTTTAAGACTTCATTCCTGACAAACACTGTGAGAGATTGTGGTGCTCGTGATCAGAAACAACCAATGGAATCACTTTTAAGAATTTAAAACAGTGCAGATTCAAAATAAACCATCACTGAATGGATAAAAATAAAAGCAGCCCCTCAGAAGTCTATTCTTGTATCCTGGGTAAGGTATCTCCCGTACAAAAGTTTGTCTATTCATTGCTCATCACTCATTGCTCTTCTGTCAGGACTGTATGTAGTATTCAAGGTGTGGTCTGACCAGAACACTGTACAGGCTGAAAATGATGTCTGGGGATGTTAACTCAACTGATTTAGCAATATAGCCCAGGATCCTGTTTACCTTGTTTATTGCTGCCTCACATCTTTTGCTATAGTGAGTGCTGAGTTAACTAAAACTCCAAGGCTCTTTCAGCTTCACCCTTGGAATTCATGGGGGTACTTGTATTTCCCATTCTTCGATCCTTTATGCATTATCTTGCATTTATCAGTATTAAACTTCTCTTGTGAGTTTTCAGCACATACCCAATCAAACTCACTGCGGTTTTTTGATGCCTTTGATGCCTTCTCTGATTCCACATTTACCCTGAAATCACCAATTTATCTCTCTTAAACTGGGTCTCCAAATCCAGATTAATATACACAAAGCGTTCGCAGTACAGACCCCTGAAGCATCCCACTTAGCAATTCCTCACATGGTCTTTAACTGGATCTCCTTTGTTTCGCCATCCCTGAAGTGAGATCCTGCAGACCTCTGCCCCATTAAAGATATTATTCATAATAATAATAATACTTCTGGTACCAAAGGTGGAAACAGAGAGGTAGAGTTGTTTGGGTGTCATCAGGATACATATAGAAGTGGCCCAGTGGAAATACGGAGCTGAAAAGACAAGCTGTTAGAGAAGAGATTTAGTAACAATGCTGATCTTTGTTCCTTACACAGATTAATGGTATCGATCTTGCTCATTTGGTAGCACTTTAACCCCAAGTCAAAAAGTTATGGGTTCAGGCTCGACGCTGGGAGATAGAACTCATATTCACAATTCACAAGATTGATATGTTCACGTACAAAATGCACAGTCATTCACTTTACACTATACTTTGGTGGACTTTGAGATGTTATCTCAACATAAAAAAAATACTATATCCAATGCAAGAATTCTAAAAATTATTGCTATTAATTGTTAATTGCTACCAACATCATTAAATAATGTACCCTATAAAAATCTCAAACATTTTTCAACAGAATATAGAAAGAAAACTACAAAGTTTCTTAACAAATTATGGTCGCATGCAGTCTGTTAATAAATATTGCAATCAGTTATTGGATGATAGTTGGCAGCTTTTAGATATGAACAACTTTAATCCAAGCTTTGGTGCAATAAATAACCCTGAAGGTTTCAATGCTCCCATTCCTGCTCTCGATGATGGAGAGTAGCATTTCATCGTTCTTATGGAGCACTGACTTAATTCAATCATGTTTCTGTGAAGCAGAAGTAAAATGCTGGCTTCAGGGATGAGGAACAGAAGCTATGCAAAGTGTACTTCAGACCCAACCACTCTACATAAGTTTGTGGTGGGGGGGAGAAACAAAAATAGTAGATAATTACATTGAAATTCCACTATTTCTTAAGAGAGTCAATGTGATAAATCCCTCATCAAATCGGTTTTGAAACATCACGGGGTAAAAATTCCTATTGTGTCTTGATATATTATATATAGCAATGTAGTATTTCAGAGCAAGCAGATTTTTGCTAAATTCTTAAATACAGCTTCAATTTTGAAGTCGGTTTCTGTAAGTTTGCTTTAATCAAAACCGAGACTAAATTCAACAACTTGCCAAACTCTAGATGTTCTAAAATGCTACATAAATCGAGTAAATCGAGACCTGTTAGAATTTTATCCCATGCATTTTTCACCAACATTTTATAGACATGAGATCCTGGAGCTCAGATTCCACGGTCTACTTCAAAAAAGGATATTTCTGCCTCTTGCTGCAATAGATCTTGTATGTGACAGGTTTCCTGGAGGCCACGTCAGTATCAATGAAATGTTATCATAATCCTTAGGCACTCAACCCATTCCTCTCTACAAGCAGGCTGTCATCTGAAGGAAAGCTGACTTTAGATTGCTCTTATTCTTTTGGAAGAACAATCATCTTTTAAAGCACAATTTAAAAGGTGAATCTCCAAATGGAAAAGGAGGTTACAACACAATGCTGGTATGCATAGATCATCCAATACTTTCCTCCTTTGAGAAAAGTTGGAAAAGTTAAGAAAATATTTCCTGGAGCTTGAACGCACAATCTTCTGACTCAGAAGTGAGAGTGCTACCAACTTAGCCAAGCTGCCTATACTTTGGCAGACTTTTTATAGACATAGCACCAATGAGACAGAAAATCTACGCATCGCATGATTGGTAATAAAGCTTTCCCTCACTTCTTTCCACAATGATACAACAACAAATACTTGTACTTAGATTCTAGCTTTTACAATATGCACAGTAGCCAAACAGAATGCTGCACATTGGAGGAGTGTAAAAAGGTAGAAAGGAAAGGTGACCATAGATCAAAGAGGTCAGTCTTAATGTGGGATTTAAAGATCGATATAGAAGTGGTGGAATTAAACCAGGGAGTCACCCTCCTCCCTTGCTTGGTATCCAACCCAACATTGTGCAGCTCCCTGTAATGTGAAGGGTGCTATACAGCAAACTCCTGATATCTCAACTCTGGGTTAACTTGTCACTACCGCTTAAGTCATCATGCTATCATCTCAGCCACGTGTCATTTATTTATACATTTATACATATGCCTAACTTGCTATTCCAGGTAAGTCGTCATTGAGCTTTTTTTCCCTTGGAGCACCAACTTATCAGTGGTTCAGTGTAAATGGAATTTCTTCCGGATGTTAGGAAGTTAATGGGTAATAAATATGATCTCCATTGAAGAACATGGCATCGGTGAAAAGTTAATAAGGAAACAATAGTTATTTCTACTTTTCAGAAATTATTTCCCAATTTTTTTAAGGCTCCTTCCACCTACTGTATTTTGCAATGGTATCCTTTGTGAAAAAAAATGCAACATAGCTCTCTCCAATGTTAAAACAGCTACAGACCATTTTTCCATGAAAACTTGACTGGATAAGGAATGAAAACAGTTTGTTGTTTATAAACAGTCTTTTATTGATCTCCGTTGAGAAAGGATCTTCTGCGAAGCTAGTCACAACCAGCTCCCACCATATCTTTGGAGATTGATTATCAGTCTCCAAAATGTAAACATCCCAAATATAATTTGATATACTATTTAACATATTAATCCTGCAAATGCATGATTTATTGGAAGGAATCTGCCATTGTCACTTCAAAACCAGATTGAAACAGAGTGTTCTGGGATAACTTGCTTCCAATTTTCTCTCTCTTTGTGGGGCAACACCTGTCCTCAGTTGGGCATTCCCCTTCATGACAAGTAAAAATAGAAATATTGCTATCTGATCTGATGAAACAAAGCTACGAGTCCTTGTGTACTCAGCAATGTTTATTTTGCACCACAAGCAGCACCATATCGCTCGGAAAAAACAACTTTTAATAAAACAGTGTTAACCATATGCTGCATTTTGGAAGGGAGGGCTCCAGAAAGGAAAGGGGATTTTATCATAGCATGAGTTGACGCCCTCCCGACGTGAAAAGCGCTATACAAATGTAATCTTGTTGCTGTTGTTGTTGAAGGGTTGTGTGTTGTGCATTGCACCTTGCATAACTTTATAAATATTTCTGGGATGAAATCTGAGGACTAAAGTGAGACAGATGAGGATAGAGTGAATCCTAAGCAGTTTTCAATGAACAATACAACAACAACAAGATTACACTTGTATAGTGCCTTTCACGTCGGGAGGACATCCCAAGGCGCTGGACAGCGTACAGCATTTGAGACCCAAACTGGAGTTAGGGGGGGAGAAGGGAGGGGAGCGGAAGGGGTGTGGCCGATGGCATGGTCGAAGAGGAGGGTCTTGAGGTGGAACTTGAAGGAGGCTAAGGAGGGGGTGAGACAGAGTGACTGGGAGATGGAATTCCAGAAGTTGGAGGCAGAGTGGCTAAAGGCTCTCGCGCCAATGGTGGGGCGGGTGGGTCGGGGGACGTGGAGCAGGCCAGAGTCAGATGAGCGAAGGGAGCGGGCGGGATGGTAGGCGGTTAGGAAGTCGCAGAGGTAGGGTGGGGCGTGGCCATGGAGGGCTTTGTATGTGAGGACCAGGCTCTATAACTGGATCCTCTCAAGCCAATAGAGTCGGGCGAGAGTGGGAGAGATGGGGTCACGGAGTTTGGTGCGGGAGAGGACATGGGCTGCAGATTTCTGGATTATCTGCAGCCTGTGGAGGGAGGAGTTGGGAAGGCCGACAAGCAGGGCGTTTTCTTAGTTGATCCTGGAGGTGATGGAGGCAAGAACAAGAGTTTCAGCGGCCTGAGGGGTGAGGTAGTGGCGGAGTCGGGCGATGTTATGGAGGTGAGGGAAGGCAGAGTGGGTCATGGCTTGAATGTGGAGAAGAAAAAATGGTTGAGGGTCGAACAAGACACCTAGGTTCCTGACTGACTTGGTGAGTTGTAGTGTGCAACCATGGAAGTTGATGTTGCCAGAGCCTGAGGTACTGAGGTGGTGGCACGAGCCAATCAGGAAGGCCTCAGTGTTGTTCACATTCAGCTGTAAGAAATTTGCCCTCATCCAGGATTTGATGTTTGACAGGCAGTCTGTCAGGTCAGCAGTGGTCCTGGAGTTGAGGGTGGAGGCAGAAAGATAGAGTTGGGTGTCATCCGCATACATGTGAAAGTTGACCCCATGTCTGTGGATGATGTCACGAAGGGGGAGCACGTAGATATTAAAGAGGAGAGGGCCAAGGACAGAGCCCTGGGGGACGCCAGATGTGACAATGCAGGGGCTGGAGGAGAAACCGTTAGACGCAACAAAGTGGAGATGGTGAGAGGGATAGGAATCGAACCAGGCAAGGGCAGATCGGTGAAGACTGAATAAAGCGGAGAGGCGGTGTATGAGGATGGAGTGGTCGACAATGTGGAAGGCAGCAGAGAGGTCGAGGAGGACAAGGAGGCTGAGGGAGCCCTGATCACAGATGTTCAGAATGTCATTAGTGACTTTGACCAGAGCTGTTTCCGTGCTGTGGGCAGCGCGGAAGCTGGATTGGAGGGGTTCAAAGAGGGAATGGTGAGAGAGAAAGGAGCGGAGCTGGGACACAACGATTCATTCCAGGACCTTGGAGAGGAATGGGGGTTTAGAGATGGGGCGGTAGCTGGAGAGTAGGGATGGATCCAGGGAACGTTTCTTCAGGATGGAGGTGATGACGACTGTTTTTAGGGGGGTGGGAACTGAACTGGTGGACAAGGAGAGGTTGATGACATTGGACAGGAGAGGGGCCAATAGATGGAGCTGGGAGACGAGGAGAGAGGTGGGGATGGGATCGAGGGAGCAGGTGGTGGATTTGAGTTTGCAAGCAGTCGTGGCGAGGGAGGAGAGAGAGACAGGGTAAAAGGAGTATAGGCGTGGGTGGGGCTGGGTCATGAGGGAGAGGTGATGTGGGGGTGGCTGTGGATGGGGCTGAGGTGGCTGAATGTATCCCCTCGATTTTAGATTCGAGGAGGTCCAGCATCTCCTCATAGTTGGAATACCAATATGTCTGATCACGACGTTCATACAAATTCTATAAAAACTATGCATTACCTTTCAACAGTATTCCTCCTGCATCCTTAATTCAGGTACTAGCCTAGCTCAGTTCAAAGCACTTTCACTTCTGGGTTCGAGCCCCATGCTTACCTTCGATCTCACATAGTCTGTCTGACATTCCTATGCAATGCCAGGGGTGTGTTTCATTGTCAGAGATGTTGTCCTTCAGATAAGATGCTAAAACACTCTGAGATGCTGCCTTGCGCGAGGGGCGCTAAATAAATGCAAATTGTTTCGGTTGTTAAACTGAGATCCCATCTGTTCTGGTTATCATTAAAGATAATAATAATAATAATCCTTGCATTTGATATAGCGCTTTTCATGTCAGGAGGACGTCCCAAAGCGCTTCACAGAACTGTAAAGTGAATTGACTGTATGTTTGTGGGCGAACGCGGCAGCCAATTGCGCACATCAATGTCCCACAAACAGTCGGTAGATTGAAAATGACCAATTTATTATTGTTTTTGTTCTTTTGGAGGGATTATTATTAGACGTGTGGAGTAAGGAAACTTGCCCAAGGTTTCGCCCTGCCTGGAATTGAACTCAGGTCTCTCTCGCTTGCAAAGCGAGTGCTCTAACCACTGAGCTACAGGACTCCACGCAGATCCCATCGCACTACTTAAAAAGAGAAGGGAATTTCTACTGGCATCCTAACCAACAATCCCCAGATAAAATCATTTACCTCATGCATGTTTGTGGGGCAATGTTGTGCACAATTGGGCTGCCACATTTGCCTACAAAAATACAATCACTGCACTCTGAGACATCCACTACATGCTTAGAGATGTTATGATGACGTGATAAGATTTTTTTATCAAATGCGAGAATTATGTATTTATTTTTGTTCTAATGGCAGTGTCAGAACACCTATTTTCTAGGGCTGCAGAAAGTTTCAAAATTAGAAAGTGGTTTTAGCAAACATTGCAAATAAGGTCTTTTGATGTAAGAAGGAAAGTTGGGTGGAATTTTCAAATTTTCAATTTTCAAACTTTTGGGTGGATCCAAAATTTGCATTCCTAAAATCATACACCCCACCATTGTTTATTTTCCCCTTCAAAGCCCCCCACGGTCTTGCTCCCCCCTACCTCTGCAAACTCCTAACCCCCTACCATCTTGCTCGTTCCCTCAGCTCAGCGGGCTCCAGCCTGCTTCACGTTCCCCGCCTCGCTCGCCCTACTATTGGCGGGCGGGCCTTCCACCACTCTGCCCCACCCTCTGGAAATCCATCCCACAATCCCTCCACCTCACCTCCTCCCTTGCCACCTTCAAGACCCATCTCAAGACTCTCCTCTTCAATTTCAATCTCCCTGCTTTCCCCCTGTCCTCCACCATCCCGGATGTCAACCCCCAGCTCGGGTCCGTAACTTTGTCTGTCCAAGGCCTTGGAACATCCTTCCGATGTGAAAGGTGCTATACAAATGTAATTTTGTTGTTGTTGTTGTTTTGGGTTATCCTAATCCTTGCATTTGTTACATTGCCTTATAATTCATTGAAGCACCTTGGAACAATCTACAGGATTTCCTGTAACATGTATTTGTAGGTGAATTGCAGCAGCCAATTGTTGTTGTTGTTGAAATATAGTGCATTAGGTTTTGTCTTTGGTTATTGCTTTTGTCATTTTTAATGAGAGTTCATCTCCATCTGTAATTAATTAATTAATTGATTACTGCCTGTATAATTAATGAATTTATAAAGTACTCAGTTCATTCTAAATCTGACACCCCCAGAATTTGACTTACAGACATGTAGACGTAAGGATCTTTGTTGTCAGTGTTCCTGTCATGTTCCTCAACCACACTCATTTAAACACTTTGATCATCACCTGCAGACAGGGAAGTCTAAAAGACAAACTATGCAAATTAATTTCCCATTTTCATCGGAGACAGCTTATGCAAGCAACATCACTACTGTGATTTTAAAGTTGTAGAAGTTTGCAAGATCATATGAGGCAAATGAAAGGGATAACAACAACATTAGAATGAGTACACTTTATTGTAATCTCTGTCAGCAGTTTATTGCAACATTCTCTCTCACACTCTTTCTCTCTCTCAGGCTGGACTCTATATTACAGGGGGTGCTCGCTTCTAAGCGCTCTGAGTTGCCATCCGGCGTGAAGGCCGCTATATAAATGCAAGTTGTTGCTGTTGTTGTTGCAACAAGCATTTTTTTCTTACAATGAGTTAAGTATAATGACTCTGTGCATCAATGAATTCTGCAAAAAAAAGGAATCTAATTGGAATTCACGTGGTTTTGCATAGGATACTAGCTCAACGATGGAGTAAATCCCATGAGAGCATAAATTATATCCCAATCAATTCAATTTCCCACATGAGGCATTTCCTCTTAGAAAGTGTCCATAATCTTGTCCACCTTACATCCATGCTTAACAACTTTAATATTTGTATCATTTAATCCATACAAATGACCTTGAACCTTTATGTTTGTAGTCTTGTGCTACTCCAATTATATTTAATGAAATAGTTTCCTACATGAGATTAAACTGTTTGATAAATAGCTCATAATAAAGTCACAAAGCCATTGATTTTTATAGTCGAGAATCTCTATGGTAATTGGTAACTGTACTGCTCTGTTTGGCACTGATCCATATGGATCCATAAAGGACCAGGTTTAGCCCCTGGTCTGTACACAATTACCTGAAATTAGCTGGGCTGGCAGGAGGAACGCTTTATTGGACCTGCTCCCATATGATTGAGTTTCTCCCCGTACCATGGCCAACAATTCCTTAGATTAGCTGGTTATGCATCCCCTGGCTATTTGATAGAGCTTCTCAGAGCAAATGCTTGTGTTTGCCGACAGCAATTATCTATGAAGTGCTTTAAGACATTTCCATTCGACAATGGGCTTTAAAAATGCAATCTTTTGCCTTCCAGAAATGGAACCAATAATATATTGTGGAAAGCCATTGATTTTCACAGTCAAGAATTTCTACTCTAATTGGCACTGATCCATATGGATCCGTGAAGGACCAGGTTTAGACCCTGGTCTGTGCTCAATTAACCTGAAATTAGCTGGGTTAACTTCCAGCTCGTGGAGTCCTGTAGCTCAGTGGTTAGAGCACTCACCTCGCAAGCAAGAGACCTGAGTTTGATTCCTGGCAGAGCGAAATGTTGGACAAGTTTCCTTACTCCACACGCCTCTGTTTACCTAGCAGTAAATAGGAACCCGGTTGTTAGGTCAATTGGTGGATCGCTTTCCTGGGAATAATAATCCTTCAAAAAAAAAACAATAATAATTTGGTCACTCAATTCATGACTGTTTGTGGAACACTGTAATTGACTGCCACGTTTCACCCACAAATATACAGTCAATTTACTTTACAGTATATTCTGTGAAGCGCTTTGAGATGTCTAGAATATGTGAAAAGCGCTATATCAAATGCAAGGATTATTATTATTTATTATATAAAGCCCTGCTCCAAAAATTACATTGGCAAGGGACTGACAAACACATGTATGAAGTTCCATTAAGTTGTATTGAGCATTGATTGGTTCTTAATGTTATAAAAAAGCAGGTTATGCAACTCATTTTTACAGCATTTCAATGTTTTCCATAACAAGGTTGAATGAACTACCCAAGAATGTTCAAGCATCATTTTTGAATGATGGCCAAATCAATTTGTAGCCGCTGCAGGGGAGAAATTCCACTTGGGTCTAGATTCATTCTAGTCATCCAGCATTATGGTTCTGTAAGTTTCTTTGAAGATCTATCTATAGAAATCCTGCACCAAATAATGGGTGCTCTGAAATACGAAGACAACAAGAGTAAATCTAGATGCAGGTGGAATTTCTCCCCTTGTAATTATACTGATGAAGTAACGACAAATAGATGTATCAGTGGAGCTAGCCCCTCAAGATGGTCTTATCATCAGGTTGCACCTTGCACTCATGTGTGTTGCATGTTACTTCAGTGACTTAATTGGCAATTGGACATTGACAATGAGAAGAAGCAAGTATAAATAGATTCTGGGAAAGTGACTGGCAGATTGTGGAAGAGAGTGGAAGTGTAAGGTTTAAATAAAGGAACTAGTGAATCGAAATTAGATTTGCAAACATTACTGTGTTGGAATGTCAGATGAGACGGTGAGTTTAAAGTCCCTGCATGAGACTTGAACCCCAAACCTTTTCAAGCGGAGGTAGGAGTGCTACCAGGCTGGCTCCTTTTTTGAAGCTTATTATTTGGATTTAACTAAATTATCTTCACAATAGAAAAGTCCAAATTATCTATATCACAATAATGATTCAACAACAGATTCCCACTCTGCTCCACATCCATTATTAAACTCTCAACTATTGAAAGCTTCAATGAACCAGTGCAGTGTGAACATCACAATAGATACCTGAACTTGTCTATTTTATTTCTTTTGAGTCATTATTTAAATCATCACTCAAAGTCATACTGTTTGCACAACCATGTCATTAAAGTGGGTTGGGCAGAAGTTCATAATCACTTGGTAAACATATCTAACTCAAAATGCAAATGTCAAAACAAGAATTAACATCTTAATTACATTGCTTTGTTTAATACTTATGCACAGATTTCAAATTTAGATGTGATTTAATTTCAATAAGAAATAAATAAGCTTATAAATCTATTTGGTAATTATTTGGTTGAAATGGGATGTGCTCTTACACTAATGTCAACAAAAAAATCTTCTTGGAACTACTTTTTATTGTGTAGTTTTCCTCTTGGAAAAAGATGAGAATTTCTCCCAGTATTCCAACAAACAGTCCTCCTGATAAAATTTACTATTCACATCATGGCTGTTTGTGGGACATTGCTGTATGCAAATGTGGCTGTCGCATTCACCTACTTAATACACAGTCACAACAGTAAATCTATGAAGTGCTTTGAGACATTTTGACAACCTGGTAAGTCACTATATAAAGTGCAAGGATTATTATTTTAGCATATATTGCAGAAAAACTGATTGAGACTTTTGACCTCTGTCATTCAGAGAGCCAGCAATAAGTAGTAAGATCTTGTTTCAGATGAGATGGTAAACTAAGGTCCTGTCTGCCTGTTCAGGTGGATTTTAAAGATCCCATGATACTATTTGGCAAAAAGAGAATAGAATTCTTCCTGGCATTCTGGCCAACAACCCCCAAATTAAATTGGTCATTCACTACATGTTTATGGGACATTAACGTGAGCAAGTTGGCTACTTCATTTGGCTACAAAATACACACAGTCACGCTATTTTACTGTGAAGCGGTTTGAGACGTCCTGAAGTGAAAGGTGCTTTACCAAATAAGGAATATTGTTTAGGATTTTTTTTCAGCGTAACCTACTGTATCTAGGTTTACTTCTCTAATATGCAGAAAATAAACTTATGAAAATTGTCATTTACTGTACAATCTTATCATGGTACAGGTAACCATTTTACTGTTATATCTATTATCTACTTCTGTTAGAACATCCATTCATCAACTAATAATACTTGCATTATCTATGCATTATCTTTCTCTGTCTGGTTTTAAGTTCAAATCCTACCTCTTTGAATGTGTAGACACCTCTTCCTCTCCTCCCCTTTGCCCAGTGTCCAAACCCATTACTGTAAAGTGCTCTGAGATGAAGGGTGATATATAAATATAAGTTGTTGTTGCATTACAGGGATAATTAAAGAAATAAGGATTTTTTATTGAGGAAAGCCACTAAAAACTGCCAAATAGATCAAGGTTATCACAAAATAAATCTACCTTTATCCATCTGCCTAAATGGTGTATTTATAAACCGGAATAGATTGAGGAGATGATACCTTTATCACCTAAAGGTATTATACTTGAGTTTCTTCATAGAGGACCGAGCTGTCTGAAACATGTTTACAGTGAAAAATATCAAAACATTGTGTTTTCCCTTAAATTCAACCAAGATGGTTTGCATTAAGGCTAGATTTATTTCTTCTACCCTTATCTTGAGTCTACTGAGACTGTACTCCATCAGGTTTTACCATTGAATCCTCTTACATGCTATATCTCCATTCTCCAGAGGCTTCAACTAATCCAGAACTTTGTAGCCTGGGTTCTGCCCTGCACTAAAACACTGCATGTCCTTTATCTCCATCCTTGCAAAGTTATCTCAATTTCCAGTACCTAACCAAATCATTTTAACATCCATATTTCAGTCTTAAAATCCCTCCATAGTCTTGACCTGCTCTGTAAGCATCTCCAGAAGGCATCTTCTGATCTTTAGACTCTGGTCTATGGCTTTCTCTCCACTCCCTTCATTTGCCCTTCAAACGCAATGCCCACATCCTCTGGAACTCTGCATCAAAACCACTTTGCATCGTTACCTCTCTGTCTGTTGTCTATCTGTGTTAGGCTCTCTATAAATGTAATTTTGTTGTTGTTTTTGTTATTGTCTGTCTGTCTGTCTGCACAATCCTCCAGCCAACATACGTCTCAAATTTTGCCTTCAATCAATCAAGAGCTTTGAATATTTCATCTGAATAAAATGGTGGGAAGAGGTCATTGGTAGCAGTTTGGAAGCAGACTATGTGCCCACCACTCCCATTTTGCTGTAAGCAAGGATTTGGGTTCCAACCCAATTTTGCGACATAAGGGCATAACTGACATTCATTGTTGGTGGTGCCATTCTTTGGATGAAACATTAAACCAAAGTCTATTCTGTCTGCTAAGGGGCACAGTGAAGATGCTGTGATATGATTTTGTTTTAAACTTTCAATGTCCTGGTCAAGGATCCTCTAGGTCAGTGGTGGTTCTTCATTGAATATTTCTTGATTTATGCCATAAAGTTGGCCACCACAATTCTAGGCAAATTAGTCAACAAAAACTTGCATTTATATAGCGCTTCACACCAGATGTGCCTCGAAGCGCTTAAAATGTGTTATGTGCTTCATTGCTGCTTGTTGGACCATAGTGTGTGAAAATTAGCTGCTACGTTTTCCTATCAATGCATATTTGATAACAATGCTGTGTGAAGCTCTTTGACACATTTCAAAACTGTCAGCATATGATCAAATGTAAGTTTTTTTATATATATAACTGTAAATGAATACATCAACAAAAATTCAAACATTTCAAATTATAATTTCAAAATATCTATAATTCTATCGTACGCATTCTGTTTCAATTTTCATTGCTTGGTTTATTTACATTTTTGCCCACAAAATATACAGTCAATTAACTTGACAGTATATTCTGTGAAGTGCTTTGAGATGTCTGGAAGACGTGAAAAGCGCTATATCAAATGCAAGCATTATTATTATATTATTATACTTACTGTTGGATTAACAGAGGCATGTGGAGTAAGGAAACTTGCTTAGCTGGGAATCAAACCCAGGTCCTATGACAAGCTCTATATCAAATGCAAGAATTATTATTGTTATTTTGTAAAACTTAAAAATAATAATTTTGTGGAAAAAAGACAAAAGCACTGTACATTCTGCATTAATAAATAATAATACTTAGATCTGGTATAGCGCCTTACCATGTCATCGAAACGTGTCAAGGCAATTCACAAGACTTACTATAAAGTGTTGTGACTATTTTGTAGGCAAATATTTGTGTCATTCTGTCACATTTGACTTTTCCAATCGAATAATTGTTTCAGTTGGTTTACATTTTCCACATTACAAAGGAACATTTTATTTTACTTCCGTTTTAATGGACTAGGTAACCTTTAAGGTCCATTCCACACACACATTGAACAAATTTTAATTCTCTATGATATTGGACTGAATCAACTCTCAAACTACCAATTTTATGACGGCCTCAAAATTGTATTATGAAACCACTCATATGCTAACTTGCTGAACAGATGTTCCTTTGTTAATTATTCATTTTCTAATAGCTAGAGGGACAGTAATTTTCACTCAGGTTAGATATTCATTGACAAGATATTAGTATTAAAATTAATTTTGCGTGAACTGAATAATAAAAAAGCACATATTTTAATTTTGTAGAGGAATGCCCAATTTATATTTGACAGTTCGTTCTTCAGTTGCCTGGTCACATGAATTATTAACAAGACGACAAAGATTATTGTGAACTTTATAATCTTCAGTTGCATTATCACATGATTTACTGAATTGTTAATAAGACTAATTGCGGAGGTGGGAGAAAGCGGAGTGGGTCATGACACGAATATGTGATAGAAAAGACAGTTGAGGGTCAAAGAAGATTCCAAGGTTCCGTACTGTAATACTTTCTGATTCACAGAGTGTGAGAGTGCTACCAACTGGGACAGGCTGACAGACGAGTGAAAAGAAAATTGCATATTTTGAATACTTTAAAAAAAGAAACACATTATTTTTATATTTTTGATTGTATTCATCTGTTATTCATGAAGCGCTTTGAGACGTCTCAAAGACGTGGTAAGGCGCTATATCAAATGCAAGTATTATTATGATTATTTTGTGCTTTGAAATGGAGATAACAAATTGCATCAGGTTAAGAAGGAGATAGTATTTGCACATTGCTCCAATATTGAACTAGAATAATTCTACTGTCCAGTGGCAATATTTATGTGCCATGCTGTTCAGAAAATTTCTGAGTGTTTTACTTAACACGAGCATTGATTTGATTCATTCAATTATCACGCTCCCATTTTATACTTCCTGAATCACCTCTTTAAAACAGTGCCACATACTGAGGTGATTAGTATTAAATATCAATGGTCGAATAGTACTTCCTATTGATCACACACAGGAATTCAGGGAAGAACTATTACATTCAGTATATTACGGCTATCTTGCTTAAAGCAAAGAATATGCAATATTAGACGGCTTTTGTTTATTTGAGTCCTGTAGCTCAGTGGTTAGAGCACTCGCTTTGCAAGCGAGAGACCTGAGTTCAATTCCAGGCAGAGCGAAACCTTGGGCAAGTTTCCTTACTCCACACGCCTAATAATAATCCCTCCAAAACCAAAACCAATAATAAATTGGACATTTTCAATCCACGACTGTTTGTGGGACACTGCTGTGCGTAATTGGCTGCCGCGTTCGCCCACAAATATACAGTCAATTCACTTTACAGTATATTCTGTGAAGCACTTTGGGACGTCTAGAAGACGTGAAAAGCGCTATATCAAATGCAAGGATTATTATTATTATTATTATTTGTAAGAAAGACGATGACTATGCCCTGCATCAACCCAGACTCTTGACATATGTTGCTTCATGCTACAACATTGGGATGAAAATTGCAAAATCTAAACAGGATTTTGTGAGCTCAGGTATAGTAGCTTCAGGCTCCATAACACATCCAAATCAGACTTAAATACCACCTGCACATTGAAATCCAAACCAGTTTATTCTCAGATTTGTTACTCATTTGATTAAGAAGTCATACCTCTAACTTGGGACATCTTCCCAACGTGAAAGGTGCTATTTAAATCTAAGTTTGTATGAAAATAATAATAATCCTTGCATTTGATATTTACGTCATCGAAAAGTCTCAAAGCACTTCACAGCGTATGCAGGGTAAAGTGCATCTTGTGGTGAAACACAGCAGCCAGTTTGCATAGAAAAATCTCACAAACAGCCATGGAATGAGGCATCAATTTTTGGGAGGGAATTTGTTGGCCATGACACTGGGAGAAATTCCTTTCTCTTTTTGAATAGTGCCATGGGATGTTTGACGTCCACCAGAATAGGCAGATGGGAACCTCAGTTTAACATCTGATCGAAAGGACGGCACCTCCAACATTGCAACACCTCCCCCAGCGATGCATTGGAGAGTTAACTCAGACTATGTGATTCCAAATCCTGATGTGGGTCTGATCCCACAACTTTCTAACTCAGACGTGAGCGTGCTATCACTGTCTCAGGCTGACATTTAACTGATTGTAACCCAGAGTCTCATGCCTTGAGCTGCCAGACGGAAATCCAAACCACTCCTTCACCAGCTTTTGGGAGGTCTACCTGCAGCTCACCTATAATCAGTCAGGGTGTTAATTAGCAGCACAACTTGCTGTATTTTACTTTACCAAAACCCGTTAAGCCTCAAAGGTCTGATGATTTATAAAGCAATAGGTATTATAATAATAATAACCCTTGCATTTGATATAGCGCTTTTCACATCATCTCAAGGGCACCACTTGCCCTATCACCCTACTCCTCTGGCTCTTTTGAGCACCTCACCCTCTCCCACTTCTCCCATCTCTCACTCCACATCCTCCTCCTCTACCGGCCCCTTAATACCTCTCCCACCTTCATCTCCGATATTTCTACCCTCCTAACATCTCTCTGCCTCAGCTCTGATCGCCTCATCATCCTGGGTACTTCAACCTGCACTTCACCCCCTCCTGCTCCATCTCCTCGGACTTTTCCTCCCTCCTCTCCTCGCTCAACCTCTCCCTCCACATCAACTCCGCCACTCGCATTCACAGCCACCCACTCGATTTGGTGATCACCCGGGGCCTCAGTGTCTTGGATGTCACTATTACCGATAAGGCCATCTCTGATCATCACTTCATCTCCTTCACCATGTCCACCCCCCTCCCTACTTCCACCAGATCCACCACCAACTTCTACCGCCCCTGGAAGAAGTTACCTCCACAATCCCTAACCGCTGCCGTGGAGTCCTCTGAACTCCTCTCCCTCTGGCCTTCATCCCTCACTGACCCCTCTTCTGCTCTCACCCTCCTCCACAACACCCTCTCCTCCACACTCGACACTCTTGCCCCATCACCTCCCATACTATCTCTTACTCTCGCTCTTCCCCCTGGTTCACCACCCACCTCCGCTCACTGAAGAGCCAGGTGCGGGCCGCTGAACGCACCTGCCTCAAATCTGGCTGAACGGTCGACTGGCAAATCTGGCTGGACCTCCTCAAAGTCTATCGCTCCACTCCAGCCTCGGCCAAGTCATCCTTCTACTCCAGAATAATCCTGGAGGCGAAGAACAACCCCAGGCTTCCATTCTCTACCACATCCCGACTCCTCCATCCCCCCCGCCACCCCGTGCAGGTCATCTCCTCCAACCTTCACTGCGAGGAGATGCTGGATTTCCTTGAATCCAAAATCAAGGGAATCCGCGATCACTACCCTTCCAACTTCCACCCACCCCTCACCCCTTCCCTCCAACACTCCGACTCCTACCCATCCTCCCCTACACACCTTCGAACCCGTTTACCCACCCTCTGTCACCAAACTCATCCTGTCCTTGAAATCCACCACCTGCTCCCTGGACCCCATCCCCACTCCACTCCTTATCTCCCAGCTCCACCTCCTTGCCCCAATTCTCACAGAAACCATTAACCTGTCCCTCTCCTCTGGCTCTGTTCCCATTCCCCTCAAAATTGACACCATCACTCCCATACTGAAAAAACCCTCCCTTGATGCGTCGCAGCTATCAAGCTACCGGCCCATCTCCAACCTCCCCTTCCTGTCCAAGGTTCTCAAAAGAGTCGTCACCTCCAAGCTACGCTCTTTCCTCTCCACCCACTTACTTTTCGAACCCCGCCAGTCGGGTTTCTGTGCTGCCCATAGCACAGAAACCGCCCTGGTCAAGGTCACCAATGATATCCTGACCATCTGCTCCCAGGGCTCCCTCTGCCTCCTCGTCCTCCTCGACCTATCGGCTGCATTTGATACGGTCGACCACTCTATCCTCCTCCACCGCTTGTCCTCCCACCTCAACCTTCAAGGCCCTGTCCTTGAGTGGTTTAGGTCCTACCTCTCCCACCGTCTTCATTTTGTCTCTGCAAACGGTTTTTCCTCCAGCCCCCGCACTGTTTCGTGCATTGTCCCTCAGGGCTCTGTCCTCGGTCCCCTCCTCTTCACCCTCTATATGCTCCCCCTTGGTGACATCATCTGCAGACATGGGGTTAAATTCCACATGTATGCAGATGACACCCAACTCTACCTTTCCTCTTCTACCCTCAACTCCACGACCACCGATGTCCTGATAGCCTGCCTGTCTGACATCGAGTCCTGGACGAGAGATAACTTTCTTCAGCTCAACGTGCACAAAACTGAGGCCCACCTGATTGGCTCGCATCAGCGTCTCCGCACCTCAGGCACTGACAGCATCCAAGGCTACACTCTCCACCTCTCAAAGCCAGTCAGGAACCTCGGTGTTCTGTTCGACCCTGAGTTGTCCTTTCTTTCCCACATCCACGCCACAACTGGCACCGCCTTCCACCACCTCGGGAACATCGCCAGACTACCGCACTACCTCACCCCTCACGCTGCTGAAACACTGGTCCACGCATTTATCACCTCAAGGCTGGACTATGGGAACTCTCTCCTCGCCGTCCTTCCCGGCACCTCCCTCCACAAGCTGCAGGTCATTCAGAACTCTGCAGCTCGTGTACTGTCCCGCACCAGACTTCGCGACCACATCACTCCCACCCTCGCTCGCCTCCACTGGCTCCCCATCCCCCAGAGGATCGAATTCAATATCTTCATCCTCACCTACAAGGCCATTCACGGCCTTGCACCCTCCTACCTCTCCGACCTACTATCCCCCTACTTACCTGCCCGTACCCTCCATTCCTCTGGCTCCGGTCTGCTCCACATCCCTCGCCCCAACCGCCCTACCATCAGTGGCCGGGCCTTCAGCCTCTCAGACCCTAGGCTCTGGAACTCCATCCCCAGTGCCTTCGCCTTGCTTCCTCCCTTTCCTCCTTCATGGCCAGTCTCAAGACCTTTCTCTTCAACCATGCCTTCAGCTCTGCTCTTGACTCTCTACCCCCTCCTCGCTCCCTCCCTTCCCTCCCCTCACCCTGACCATTTCCCCCCTGCTCGGGTCCTGACCCAACTGTCCAGCGCCTTGGGACGTCCTCCCGACGTGAAAGGCGCTCTATAAATGCAATCTTGCTGTTGTTGTTGTTCTTGATGTCTCATAGCGCTTCACAGAATAGACTGTAAAGTGAATTGACCGTATATTTGTGGACGAACGTACAACTATGACTGATTCAGACATTAGATTGGGAAACCTTTAGGTGGAATGAGCTATAAGTGAGGTCTTTTTGAGCTAAACCAGCTCCAAGGTGACATGTCTGACATCCAACTGTCGGATTCGAGTCAAGCCTCTGTAGCGAGCTCAATCATCCGGTTCCCAAACAAGGCAGGTTTGTAGTACTCTAGGGTACTGCTGATGACAGATCAGACAGACTGACTCGGTGGACCAGTCACTGGGCACAGGGATCCTACCTACACTGCTCCTGTTAATCCTGCAAGCCACAACTCTCATAGATTGGATGGCCCTGGCTGAAGAAACAGCAGGATGCTTCCCAAACCGTGCATTCATTGGAAAGCTGTGCACTTTTAGCTTGTTGAACACCTGCAGCGCCCCAAACCATGTTCTTTGCTAACCTACGCCTAATACTTTCTGGAATTACCTAAACAGAGTGCATCCCTCCAGGGAGAGAGTGTTATTTCCATTGCAGACACAGGGAAATTTCAATGTGTGGGTGGTATTTCAGTCTGATTTGATTGTGTTATGGAGCCTGATGATAGTATATCTGAGCTCAAAAAATCCTGTTCAGATTTCGCAAAAAAGTTGCGATTACAAAAATTACTAGATAGCACTATGCATGAGTAACTTCAAAACACAAATACTTACTGGATTGAATCATGACATCCAGCAAATGGATCATGCCGCAGATGTCAGGGTTCCAGCTTATAGAACAGTTTGATTGATAATTTTGCTGTATCCCTGCTGCTTTTAACCATCCATTTCTACCAAACATCTCAATTCATTTTTTCGAAATGTGTTCAGGCCCATTTACTTTCAAGATCTTTGAAATAACATTCTGTTCTGGTCAAGATGGCTAGAAATTAATGCAATCCACTATATAATACTGAGCACTGCTACTAATTCAGTCCCTATTCAGGAAATATTTAAACAGGCACGGTCATGTGGCGAAACACAATTGTCATTAGGAATACAGACCACGTTAATCTGACAGGTTTGCATAACAATGCAAGTGTTGAATACTGAATCCACAATGTAATGATGCCAACCTGTTGTAGACTTTAGTTGCTTAACTTCACATCACTCGCATGATATTGTCTGTAACATACTTGTTCCCATCCATTATATTTAGTCTTTCATATATGTTCCATGAAAAATACATAAACCCTGATGCTAAATTTTGCTCAGACTTGCAAAGCTTGTAAATTTCATATAGATATTATTTTCTGATACTCGAACACTAATCAGCTAATTATCCTGTGTTCTGTTTCTTTACAATGTAAAGAAACATATGTTTTACAATGTAAACAAATATAAAGAAAACGATAAAGAGCTGGGAAAACTCAGCAGGTCAGGCAGCATCTATGGAGAAAGGAAAGTGAGCAACTGGCGAAGTTCTGACAAAGGTTCATGGACCCGAAACGTTGACTCACTTTCCTTTCTCCATAGATGCTGCTTGACCTGCTGAGCTTTCCCAGCTCTCTCTGTTCTTGTTTCAGATTTCCAGCATCTGCAGTATTTTGTGTTTTGATAAAGAAAAAGATTTTTCTTAAAGTATCAAACCTTCCATCAATGTGAGAAATCTTTTCTGCAAACATTTTTGATGGCAATACGGCAATACTTTCTTTTTAAAATAAATCTGTGCAGTGACACTGGAAAGAGATGTTTGAAGATCACAGAAGAACCTGCAGATTTGACACAACTGGTATAATTCTAATAAGGGAAGTATCTGCAGGACTCTGGTAAATCTGATGTATAACTGCATTCTTGTCGTCAACTGTCTTGATATCTGGTCATGTCATGCTCTGTTGCCTGGCTGGCAGCCACGAGCAGAGTAATCAGCAGAATTATTACCCTGGTATAGTCTTTTAAAAATCAAACGATTGTTACTAGCCTGACTGCACAGAGTGCTGAACGCTGCTGTGGCTTCCATTTATCCTCAAACATAACAAGGAGACAAATGCTTCCATTATCATAATGGCCTTTTTTGACCGTAACAAACATGAGCATTGCAACATTACTGCCAGCGGCCTTTCACCAGTGAAATAATCAGGTGGTTCTCTCGCATCCAAATGATCCTGTCCAAAACTGGATTGTTCTTTCTCCTGTTTCTCCTTGTTGTGACAGTTCACACTCCTTGATGTACGTGCAAATTTTAATAATGGTTTCGTACTAAGTGGCCTCTGTTCTCTCCTAACTCTGTCAGCGCGAGTCCCTCGGACTGGTATTCCCAGTTAACTCCAATTTCCAGTAACTGGAATGTCTAATCAGAGTCTGCTCACAATACCAGAACTCCAATGTCTACAGCTACTCTCTGAAATGCTAAGTCTTTTGCAAACAGCTTCTGCAACTAAATCCATTAAAGGAGCAGGCCTCCCTATTTCCTTTAAATAATATTATACAGTTATATATATAAATTATTTACACATTACTACGAACTGCAAGAATATGGTAACCATGACATTGTGGAATGAATGGTGATCCATCCAACAACAATGCCTAATTTCATATTAAATTGAGTACTTCATAATTTCTACATCTTTGCATTTTTTAGCACCTTTCATGCAAGGAGGACATTGTAAAGTGCTTGGCAGGATTGTGGATCTATGTATTTTAATAATAATAATAATAATGTGGTACACCTGTTGTTGGCTAGTACACCGAGAATAGCTCCCCTTTCTTTTCTAATCATGCAAAAGTATCTTTAACATCTAGACAGAGCCTCAGTTTTGCATTTCATCCAGAGAACAGCATTTCTAACAATCCAGCGTTTCCCCAGAAATATACTGGATTCTTAGTCTAGACTGAGTTCACAAGCCACATTTGAGTGTTGAATCAACAATACATCTGACTCAGAAGTGATAGTGCTACCAACTGACCCAGGTTGACACATGATACCAGTTCCAGAGCACACCTGACAAAGGCCTATCTGGAAATCATCTTCTAGTGTAAGCCTGGCTCAGTGGTAGCATGCCTCTGAGCAGGAAGATTGGTGGGTTTGAGCCCCACATCAGGACTTGGAATCACATTGTATAAGGTAACACTCCAGTGCCATGCTGGGCAGGGTGTTGAATAGTCAGAGGTGTCGTCCTTTAGATGAGACGTAAAACCAAGGTTCCATCTGACTTTTGAGATGGATGTTAAAGATCCCATGTCACTATTCAAAAATAGAAGGGAGAGTCTTGACCAACAATCCACCAAATAAAATTGATCACTCATTCCATGGCTGTTTGTAAGTCATTTGCACAAAATTAATGCTGCTTTTTGTCCACAAGATACACACTATGTCATGTGAAGCGCTTTATGATGACTTGACGACTTGATAAGGTAGTATATCAAATGCAAGGATTGTTAATGTTATTATTGTTTTCCTTTTCGCCCTTGGTATTTGGGGGTGGGGGGGTGTTGTGGGATGATGCAAGAGGAGAAAGAAAATCAAATAAGACAGATTTATCAATAATATACGCAGCAAGATGCTTTATAATTAACTGCTCATATCTATAATATGTGCTAAAAGGGGAGGAATTCATTAAATTATGGATTAATTTCTTTCCTGCATATCAAGGACTAGCTGTACCTGTTGCAGCTTCGCTTGCAACCAAAGAATCCTATATGGAATGTAGATTGACTCACAGATAGATACACACAGATAGAGAGACAAACATTTCCTCTTTATCTATATTCAGCTGGAAGGACTCCTGTGGGAGGTCTCAGTGGGTACACCCCTTTAATATATTTTCTCCCACAGTCTCTCTCAGTGTCTGTCTCTCAGTCTCTCTGACTCTCTCGCTCAGTCTGTCTCTCTCTCAGTCTTTCACTGTCTCCCACAAAACACACAGTCACTGCACTTTATATTATATTCTCTCTCCCAGTCTCTCTCTCAGTCTCTCTTTCTCCCAGTTTCACTCTATGCCTCTCTCTCAGTCTCTCTTTGTCTGTCCCACATGGGATGACTCGAGCTCTCTTGACAACCAGAAAAAAGTGCCATAAATTTGTTGCAGAATATAGATGTATCTCTCTGAATGGTGTGGCTTTCCTCTGTCGCTACATAGTTGCAGAATACGATACATACTTCATATTTTGGGGCTTAATTAAGGCATTTTTTGACATAGCTCATCAATGATAGGAGATGCCCCCCAAAAAATATGGCCATGACACTGCCAGTTGCAAGACCTTTCTAATGAGGTATAAATCATATCTCTACATCAATCGGTTATTGTGTGATTGTCGGATATACTGACACACATTATTATTAGTATTATATATATATTATATATATTATATATTATATTATATATATTATATAGTATTATTATTATTAGTATTATTAGTATGATAGAAGAAGAGTAGGAGCAGAATAGGGTCAGAATATGGTGTTTGTGTTGGCAGAATTGGTAAAATTACAATTTTGGCCACGTTTGCTTTAATAAATTTCATGCACCATCACCTCTGTAGTTATGAGATTTAGCTTGAAAAATTCATTAAAAATCAAATGTGAAATGATATTTCCAGACATACTTTAGCCTAACTCTCCTATTGTATTTGTTCTTGATGCAATGTTAATTTCAACCAGAAGTCAATCTGAACACCTGTTTAATAACAAGAATTTAACAGCTCCTATGCACCTTAACAAGGCAATATATCCACATAAAAATGCCTAATACAGCTGTGGAACATGAACTTTTGATCCCGAATGACACAACAACACAGCCTGGAAGTGCATTTGTGTGATCAGGCACTGTGAATGCTAATACACTCCGTTTCTGAACTACCACCAGCATATTTTTAATGTTTGTAAAGTTATTTCTCCAGCATGAAGAGGAGGGAAAATCTACAGGGTACTACATAAGGGCAGGTGTAGCAATGAAATGCACCACTGAAATGGATATGTGTGAGGTACTTATACAGAAGAGATAGCAGTGAGGTGGAGAGGCCACTGGTAGAAAGTGTTATATGTGGGGAACACCAGAAAATGCAACAACTACAAATAATAATAAGGCTTAGATTTGATAAAGCACCTTTCACGTCAGAAGGACATCTCAAAGCACTTCACATGATATAATGAAAAGTGTAACACATGCATTTTGTTGGTGAACATGGGAGCGAATTTGCGCACAGTAATGTTCCAAAAACAGCCATGAAGTGAATGATCAATTTTATGTGGGGCTTATTGACCAGGAGAAATTGGTTTCTCTTTTGAATAATGCCACGGGATCTTTAAAGTCCACCTGAACAGACACAGATGGGACTTTGTCCTATTGGAAGATTGACTCCCCCAATAACAACGTGCTCCTCAGGAGCAAGCACTGACTGGTGTGTCAGCCTAGATTGCGAGTGGAAATCCCAAGTGGGGTTTGAACCTACAACCGACTGATTCAGAGGTGAGAGTGCTGCCAACTGAGCCAATTAACAACTGTCGGTAAGTTTAAGAATAAGACGGTGTCCATCAACAATATGGTTGAAATAGCACAGGTACAGCTGGGTAGCTGCAGATAGTAGCTGCAGATCTGTGCTTTCAAGCAGCCCTGTGCAGAATGTATAGAGCCCAGAGGGCCTATCAGGGATTGTTGAAGAGACAGGCAACATGCCTTCTGTAAAACCTGCATGTCACAGTTGGTGATAACACTACAAAATTGCTAAATAGGACAACTGCATGTCCACCAAGGAGAAAATTGAGCAGCAGACATCACTGAGCATATTACCAGATAAACTGCCCACCTCAACAAACTGATTTTTGTTCCAACATATGGTGCACGATGTAGTTGTTTATATTTACTTATGCCTGAAGCAAAATGTCAAGATGCTACAAAAGTAAATGGAACAGGAGATAAGTGGTAGACAACAGTATCTAAACGGGATGTCAAATACATGTTCTGTGCCTGAAAGTATATCCATTGGAACATAATAATGGCCTGTTGCAGCACTTACTCGAACAAACTTGCTGATGTTTCACTGCTTGTAGTGGTAGTTTTGCTGTTGGTTTCTCATCAACTACTTTTATTGGGATACAATACAAATTTTAATTTATGGAGCACCTTTTACATCAGGAGAACTTGCCAAAATGCCTACCACCACTGGCTGGGCACACGAGTTCAGGATGGAAACTGAGGGGAATATAGAAGGGAAACATAAGCAAATTGCAGTCAAAAAGCTATATCTTAAGACAGATCTTCACCAAGGAAAGTGAGGAAAATAATTGGAGGGACAGATATCTGCTACTAGGAATTCGTAACAATACAATTTACATGTTTACAATGCGTTTCGTGTCAGGAGAGCATCTCAAAACTACTTAATATAACTTTCCAATTTAATATTTGCAAAGAGAAAATATTAAACATTAAGAATCATGAGCAGATGATGCATAGAAGATATTGACAGATCAACTTGTCTAGTTGTAATGAATCTTCCCCATAAACTTTGTTACTGATGTGATCTGTAGCTTAAATAACATTACGTTTTGGACCGAAATCTAACTTCACATCATCCAAAGAAAGTCATTTGGCAAATGTGTCTCAGTACAAAGTAAGTTTAAAACAGCTTTGTAAACCTTACTAAACACTCACTAATTCTTGACTGTTTTCACCAGATGGATCCCAAGACATCATTTTGTTTCAACATCAAGGGTTTTAGTTGTGACAATGATCAAATGTGCCTAACATTTCTTTGCTGAAATGTCTATGATACTAAACTTTGAGTTACCATCACTGTATTAAATATGATTGACAGTTTTTAACTGACAATAAATATGCTTTTTGAAGAGTTAAGTCACTTCCACTTAGCTGCTGAGACTCGGGGAAGTTTGTCACCAGGGATTTGAGTCATATTTGTTGTTATATAATATTACGCACCAGTGCCACTGAAATCACTAATGCAAATGATTAATTTTCAGCAAAAACAGCTACAGTTAAGATCCCCGAGGCCAGTCTGATCTTTTGATTTTTTTCATCTGGGCAAGATATCTTCAATGTTTAACAATCTTTTTCAAGTTCAATTAAGTGCAGAATTTTTTTTACAACTTTGCCAGAAAAAAGAGGAATTGAAACTTACATTTTTATGGTGTTTTATCACATGAAAGTGTCTCAAAGCACTTTGCAGTTAATTACTATAGGCCTGGCTCAGTTGGTAGAATTCTTGATTTGAGTCGAACCATGCTGTGGACTCAAACCCACATTTGGACTTAAAATACAGTCTCCGCTGGTGCTCCAATACAGTGCTGGGGATGTGTTGTCTTGTTGGAGGTGTCGTCCTTTGCACGAAACCTTAAACCAAATTTCTGTCTGCCTATTCAAGTGGTGTTAAAGATCCCAGGGCGCTATTCAAAAAGAGAAGAGAAATTTCGCCCAATGTCCTGGTCAACAATCCACCAAATAATAAAAATCATTCACTTCCTGGCTGTTTGTGGGACATTGCTGTGTTGCATTTGGCTACAAAATACACAATTCACAGCACTTTACAGTATATCCCATGCAGCATGACTATTTTTCAGTATTACTACTATCAAGGGTGGTGACCATTTGCTGGCAAAAGATAGGAACATAATATGGGGTAGGGGGGTGGTGGTGGGGTCACAGTATGTGATATGATAACTATCAAATTTACAGACAATACAATTTTTGTCCTAGCCTGAACAGCAGATTTGGGAGAATGGACAATGGTTTCTCCTGAGACTATTCAGAAATTTTTGGCACCTCACTGGAATTTTACATAGAAACTAGTATTTGAGTATTATCTTCAAAAATAGATTTTGAATTTCATTTATTTTATTTTTTTAATTATTTTAAGTCCACTATCCAGTGCACAAGCATAAAATCCTCCCCCCACCGGGCATAATTTGTAGATTTTTGTAATCGGTAGACCCAGGATATTTATCACGTCAAATACAGTACATTTCCCCTTTTATCGCACAAAATAGCAATTACATAAAATGGCAACAAATTTATATGATTAACTAATTAAAGTCTGTTTAAGATCAAAGGACAGCTTTCCTATTAAACAATCTTGATCTTGTGCTATTTTAATCCTACAAATTATGAAAATTTTTGCTGAGTCGGTAAAATGCCTTGTTGGAATTATAGATTGAGAGCAGAGTAATAACCCATTTGCCTGCATTTTTTTATTGATATTTTTTCTTTTACAAAATTACATCAAGGCCCACATAGTCCACAGCTTTCAAATTATTTCATTTATGAATTAAATTATTATTATATTATATATATGTTATTGGTGGTTTCAGTCTCATTATGTTTAAAAATAACAATTAGTTTGCAAATAGGATTGTGACCTGGATGAGCTGAGTTACTATTGTGAGTTCAAGTACTACTGCAGCAAACAATTTATTAAAACTATTGTTAATACACTTTCATGTTCATTTGGGGAATACGCCTCCAGAATTGTACACAAGCTTTAGTTGGATCATTACTAGGAAGCAAAACTGGAGCTAGGTGGGCGGGAGGTTTGGACGAGAGAAGTCTTAATTATCTATTCATCTACATTGCAAATTAACTTGAAGAGCTTCTTTAGTTGGTTCACACAATATCCTCCATTTAAAAATTAGCGGTGGAGCCCAATATTGAAATGAGGCATGTCCGATTTTTATATCTATAAATATATTTGAGTGCAACTGTTTATTTCTTAAATGACAGCTTTAATACATCCATATAGAATGCATGTTTTTTATACTGCTTTGTATTTTATGTTTATATTTGGACCAGTTTCGATCTTCATTAACCTTACAACAGCCACAATTGAGTGGTCACTTAATCCTTCTGAGATTGTAGTTTTTCATCAATTCTGTCTGGGTGACCACTTTGAATGTTAGTAATGAAAGAGACTGTAGATAGATCAGGATAGATAGGTCAGTATTTTGTGACACATTTAAGAGTAAGTTGTTCCCAAACTATTTTTGCAGACATCTTCGGTTGGTACCTGGTAGAACAATATTCATATTTGAAGGTATCTTGGAATTTTGTTTGACCTTATGTTGAGTTTCAAACCACAGTTCTGATTTGTCACCAACAATGTCTCCCTCCACCTCCATAACATTGACCACTGTGCCTTTGCCTCACTCCACTGCTTTTGAAAATGTAATCAATGCTGTCATCTTGAACATAAACCTTTGCAAAGTTCTTCCTTGCTGACCTCCTCAGTGCCATTTTCCAAAAACTTCAACAGATCCAGAAATCTGTTTGAGTTATCGCTTGCATGTAGCACAAGAGGTCTGTGAGTGAACAGCTTACTCACAAAATACACAGTCACATCACTTTTCAGTGAATACTGTGAATCTCTTTGACATGTCTCAATGAAATGTTAGGCTCCATATTAAATGAAAGAATTATTATAGTAACTAGTTATCCTCTACTTGTCATATTCTATTGGCTCCTTGCATCCTTGCATCTCAAACAATTTCAAAATTCTTCTGTTCTTGAAATCCCTCCATGGTGTCATCCCTGTGCAAACTTCTGCAGCCTTACATTTCGACTTGTACTCTTTGCTTTTCTGATTCGTGTTTATTGCGTATAAGCCACCATTTTAGGTCAGCTTTCAGCCACTAATTTCCCTGTATTCTAGAAGTCCAGTGCATTCAGAATTTGTTAAATTCTTCGAGGCAGCCTTAATTGTGAAGCCTTTTTGTAAGTTATTTTAAGATTGCAAAAATGCTACTTAGGTAGAGTAAATCCAGACCAAGGTGGAGTTTCTTCCCATGGGAGTGTTGTGTTCAGAAGCTATTCAATTGGGCTACCTAGACCGAGTCCTTACCGAGTCCTACCGTGACTCTCCTTACCTCACTTCCACACACATGCACCTTATAGCAAGTAGTTTAAATCTCAGTTAGGAGCAGACACCTTCGCTGATTTGTTCCCATTCCTAAACCAGGGGATCTGAGGCCAAATACAAATTGCACCTAGTTTTAACTGGCAAGACCATTTTGTCTCAAAATTAGGATTGCGTTTAATTGTTGAAAATTCTCAAATTCAGTCTTAATAATAATAACAATAATAAATTCAGTCTTAATTTGGAAGTCAGATTTCTAAAGTTGTTACAAAGAATAGTGTTTCATAATAATAATCCTTATCACGTCTTTGAGACGTCTAAAAGTGTTTCATAGAATATACTGTAAAGTGAATTGGCTGTATATTTTGTAGGCAAAACGGGAAAAAATTGTGGGTTTCAAATTAAGAGTGGATTTAGGAATATTCCATAATTTCATGCAATTTAAATTTTAAGAAAACATGATGTTACAGGATGAGGCTGGGAAGAATTCCGATTTCGTAGTGGCCAAACTGTTTCCACAGCATAGATTTTTTTGTAACAACTGAAAGTAAAATACTTCAATGCAAATCTTGGAGACAGGTCTGCACCCATTATTCTAATTGTAAATTAAATTAATAATATTGATAATAATAAACCCTGCATTTGATCCAACACCTCATTGTGTTATGGAGATATCTCAAAGTGATTCACAGAATTTATTACAAAGTAGTGTGACTGTGTATGGTGTGGCAAATGCAGTAGACAATTTGCACACAGTAATCTCCCACAAACAGCCATGACTAATTTTTATCTTTGGAGAATTATTGCATTATTAATGCAATTATTTATCTTTAACAGCCCAGATAAATCAGGAAATGTTCCCATTAAAATCATCTCAGTCTATAGTTCAAGGTGATACTCCAATACAGTGACGGGCGTGTGTTACATTGTGGGACCTGCTGGCCTTCAGATGAGATGTTAAACTGAGGTTCTGTCTTCCTGTTCAGGTGGACATTAAAGATCCCAAGGCACTATTCAAAATAAAAAGGGAGTTTCTCCTGATGTCCTGAAAAACAATCCTTCAAATAAACAGATCATTCCCTTCATGGGACATTGCGGTGCACAATTGGTGACCACATTCACCTATAAGGACACAGCCACTACATTTTACAATATATCCTGTGAAACATTTTAGGACATACTCCTGATATGAAAGGCATCACACCAAATTTATCATCAGCACCACCACCTTGATCATCTAGGCTATTTAAGGAATAACATTACACATGTGTTTATTGCATATAACTCCTTATAAGACCATTTTCCTCATAATTAAGACTGGGTCTTATTTTGCAAGCCAGATTTCTAAAGTTGTTAAAAAAAATTCTAAGTTAAGACTGATGATTGTTTGAAGTATATGTCTGAAGTATTCATGCTATATATAGTTTGCATGCAAATACAGTCATTACATTTTACCATAAATTCTATGAAGCCCGATGAGACATTTCGATGATGCTACAACATGCGATGTTAAATGCAAAGAATGTTTATTATTAAAATAGTTTTGAGAGTGCTGAAATTTTCCTCCACAATTGCATTGAGCTTTTCTTGCCTTTTCTGAGCTAAGAAACATCCCACAAGCAAAACACCGACATGAAGCAATGATGACGTTTCTGCACCAGTGAATCACCCATCACATAAATGCTTTGAAACAAAATGTTGCCTAGAAAACATAACATTTGCTTCCGCTCAGGGACTGTATGTGAGAAAGTGAAATTTGCTTGAACTTACAACGTTTTGACTCAGAAATGAACATCAAATGGTTCGAAGCTCTCTTCTACACGTACCTTTAAATCCCAAACCAGTGCCTGCTGTACCTATCTATCCCAATTTTATTTTTTCTCCCACCTTTGTAGGGTTATTAATATTCAACATTCTATAAAGATATATGAGCACATAATTAAATATCTCAGCAAATTAAGTGAAGTAGAAAAAAAGACTGATAGTACACTTGCACTCTCTAAATTCAAACCCGCTTCACTAGCTAATGCATGACTGCAACCATGGCATGCTGGACTAAGTGAAATCAGTGAAGTAAGTCTACTGCTTTCAATATGTACACCCAAAATGCGTGCATATTACATATACTGTATATACATCAAGAACGTATAAAGAAATAAACAAAAGCAGCAGTAATAAGGAATTTATTAAGCAGTAATGTTACTTTCAGCTTTTGGGCTTGTTTTCCAACATTTGCTCAAGAAGTTTTTGACTCAAAAAAAGTTTGTGCATTAATGATATGCCACTAATTCTTGGTATTAGCCCCAAAAAACTAGAAGTGACTGGAAGTGATACAAGGGTACTTATTTCCTGATGTAAACTAGGTTACCAATCCAATCCGGTCCATATTATTTTGCAATGACTTACTTTCATTGAACTATTCACTTTCTACTGCCTTTTGAAAAAAGGCCAAAATTGGGATATAAAGGAGGGTTGATACATTTCCATCCACTTCTTTCCACATTTCTGGGTACATACAGTTATGTGTGTGTGTGTGACATATGTTTATTCTATATATGTGGATACAATATTTAACAGATTTTATTTTCAAAGTTCAACCCTGGAAAGAAATTTGAAGGTCAAGACAAGACATCTCAATATGAAATCTCAGCAGAGCTTCATCAGATCCTGTGGCTTCTGAATTATATAAAAACCCAGGAACCAAACCAGTTGTGTAGTACTGTCTGGCAAGCTTCCTGCTGCTCATCTCGCTAGGAACAGCCCTACCCTTAAAGGCTTGCAAGGTGAACAAGAGCTGTGTGGGAAGAATCCTTGTTCATAACGCCTAGTCAGCCTTGAGCTATGCTGGCTGGTTTGTCTTCAGCAATACCCTGGAATAGTGACAAGATGGAGGGGTAGAGGGAAGGAATTGCAGTTGTAATGTCCGAACCCCAACCACAGCTCAGTTGGCTTGAAACATTCTTTGAGACAACCTCCTACAGGAAAGGCACTATGAAAATGTAAATTGTCTTGTAAGTATTGTAGGACTTTGCATCTGAGATGTTACATTTGTTTTTCTTCACAATGTAAGCCATAAGTACAGTTGTACAACATAAAAGAAATGTAGTATTAAACATGGACAAAAACAGAAATCATGCAACCATATTAATTTATACCATTTGAATGAATGTCAACAATTGAGTTATGCGGGGGGAAATGAATGTGACTTGCAATGTGCTATTTATCGCTAATAGAAATTAGACATTCTCCAGACATCAGGAGAATAGTTTTACCCAGTCCGCTGAAGATTCACTATCAGCCCTATTGATCTTTAAGTTAGCAACAATTTTGGTTTATGCGGTGCTCTTCATGCAGGATCACTTCTCAGAGGACTTGCTCTGGAGCACCTGCAAAAGATCAAGAGTTGCAGGAGCAAAGTCTAAACTTTGTTTTTCCAGATACCAGCTTAAAAAATTTAGGAACAGATTTGAACCACACTTTCTGCTCTTGTGATAATTAGCACTTATAAAGTCATATTTCCCCCCATTGTTTAATATTTGGGTAATTCAGCAAGAAAGATCGTATTATGCCATTCACCGAACACTGTTGAAATAGATAATATGTTACAAAGATTTGTTCCTGTAAATTATTCAGAACAGATTATCTTTGCTATAATTTACAAATGGCAACATTAACTCTGAAGGATAATTCGCAGATATCATCTTCTATGCACACGGCATTTACCTAATTTCATTCTCTCTCCAAAGTTATTAAAGTTGGCAGCTATGAAAAATATCAAAAACTTATTTTCCCAGGATATTGGATTTCTATGACTTTTTTGACAGCTATGTCAAATAAAATGAATAAATCAATCTCCCTCTATCAGCTTTTAAAAGATTATTACATTTTCCATATTATCTGCACAAGAGGCCAGCAACTATTGTTAGCAAACCCATTAAAGAGCATAACACACCATCCTAGATGATTATTTTCATTCAAATAAAATGGAAGTAGGTCGATACTTTTGCAGCCTGAGTGCACTATTTCTAGAATCTATTCAATTCACAATAATAACCATAAATAGTTGGTTATCCAAACATGATGAAGAAATAGGCAAAGTCTCACAGAATTCTTTTAAGATTGCATAATTCAGGACTGGTGTAATACTGGCTCAGTTGGTAACTCTCTTATCTCTGAGTCAGAAGCCCAACAAAAGAACTTTGGGCTCAAAGACTAAGCTGACACTCTAGGGCAAGTGCTAGGGGCGGATTGTCAGATTTATTGTCCTTTAGATCAGTGTTAATTGAAGTTCATGTGAATATTACATTTCTCATAGCACTAATCAAATAGCAAAGGCACTATCCCCCAGTGTTCTGGCCAGCAATCCTGAAGATGTAATTTATCCGTCAATTCATGGCCTTCAAGAAAACACGCTCTGGGCTAAACACACCTCACTGACCCCCAACCCCCACCACTTGCTTTTAATCTCGGGGTGCGCGTTATGGCTGCCACCACCGACCCAAGCTGCTTCCCCACAATGCCCCACCTCTGTCCTCTATCCACACTTACTCCCACTCAGTCTTCCTCTCCCACCGCCCTCCCCGATTCCTATCCCTGCTCGACGGTCCCACTGCCTCCCTCTGCTCCAGCCTGTCAGGCCCACCATGGGAGTCGCCACTGGCTGTCAAACAGCAGCCACTCTGACTGCCCTATCCCCTGCTCTTGCCGAAAGGCTCACTGGTCCCCAAACACAGGGGCCAATCTATCCTCCCTGATCCACATCCCTACCCTCTCTATCAGTACTCTCCCTCCCCTGCCTCACCCTCCACTTCCACCACCAACTGTCCCCTCTGCATCGGTCTACAAAACGTCCATTCCCTCTCCAATAAAACGCACACCATCCAAGACCTCATCGTCGATGAACACATCGACATCCTTGCCCTCACTGAAACTTGGATCACCCCAGGTGACACCTTCCTCTAGACTGAGGCCACACCACCCATCTACATTTTCCATCACATCCCTCGACTTAACCGCCGTGATGAAGATGTGGCTCTTATCTCCCAGTCACCCACTCGGCTTATCCCCATACTCCTCTGGAACCTTCCCCTCCTTTGAACACCTTACCCTCTATCACCCCTCCAACACTTCCCTCAAAACCCCCCCCACCCTCCCACTCGGCTGCCTTAGAGTCATCTGAACTCCTTCCCCAGTGGGAGTCCTCCCGCAATGACCTATCCTCCTCAGTCACCCTTCTCCAAGCTCCCTCTCCTCCACTCTCAATTCCCTTGCTCCCCTCTCTTCCTGAATCATCTCCTACTCACGCAACTCTCCTTGATACACCAGCCATCTCCGCTCCCTTAAAGCCCAGGCTCATTCTGCTGAGCGCACTTGGCTTAAATCGAACCTAACTGTCCACTGGCAGATTTGGCTGGACCATGTCAAGTTCTACCGCTCCGCCCTCGCCTCCGCTAAATCGTTGTTCTACTCCAAGACAATCTTGGAGGCTAAGGACAACCCCAGGCTCCTCTTCTCCATAACAAACCGACTCCTCCGCCTACCCTGTCATGCCTCACCCATCCTTACCTCAAATGTCAACTGCGAGGCGATGCTGAACTTCCTCGAATCCAAAGTCGAGGGAATCCACTCAGCTGCCTCTGCCACTGCAACTGCTAACCCCTCCCCCATCTTCTCCTCCCACCCCAGACCCTACCCACACCTCCATCCACAACTTTGAACCTGTCTCCCCCTCCTCTCTCATCACCCTCAACTATCCTTTCTACACCACAACTGTGCCATGACCCGCTCTGCCTTCTGTTCGCTACCTCTGCTCAACGGGATCCAGCCTGCTTCACGTCCTGCACCTCGCTCACCCCACTATCAGCAGGCAGGCCTTCCGCCACTCTGTACCAACCCTCTAGAACTCCATCCTGCAATCCCTCCGTCTCGCCCCCCTCCCTTGCCACCTTCAAGACCCACCTCAAGACCCTCCTCTTCAACCGTGCTTTCGATCTCCCTGCTTCCCCCCATGCCCCCCCCCCCCTCCCCCACCCCACCCTTTAGCTTAGGTCCATGATTCTGTCTGTCCAGCCACTTGGGACCTCCTCCCGACGTGAAAGGACTATACAAATGTAATTTTGTTGTTGTTGTTGTGACCTTTTGATGACATGATAAGGCCTATGCCAAAAGCAAAGATGATTATTATTATTAAAGTGATGTAATAACCTATGAATTAGTGATTTGATTACTCTAACCAGATTTACAAAACTCTGAAATTAGCAGTACAATGGTTATAAAGAATGCAAATACAATCATTGGTTTTATATCCAGAAGAAGAAGTAATGCTAAATTTATATCAAGCATTTGTTTGACCATAAGTGGAGTACTTTGTGCAGTTCTGGTTGCCAAAGTAAATCAAATATAATCAGCCTGAAATGGAAGCTGATCACAAGCATACTAGTGGGATGAAACATTTGGACTCAGTTTTTTGTGACTGGACTTGCCAAACACTTAATTTATGAACACACGTATCTGTGTATATCATCAGAAACTCTACCAAAATGAAACTGCTCCTCTGAATTGGCATTTGAGTCATTGGAGTATTTCATGATCATACCAACTCTTTGTTCATGATGCAGTTGCTATTTAGATTGAAATGAAGAAACAAAATGAATAAACAATCATGAACAGGATTCTGTGATCTTAGTTCATACTGAATATCAATTTCAAGTGAGCGAGTGCATCATCATGAAATAATTATTTTTGAAGCCCTGCCATTTAACAATTAGAGTACTCGCCTCACAACAAGAGGACCTCAATCAACAACTGTTTGTGGGATACTGCTGTCTGCAATTGGCTGCCGTGTTTCGCCTAAAAAAATAGTCAATTCACTTTACAGTATATTCTGTGAAACACTTTGAGACATCTCAAAGACTTGATAAGTCGCTATATTAAATGCAAGCATTATTATTCAGTCACACCACTTCCTCTTTCATTGTCAAACTCAAGGTGCCTGGACAATTAGAGTACAAGGCAAATCTTCTACTTGGAATATAGCATTTCCTCTCTGCATCCATTACTGCAGGTTTAGATCTACCCTCGTGAATCTGAGAAGGTATAGCATTGAGTCACTAATCTGTGGACTCCGTGTGAAGGAATAAATGAGAAAGAGGTTAAAACACAACTCAGTGATAATTTTTTTGAGCCCAAAAAAGCTCTCTGAACAGCAGAGCTCTAATAATGCGCTTTATTTTCATGTAAGAAGTCACATTGAACCAAAGTGAATTTCAGTAAGTAGTCAATCCTGCAGTAATACTTATTAAAGAACGATCACTGTGATAGGCGATGGACCAGGCTACATTCCCTCCAGTGAAATCCCATAAGCAAGGAAGCATAGCTTATTCTGTCTGAATGACATCTACTGATGTTTAAACTCAGCAGTAAGAAGGAATGCAGAGTTTTTTTTATGGTTTGTTGGTGTTTATCTGCAGACAGTAATATCTCAGTAATGCTTCATAATTCATATAACATTATTCAAAAATTCAAAAGCAAAGAAAGCAGCTATGTGTTTCTTTACCTCATACAGCACAAATTACAACAGTAACTACCCTGTCTTCCATTTAAATAGTGATTTTCATGTAAAGTAACATCTCAAAGCACTAGGTGTGAACAAAAGGGTTAAACAAAATGGTCAAGAACTCCCTCGCAATATCAGAACTCTTCAGCCACTTCATCACTGTCTGGTTCAGCTTGCCCTGTTTTAGTTTGCCCTGTAACAATCTTCCATAGAATGTAGGCAGCTGCTTTTATTTTTAAATATGGAATACCAAGGGGAATAGCTCCTAGACTTGCAGACGATCAGTTTTCCCTCAATTGAAATTATGAACAGGAATCAGTGGTGTGGCAATGCAGTGAAAATAAAAGTACACACTCTGCATACTTAAATAGTTCCACAAGCCACAAACTGTGGTATTAGGGATGGAAAAAGTATAAACCCGAACACTTTTCTATGGACACACAGTTGTGAATCTGAAAATTATTTTAAGTATTCCATCCTTAAAAAAACACACACAGCTTGGTTTGTGCATAGATTCCTGGGTCCCCAGCTACAGTTTTTAGAGAAGATTTTTGTGGCCTCAAAATTCACAGAATTCATACCCAAATTGAGAGATTTATATTTTCAATCTGCCTTTCGTTCCCTCAGAGACCTTTCTGTTTGGAATCTCTATTCACAGCTGGGAGCTTCTCCACTGACATCAAAGAGGACCGTCAGTCACTGAGCAACTCGTATAGCAAAAATCCAACCCATCAAGGGCTGGATGTTGATTAAAAATCAAATAGTTCTGAGAAGACAGAAGATTCGGGATGTTTTTTTCCAGAGGACAAACAAAGTAAAGGGTGTTACTTTAAGAGCAATGCAATGAACCAGGTTAAATAGAGGGAACCAAATGAGGACTCTATTGTATATTCTTCACTGAAGCAAGACGTTGTTGTATCAATGTGAATCAATTCATTGGTGACTTTTAAAACTCTGCTCCCATTTCCAATAGTATTAGAATTGTAGTACAGTAAATCATGAACTATTTATTTTGTCTTATCAGACGCATTTTGATATGTCAGAGAAGCTATGCTTGCCACAGATTTTTCAATAAATCTGTCACTTGACAGCACAATCGGCAACCACCTTACAGCCGAGGATACTATTACATATCACATTTACTGTGATCAGACTGCCTTAAAATGATTAATGTGATCTTCATGTCACTAGATCAGGCTGCATAAGCATATACGGTTTACAAGAAAGATAATTTTCAAATGCAGTATCATAGGAATAATAAAATGTTCCACCAGTGCCTATGATTACAGAATAATCATCCAAATTTAACAAGAGATTTTAGGTCTTTTCAACAAAAATATTAATAACTGGAGTCTCCAATGAATTATAAGGCTTTATGTTCCACAATAGTTCAAGGTGACATTATAACAGGCATCACTTTAAGTGATGTATTAGGAGACACGTACTTTACTGCAAAATGGGATGTCCAATAAGATATGTTTTGCACATCCACATATTTCATTTTTAGATTAAAAAAACACTTTGTGTCAAGTTCAAAGGAACGGTTATTTATCGAAAGTCTAATATGATGTCCCCTTTCCTTCACCCCCACCACTCCAACCAGATAATCTGTGTTATACATGAAATGTACTCCAAATTTGAAGAGCGAAATGGAGATTAAAACAGTAGGATCACAGGGACACCATTAGACTCCACTCTTGGAACCAGTTAGACAGACAGTCAGATCCCGAAGCCTTAGGGTTATTGCCATCCTGCACCCAATACTCCATAAATAGATAAACAGGATGCGTACCTCCAGGGAGACCGCACCTTCCATTCCAGGCCCTGGGAATTTTTCATTTGTAGGACACACACATGAGCGGAATTCTGGTTTGGATATTCTTAAGCATGGTGATAGGTTTCCACATGCGTCACACCAGGCTGATGTGCTTGGCAACAGAACGTAAGAATCGAGTCAACCCTCTGTGACGGTCTCAATCAACTGGTTCATGAAGCAAGCAGGTCTGTAGTACTTCAGAGGCACTGCTGATGACAGTCAAGCCAGGTTGACTCATTGACAGGACTCGGAGGAGTAGACTGATCATTGGGGACAAGAATTCTTCCCACTCAGCTCACATAAACCCTGCAGTTAACAGGTAGGGCAGTTCTAGCTGGACAAGCAGCAGGAAACTTGCTAAACAGTTGCAGCCCAATGTGTTAATGCAGAGTTTGCTTATGGAGTAAAGCATTACTATGCAGATTGATGCTTATAATTCACCACACTTGGAGTTGAGTGGTGGTGGTGCTGGTGGGGAAAGTGGAAATGTTTGAATTGGAGGCAAAGGTTGCTTAGGTTTGGAAAGAGAAATTCTGAGGTGATGAGACGAGTCAATCGAATACAGAAACATAAGTACAAAGGTACAGTTGGATTGAAAAATGAAATATTTACCTGGATTCTGATGGGAGGGAAGACATTAGCAGACCAAACTTAAAATATTAAATATTACAAGGTATGTCTTATGTCTTTGAAACATTGTTAAGGAATGAGAAGAAATATGTCCAATCTCTGTACAGTTAACTTCTGTTTTACATTCACAAGGACATTCCATTAACACTCCCTATGGGAGGTCAAACTGACAGTTGGAGAAAAGAGTGCATCTACCACTTTAACCCAAGACTTTACTGCAGGCATGCTCCAATGATGAAAGAATTCCCATGGAGAATGTCCACTAACTAACATGTCTGCAGAATTGTGTTTTTCAATCTGTCCCTATGGAACTTGATTGTAAAATGAAACTGCAAAACTGTTGCTGACGGACTCAAGCAAGTGATTTCCCCTTTTATATCATGTAAGAGCGTTTTTCCCAGTGTCTTGGCCAACAATCTCTAAAATTGAGCATTCACGTCATGGCTGTTCGTGGGACATTGCTGTGCACAAATCGGCTCTTACATTCACCTTCAAAATACAGTCACTACACTACAGTAAATCCTGTGAAGCACTTGGAGACATTTTGATGGTGTGAAAAGGCATATCAAATGCAAGGATTATTATTATTTAACAAACAACAACAACAAAATTACATTTGTATACATTTGTCGGGAGGATATCCCAAGGCGCTGGTCAGACAGAGTTACGGAACCGAGCTGAGGGTCGGGATGTGGAAGGGGGGAGGGTAGGGGAGCAAGTAGGGAGATCGAAAGCACGGTCAAAGAGGAGGGATTTAAGATGGGTCTTGAAGGTGGTGAGGGAGGGGCAAGAACGGAGGGAATGCAGGATGGACTTCCAGAGGGTGGGTGCAGAGCAGCGGAAGGCCCGTTCACCGATAGTGGGGCCAGCAAGGCGGGGGATATGAAGCAGGCCGGAGCCCGCTGAGTGGAGTGAGTGAACAGGGTGGTAGAGAATTAGGAGGTTGGAGAGGTGGGGGGGGAGCAAGACCATGGTGGGGTTTGAAGGTGAGGATCAGGATCTTGAACTGTATCCTCTGTGTGATGGGAAGCCAGTGGATATGGGCAAGGATGGGGGTGATAGGGTCGCGGAGCCTACTGTGGGAGAGAACATGGGCTGCAGAGTTCTGGATGATCTGCAGCCTGTGGAGGGAGGAGTTGGGGAAGCCGACAAGCAATAAGTTTGCATAGTCGAGCCTCGATGTAATGAAGGCTAGAAAGCACAAGATCCAAGACACAATTAGAGTTGTATATGATGGTCTTAACTTTAAGGGGTTGCAAATTTTAGATTGGAGGTATTACCTAATTTATTCCACCTATATCCCTCTTGCACATCAATCACTGAGGATAGAATTTGTACCTAGTGGTTATTAATCTGTTATTTTCTCTTGTTCCCCTCGCCCAAAAAGGAGCTGAGTTGCTCTGTTGTTCTTCCTATGTAAAATACTCATCGTACCAATTGTATATTCCATATTTTTACAGAAGTAGTTAATTATCCAACTTCTGGAAGTTTAACATGAAATAGTGTGATTTCTAATGGATTCCTTAAGGAATGTGAGTGAGGACCATTTCTAGGATCAAGAATAATTTACACATCTCAAAACTCTGTTCCGAACATGGATTGCATTCAAGGGGATTTCCCTGAATCACCAGGTGATGTACTTCCTTATTAAAATATCCTGTTAGAAATTGATGCACTTTTGATCCTTTTGTATCCGTATCACAGCTGTCTACTGTAATAGATGTTTAATTCCTCAATTACCCAAGTCACTGAACACCAGCATCATTTAGGCAATCAATGCAAACCTCCCAAGGTCTATGATTGCTCCATTGCCTGATACTTGACATCACAGTTGTGCTGAGTTTTGTCAGGCCTCTGCGGAGCCTGGAAACCATATCACGTGGAATGCGAGCACTGCTTTGAGCAGAGAAAAGGTGGTGATAAAAGCCTCCTCTCCCTTTACGTGACCTATTGAACAGAGCAGTGGAACTCACTCCACTAGGTCATTTGATGGCTAATTTTCCACTCAACTGGTACCTCCTGGCCTTCATTCATTGTTTGCCAGCTTGGAGGGAAAGATACCTACAACCATGCTAATCAAAGCCTCTTGAGAAATTTTACAACAGAAGAACCTGCATTCAAGTTATAATACTCGCGATTGATAGAAATTCTGGCAGAGCAAAGAACATTAATTTCCTTCAATTTAGCTTTTCCTGGGTTTTCTGCAGAGGAGTGCTGGAATTCACACTCTCCTGAGCATCCGAAAGCTAAATACGTTTTGGGGCCTCGAAGAGCAGGGATTTCGTCTCTTCTGAGCAGATCAATCCTGAGAAAGCACAAGTGAACCAAACCCAAAAAGTACTACAAAATAGGATTGCTGACCTCAATGTCAAACGAAATGGCAGGACTTGGACACCGTTATTGGACATCTTTAGGGATGCAGTGGGGGGGTGGGGAGGGATCCTGTAAATTCTATCCCAATGTTTCATAATGGATTTGATGTGGTAATACATTGAATGTGATTGAAATGTTTTTCAGCATATTACATTTCACTGCTGATGAACAGTTTCTTCAATAGAAGAGGCCAAAGCTATTCTTCAATTTACGAGTGTGTCACCTTGACTAGAGGAAAGTATCCCAGTACAGCCTAAAATGGTCATGCTTTCTGTACACATTATTTTGACAGAGAAGACCCAAAGCAGCGTTGCTTCATTGCACATATTCGCAACAAAGAGGTCGAAGTAGTCATGCCTCACTGTGGACATTTGCACCCTGAATAAGGGAGCCCGAGAGCTTCACTGTACTTCAATAAAACTTTGAATAAATAGAAGAACGAGTAACCCTAGTGTGGCACAAGGGAATCATTCCTGACTGTAGCTATCACCTCAAATAAAAGAAAGAATACCTCAACACAAAGGAGCCACATTTCAAAATAAAACCGTAGAAATGTACAGAATATATTCAATCCATAGTGTGCTGGTTCTTTTAAAAGCAATCCTTTCAGTCCCATTTACCTGCTCCTTCCCCATACTCCTGTAATTTATTCCTTTTTTAGATATTTATCTTGTTTCTTTTTGAAAGCTAATAATAATTCTGCCTCAACCACAGTTCCCGGCACCGAATTCCATTTGCCAATTTATTAACTATTGTAAATTGATGTTGTCCAGTCACCAACTCACCGACCATGAGTATTTCCCCCAAACAAAGGAAGATAAATGGATAATTGAGATCTATTAAGGTACATTGTAATAGGAGGTCATTGGAATTAAAAGATCAGCCACGAACTAATAAACTGGGTGATCAGGCTTGATGGGTTGAATGGCCTCCTGCTCCTCTGTTTGTTGACATAAGATGCAACATAAGGAGATGTGGCTTGGGAGTATAAATTCAGAATGGAGCAGTGCATACACATGAGCTAGAAAAATGCATGTTCCTGGTAGGGTGGTTGACTTTGTGCTCCAGCCTTGGGAAACTTTTTCCAGTTACATGGTTGCTAAGTGACGTGGTCTTCTCCCTACCGACCTATCAGAGGGCCCCTCGATGTGGCAGGCTGTGATGGCTGGATAGCGCTAGAGAAGATGTACTCAAAATATCTGAGTGCAAACAAACAGGTGCAAACCGCCTCCCTCCCAAACAGATGTTTTGCCCGCAAAACATACATTCAATTCACTTTACAGTATATTCTGTGAAGCTCTTAGAAATGTCTCGAAGACGTGGTAAGGCATTATATCAAATGCAAGGATTATTACTAATAACTCTTTCAACACATTTGTGTACTGGAATTCTGACCCTCATGTCTCTTACTAGCTGAGCCACCAAAGTAGCCTAAGTGCAAGTTAGTTTCTGTACAGCTTTCTTTAAAAAAATAGTGAAACAACTGTGAGTTGTTTTAAATTATATAATATGCATTTCCGTTAGAAAGTGGAATTATATTCTACCCACTTTTTTTTTTACCAAAAATGTAGGATTTTTTGATTTATTTCAGGACATTAACATACCACAATTATTTTGGCTTTGTGCTAGCAGGATTTTGCACAATCACATGTATAAAAGACTTCAAGAACCGAATCCCAGTGTCATTGTGATTCATATAACACTGTGCATCCAAGTCACATAAATGTTGATGCAGTACATACAGTGTACTGGTGCCAGAGAGAAATTGGTGCAATAAATTGTGCTGATGCTGAAATTATGAGAGCTTCTGTTTTGGCTCTTTCAGGTCCCCATAAGTCAACCAGCTATATTTTATTAGTATTATGATTATGATTATTATTAGATGGTCCACTACCAATCAATTAATCCATATACTAATAAATAAGTAATAGTAGCAAAGAACTTTTTTTCTTCCATATTTTCAAATTATATCTATGCAACAATGTTTTGATTATTTTTAGCAAGTGGCCGAATTCATTCAATCTTCCTCCCTCTTTCTTTTCTAGTCAGTTTTGCAAGAACTTATAATAATAATAATTATAATAATAATAATCCTTGCATTTGATATAGCGCTTTTCACGTCGGGAGGACGTCCCAAAGCGCTTCACAGAACACACCATAAAGTGAATTGACTGTATATATGTGGGCGAACGCGGCAGCCAATTGCGCAGAGCAATGTCCCACAAACAGTCATAGATTGAAAATGACCCAATTTATTATTGTTTTTGGTTTTGGAGGGATTATTATTAGGCTTGTGGAGTAAGGAAACTTACCCAAGGCTTCGCCCTGCCTGGAATTGAACTCAGGTCTCTCGCTTGCAAAGCGAGTGCTCTAACCACTGAGCTACTGGACTCCACCAAAAGGATGACAAACAAAACAGCAACAAGAGAAAAAGGAAAAGATGCTCTCCCCACTTTGATCTCCCTCGTCATGTCAGCTGCAAGCAATTCGGACCATTGAAATACGCAGTTCATAAATGTTTATTGGTTAACTGTGAGCCAACTATGAAATACCCAATTAGTTTGTCGTCCCGTCAGAAGTCCAAGTAAACTTAATACAACCTACCAGAATCTCATTCTCATTCTCAGTCGAATTTCTACTAGAATTAATAATAATAAATCAAATAATAATAGTAATACTTGCATTTGATTTAAGCCTTATCACATTGTTGAGATGTTTCAAAATGCTTCACAGGATATACTGCAGTTATGCGATTGTGTGCATTTTGTGTTCAAATTATTTATTAAGTCAACAAAGTTATCAAACTTCAAATTCATTGCATGCTTCACATCACTGCACAAAAGTTTATTGATTTGGTTTTGTCCTGCGGGTGGGTACCATGCTTGACAGTTATACGCCTTGATGCAACCCCATAGGTACAATTTTTATTTTTAAAACAGTCCACAAGGAACAGGTAGAAGGCAACCATCAAATTTAAAAGTTGATACAGTAATGATCAAACTACAGAAATGTCAATGTTGCAATAATTGTCTACTAAAGCATTGAACTTTAAATCTGCATGTCATCATGGAATAATAATTAAGTGGCTTTGTGCAGTTAAAACAATAATAATAAATAATAATCCTTGCATTTGATATAGCGCCTTATCACATCTTCGAGACGTTTCAAAGCGCTTCACAGGATATACTGTAAAGTGTAGTGATTGTATATTTTGTGGGCAGCCAATTGCACACAGCAATGTCCCACAAACAGTCTTGGATTGAGTGACCAACCTATTATTATAATTTTTTTTGAAGGAATTATTATCCCCACAAAAGCGAGATCCACCAATCGACTAACAATCGGGTTCCTACTTACTGCTAGGTAAACAGAGGCATGTGCGGAGTGAGGTAACATGCCTAAAGTTTTGCCCTACCTGGCCGGGAATCAAACCCAGGTAAAATGCAGTAAAGATAGTGATGAAAAGAAATTTGATGTAATAATGCAGCAGATTAGCATCAAACATGACACTTCCATTCTGTTCATGATCTCTGTTCAGAATAGCCACACTTCAGCAACATCAACATCGTGAAATAATACAGTGCCTTTCATGTAGGCTAATGTCTTAGGTTGCTTCACAAATGATGGGGTCAGACATCGAGTAAGGAAGGAGAGGGAGCTGGAGCTGGAGATGACAGTTGATGCAGTCGAAGAGGTAGGTTCTTAGGCTGGATTTGGAAGAGACGAAGCGAGAGGGCAAGATGGAGGGGTAAAGGGAGTGAGTTCTAGAGGTTGGTGAGCAGTTGATGAACCACAATGTCAAACAATACCCAATCTGTTCCCACACAAATCTGCAGCATGCATCTTAAAACACATTTGTGCAAGCAAAGTTTTCGACTTGAGTGTGACACAGAGGGAACAGTAATGGGTCACTGTTGGGACCTAACCAAGGATATGTTGCAGCTGGCTCCTCTTGTTATATGCATTATTACCAAGAGTAGCATGGAGCTCCATTCGCAGATCCTTGTTTGGATGGCCCAGGACCTCAAGTTGTCTTTCAAGAATATTTTTACTTCCATTCCAATGTTGTTTGTTTCTGTAAATAGCTGGTCACTTGGCCTATTTATTCACTTGTCATATCAGGCATTGAGAATATTCAGTATATTTTACCTATTCAATATCCCTCCAAAACCAAAAACAATAATAAATTGGCTATTTTCAATCTACGACTGTTTGTGGGACATTGCTGTGCGCAATTGGCTACCGCGTTCGCCCACAAATATACAGTCAATTCACTTTACAATGTGTTCTGTGAAGCGCTTTGGGACGTCCTCCCGACGTGAAAAGCGCTATATCAAATGCAAGGATAATTATTATTATCCCAAATACAATATATAGTTGCAATGAAATGACAGAAGTGAATTCATTAAGTGAAGGTAGATTGCTTTCTTTGAGCAAACGACCCAATCTGTTGAGAGGAGGTGAGCTCCTCACTGCAGTGCATGCAGCATTAATCCTGAATTCCTAAAAGCTGCTCTGGGTAGGAGGGGAGAGAGGAATGGAGAATGGCAAGTGTCTTACAGATTCAAGCCAAGAATGTTCAAATTTCCAATTCACTTGAAGTCTAAGCACTGGTCAGCAGGATTTTCTCTGAGGCATGCACTCAGTGAGTGTTCCAGAGTGCAATTTTGATTTCTATCCACAAGAAGGATGACCCTCATGAAGTCAAGAAGTACAAAGAGATCTCACTGATTTCAGTGGCTCTTAAAGTGGTGCTTCAGATAGTCACTGCACATGTATTGAACACATGGAGGCTCAGGGTTTGATCAAGTGGAACAAGCCAGCTTCTGTCTGGTGAGGAATGTCTAGGACAAGTAGTGGTTTTATGTAAGATCAGAGGACATTGAAAGGATAATGGGAAAACAAACCTACATTATATAATAATAATAATAATAATAATAATCCTTGCATTTGATATAGCGCTTTTCACGTCGGGAGGACGTCCCAAAGCGCTTCACAGAACACACTGTAAAGTGAATTGACTGTATATTTGTGGGCGAACGCGGCAGCCAATTGCGCACAGCAATGTCCCACAAACAGTCGTAGATTAAAAATGACCAATTTATTATTGTTTTTGGTTTTGGAGGGATTATTATTAGGCGTGTGGAGTAAGGAAACTTACCCAAGGCTTCGCCCTGCCTGGAATTGAACTCAGGTCTCTCGCTTGCAAAGCGAGTGCTCTAACCACTGAGCTACTGGACTCCACCAAAAGGATGACAAACAAGGATGACTTGATGCATTTGTTCCAGGCTTTTCTGCTTCTGTTTGAGGACAATATTTTGTTACTGTCGGACATATCTGGGAACTTTTTGCACTAAACTCGCCATTTGAACACAGGCAACTAGTGGATGCCCCCATGCAGATTAATGTTCTGCATAGCTCAAGAGAAGATTTCAAAGATACTCATTGGACAATACAAGGGACATCAGTCCCAATTGCTGATTCTTATTGGTACCTGGGTGTGGTGGTGGACACAAACGTTTACTTGGACACTGTCCAGAAGGACTATGGAGGGACGAACGGCATTTTGGTTGTATTCATCTCTTCAAGGATAGCAAGGTCCCAATGCAGGTCAAGCATACAAGACCTGTTTGCAAACAGTTATTTATCTGAGCACTTGGGAGTGCAGCGGAGAAGCTTCTTCTGGCCAATTTGCAAAGTCCAAGATCAACAACAACAACAACAACAAGATTCCATTTATAGAGCGCCTTTCACGTCAGGAGGACGTCCCAAGGCGCTGCACAGTTGGGTCATGACCCGAGCAGGGGGGAAATGGTCAGGGTGAGGGGAGGGAAGGGAGGGAGAGAGGGGGGGGGAAATGGTCAGGGTGAGGGGAGGGAAGGGAGGGAGCGAGGAGGAGGAAGAGAGTCGAGAGGGGAGCTGAAGGCACGGTCAAAGAGAAAGGTTTTGAGACCGGCCTTGAAGGAGGAAAGGGAGGAAGCAAGGCGAAGGCACTGGGGGATGGAGTTCCAGAGCCTCGGGGCTGAGAGGCTGAAGGCCCGACCACCGATAGTAGGGCGGTTGGGGCGGGGGAGGTGGAGCAGACCGGAGCCAGAGGAACGGAGGGTACGGGCAGGTAGGTAGGGATCAATCAAATCCTCATGGATTTGTGGCAAACATGAGATGCGACTGCAGGGAGGCAAGGCTCCTGTCTACAATGACCTGTCGCTGACCATCATGGAGGTAGAGTCAACTTCACAGCGATCACATCTATTTGCCAAAGCTCTCACCTAGTTTTGCACACAACATTCCTGAACTCTCAGCTCTAAACTCTTACCTCTTCCTTTTGCATACGACACCACCCTTCCTTGCAACGTGTCCAGTCATTAAACATTCTCTGCATAAAGAACTACTTGCTGGAGTCTGTTCTGAAATTGCCCTTTGCAACTTTAAATTTACCTTCAGCACCGCAGGACATCTTCCTGATGTAAAAAGCACTATATACGAGCATCCTAAAGTTTTATTCTGCGTTTACTTTTTAATCCCATTTAAAGTTTTACATCTCTCTCCATAAGATCCTCTTTCACACATCTCCTGAAGAGCCCGAGTGTGTCTAATCATTGCTCATAGCTCATTCCTCTGACATTTCTTACCTCTATACCGCTGCATCTGAAGTTCATTGATTTGTCCTGAGCCAATTGATTCAACCTCAAACATCGAATTGCAAAGATCTAAACTTTGTTGTAAATTTACAAGAGTAGAGATCAAAGAATGCTGCTGCTCATGGAAAAATTCAGACGCAAGACAGAAACCAAGAAATTATATTAATTAGGTATTCTCCTTTTTCATGAACATTTTAGCCATTTAGCATGCACATTTAAACAGCAAAGGTTTAAATTGCATAGAGACTCTTCAAGGTGTCCAAGGAGTCAGCAGCCATCGGTTCTTTATGATAATTACATTATGACGAACTTAAAGATACAATGCATCTTTGAAATGATTGAAAAAAAATCTACCCAAAGAATGTGATGAGATACAACAGATATTACTGACACAATCTCCTGGTCTCATCCCCAGAAGCAAAGTTCATTCTACAAATATTACATTTATTGGTTAGACCTTCCTGGTTGGCATTGCTGATAGCACAAATTACAGCAGTTCAGTTTCAGTCTTGCAAGATACTATTCCATTGATTCCATTAAATGCCTTAAGGCTAAGTGAGCTTAATGAAAAAAATAAGATACATACAAATGTTTCCTTCATTTTTTATTAGCCCTCATTGAAGTGTTTCCAGTGAGGAAATAAAAATCCAATAATGTAAAATGAGAGATTTGATTGTAATCATAATTATATGGCTCCTTTTTGAATACATTTCTCTTTTAAGATATTCTTTTTAGGCTTTTACAATTGCAATACATAATAAATGTCCCCTGCCACAGAACTTAATTTTCCCTCATAGGATGTTAGTTTGTCAGATGTTGTGGAAAAATTCAGGATTAAACAATATTCAGATCCCAGCAGTCAACTGTACACTCTATTGATGCACTTTTACATTATATTCCTTTCAATAAGGGCCCATTGTGACCATATTAAATATGCAATTTTATACGATTAATGGAATCAAATGAACAATAACCCATAATTATTTTATATAATTCCATTAGTTACAATGGTGCAGTTATACTACTATTGCAATCTAGAATTGTGCTGTATTTTACAATTTCAAGCATACTAAAAAGAGCAAAAGTATCTCTGCTGTTAGTATTGCAGGATTTATACAAGGAAATCTAGGGACCTCTGCACAAGAGTGGTCTGCCATCCAAAAATCTGCTATGTTGGTACCTGCAAAATATTTGCTCTATGCAATCGGTTGTCCTTTTCAATCCTCTAGTGAAGGTTACAAACATTTATTGATGCTAAACAGAGACATTGGATAGAAAATAGAATTGTTGCAATTGATGATGATGATGATGAATTTGGTATTGCATCTTTCACGTCACAAGAACATCCTAAAGTGCTTCACAGGATTTACTGTAAAGTGGAATTACTGTGTATTTGTAGGCAAATGAGGCAGCCTAAATGCACAATAGTGTCCCACAAACAGTGAAGAAACGAATGGCCAGTTTTATCTGGGGAATTGTTAGCCATGATCTGAAGGATGGCACCTGTAACATTTCTACTCATCCCCAGGATTGCATTGAAGTGTCAGTTCAGAGACTATGTGAGTTTAAGTCCGGATGTGGTCTTAAACCCACAACTTTCTGACTCAGAGGCGAAAATGCTACCACTGAGGCAGGTTGACACCTGATGTATTAGGGAAGGAGAACAAAAGAGTTCAAACTGGTTTTGATGACTCTGTTGATCCAATGTCTAGTGCTTAACTCAATCAAACAGATTAGGTAGGTTCCAGTTTCGATCCCTGGTTTGCACTGAATTGAAAGATCTCACCTGAAGTGATGGCCTGGATTCTGCAATTGATCTCAATATCATTGAGCCAGACAGGAAGACATTGATCTGATCACTGTACAATACTAATCATAATAATAATCTTTGCATTTTATATGATGCCTTAACACATAACTATTATATCTCAAAGTACTCTACAGGATTGGTATTGTGAAATTACTGACTGTTTATTTGTAGGCCAATAAATACAATAACCCCTGTTAAAAAATATGCATTTAAAAGTAATAATAATAATCCTTGAATTTGATATCGTGCCTTTCATGTCAGGAGAACGTCTCCAAATACTTCACAAGATATACTGTAAAATGTAGTGACTATTTGGCAGGGAAATTGGTCTATATCAGGATCAAACTTGACTGAAGTACCACAATAGTTATTATAGCTGATTAACAGTCACTGACAGCTAACATGGCAGAATAACTCTTTATGAAGGAAAACCAGAGTTACTTCGATTGCAGGAACACCACATGTATAGAAATGTTGCGATTCTGATTTGCCTGACATTCACCAAGTGAAAGTTGCAATCATGCGTATATTTATATATTGGCACAATCTTTGATATTCCCTTGTGCCGAGGTGCGTTTTATCAAACATTTCAGCACTTAAGACGGTCTTCTCCTCTAATTTATTTGGAGGTTATTTATTTTTCAGTGTTCATTTGCTGATGAGAAATCAAACCTACATTCTTCCTGGCCCAAGAATTGTTTTCTCTCATTTGTACCCAAGGTTTTGAGGTTAGAGGTGTAATTGAAACATCTTCGACCTGAGGTGTAATTAAAGTATGCAATTGATTGATCACCTCATCACATCGTCAAATAGTCTCAAAACACTTCATAGGCGCTACTGCAGACTCTAGCGATTGCAGCCAATGTATGCACTGCAATGTCCCTCAAACTGTTTTGGGTTTGGTTCTCCAATCAAATTCAAAAATCCCATCCAATTGGACATACTTCATATGGCTAAGTTGCTTTACTGTTGGGGATGTGACAGCTGATCTGGATCCTGTCCTTATCTGATGGTCACACAGAGGGGTCAATTGCTACGAACCAGAAGTTGAAAACCTGTCTGATTTTGTTTTTGCTTTTCCTCGCTCGAACTGACTAGTCCATCTGCAACAATGCTGCTCCCTTTTGCCAAACTAAGGATTGAATTTTGGACTTTATTTGCTCATTTGGTAATTACACAATTGGTTCATTTATTCACTGACCATTTGTAGCCTCAAATTCCTCTTAATATTTTAAGGTCATGCAAAATTGTAGAATTAGCCTTAATTTTGAAATCTTTTTAAGAGCTGTGGAAAACCTCTTTCCAAATGAATCATCTCATTAAAAATGCATCCTTGAAAAAGTGACCCCATTATTTATATTTTCAAACATTTAAAACAAATGGGCTCACAGGCTAAGATTAGGCTACGTTTCTAAGCTCAAGATAACTACTATGATCCAATGATAAACTGTCTAACTTCTGAAGTTTTGTTTTACATTTGTGCACCTTGTACATGGTTGTTTTTATACTTTCAATTGAGGAACATGATCCAGAATTGAACTGGTAAGTGCAGTTTCCAGCAGAACCTAGCAGCACCTAGAATTCAAAAACAATATAAACGTCTAGCCGTTTGTTGTACTTCGAAGGTTGGAGCATGTGTTATTGACTGAAACACAACAAAAATAACGCCTTACACTATAGAGATATTTGTTGATCCTATGTAAGAGGCAGAATCATTGTATAGCTCTCAGAAAAACAACTTCTGAGGCTTGGAACAGTAAATCATCAGTCCCTGCTTTTGCAGAATCTATTCCAGCCTGATCTGATACTTAATTTCTGTTTGTTATGACTAAACCTCTGCAGAGGGATGAACAATAAGCATTTGATGATGAAAGTGATATGAAACTCTGGAGATTCAGTGGATGAATGTTCTAACTATTATGGAAATATTTAATTGAACATGCAGCATTGAAAACATGACCCCATAGTCTATATGACTGCCTCGAAGACAAATTTGAAGAAAACCTTTTTTTCATATACAGTTAGGTTTGTTTGATCCTATATTGATCAAACACATATTTTGATTTTTTCATATTTTAATGCAGCATGTCAGTATTATCTAGTAATAAATTATTTTTGCTCTACTTTGAAAATCTGAACACTTGTGAGATAATGGTTTTGCTCTATTTGATGAGACAACTCTTCGCAATGTAATAATAATATAATAATACTTCCATTTGATATAGTGCCTTATCAAGTCTTCAAGATGTCTCAAGGTGCTTCACAGAATATACTGTAAAGTGAATTGATTGTATTTTGTGGCAAAATGTGGCAGCCAATTGCAAACAGTCATGGATTCACTGACCAATTTATTATTATTATTTTTTTCATGGAATTACTACCCCCGGTAAAGCGATTCGCCAACCGACTGACAACCGGGTTCTTATTTATTGCTAGATAAACAGAGATGTGTGAAGTAAGGAAACTTGGCCAACATTTTGGCCTGCTGGGAATCAAACCCAGGTCTCTTGCTTGTTCTAAACACTGAGCTACAGGACTCCACAATGTTAAACACACAAGATGTAAAAGGCTGGTATTTCAGGGCACAGTTCAGCACCGAGACAACATGCTGGGAGACTGTGTATGTGAGGGCCAGAGAGCTTCAAACCATTATTAGGGGCAGGCCAGAACTGTTAAGACAAGATTGAATCAACTCTCACTTCCTCTAACTCCTCTCATGGGACAATCATTCTAGGTTCACAGTTAGCTTCACTCATATCAGCAGATTTATAGAGATGTTAGTGATTTGAAGACTGAATGATAAACAAAGTGAACTCCACAATCGCACTGCAGCCACAGTCTAGACCCGAACATAGCTCGATGTGGGCACAACACAGCACAACATAACACAACACAATACAACTGGGGAAATGAATGGAAAAGCTGCCTACGTGCAAGTGAGGGATAGAGGTCTTGAACCTTTTAAGCTAAGATGTTTGGAAACGCAATGGCCTCGGACAGAGGAGAATTGTTAAGCAAGTTGTAATAAATGTCCCACGCCAACCACTCTGTTTTGTTCTCTCGGTTCTGACTCCCGTAAAGTGGAGTCCGAGTGTTATTTTATAATTCTGGGTATCCTTTTGCGTAATATTTTATTGTATCTTAAATCAAAAATCTAATTGTGAAATAAGGTGATCCAAATATTTGCAAATAATAACCCTTGCTATTGATATTTAGTAACACTATCAACGTTATCCTTATAGGAAATATTCTTCTTTCGTGGTCGAGAGGGAAGAGGTTAGTGGAATATTTTACATTCTCTTTTAAACTTTTTATTTGTATCTACCTGAATAATAATGTACATTTAAATAGCGTCCTTCATATATAATAACATCTTGGATCACTGGAAAGTGGCGGTGTTGGATACAGGGTAAGGGAGAATGCGGAAGGGACCAGAAGTACAGTCGAAGAGGTACATCTTTAGGTGGGTTTTAAAGATAGGCAAGTTGGAGGGATTGTACAGATGAAATATAGCAGCAAATGGCTTGAACCACTTCACAAGATCACTATGGTATGGATGAAGAAGATCCTTCCTTCCAGAATACCCACTCCACCATTCCACCCCACCGACACCCCCCATCCCATTACAGCACTAAGCTGTTAAACCAACCTGCTTCTTAAATGAGTCCAGTATCTTTGCCTTTATCTCCTTTCCAGGCAATCTGTTCCAGTCGTTGATTGGTTTGTCACAGCAGGATGGACAAGGTGGGGAGAGAAGCTCATGCCTTAAATAATACTAATAATAATCCTTGCATTTCATATAGTGCCTTATCACGTATTCTAGACATCTCAAAGCGCTTCACAGAATATGCTGTAATGTGAATTCGCTGTATATTTGTGGGCAAAATGCGGCAGCCAATGTCCCACAAACAATCGTGGATTGAGTGAACAAATTATATATTTTTTTGAGGGGTTATTATCCCGGAAAATTGACTAACAACTGGGTTCCTACTTACTGCTGGGTAAACAAAGACGTGTGGAGTAAGGAAACTTACCCCACATTTCGCCCTGCCAGGAATTGAACCCACGTCTCTTGCTTGCGAGGTGAGTGTTCTAACCACTAAGCTACAGGACTCCAATATGCTTTAATTACACCTCAAAACGTCAGATTTAACATCCCCAATTCAATCTTCAGTTTGGGCTGACAATTGATCACCTTCTTTCGGATCACAATCACCCCAAATCCTGTATATTTTGTGAAGTTAGATAAGTTTTTTAAAAAGCGCTGTACCAATTGTAAGGATTATTTGAACACTGAACATTTCAGTATCAATTCTATGCAGATTAGACATGTCTTTCTGAAGAATTATATAGATTTACATAAAATGTTACAGTACAAAAACATGCCACTTTTTATAACTAGTCCATGCCAGCATTTAAACACATGAGCTTCCACCCTCCTAATCCCATCAAACATACTTCTTCCTCATTTATTTGTTAAGTTACCTCGTGAAAATGTTCATGCTTTTTGCTTCTGGAAGTGAGTTCCACATTATCACCACTCTTTCTCCTCAAAGAAATTACTCCAAAACTCCCTTTAAAATCTGCTATAGCTATCTTCCTTTTTTCACGTTATAGTCTTGCTAACAAATTGACCCAGTCTATTAATGCCCGCTGTACCAAATCCTTTCAGAATATTAAACACGTCTATCAGGTCTCTTCTCAAACGTCTACTCATCTGCAGTGAGATCATCTCTCCAAAATCTCAAGCTTCTGTGGATGGTAATTAATTTTCATAAACCTGTCAAAGCAATCTTTAAACAAAATATGAAGAATTGTTTTCTAGTCAGATTTTGGAGCCAGATTTCTAGATGGTGTTACGTAAAGTATCGCATTGACATTCAGCACTGTCTGTATTTATTATTCTTCAGCCTACTGAAAATTCAATAGAAGTCTGTAAAGGCTTAATAAAACTTCTCAGAATTTTAAGCAGACCCTCATGACTTTGAATTTCATTTTTTTGAACAAGTGTGTTGTGTTGATCAGTTAATTTTGGATTAAAAAAACTAAAATAATGCCATTTGCACAGATATTAAAACTACTGCTACAACAAAGAACTAATTTAGTCTCTTAAAAACTTTAGATCAAAAAGAAATATCTAAAAAAAAATCATCAAAGCACTGATCAGCATCAGAGCAATGCTCATTCTTTACATAAAGATCACAAATATTGTCATAACTGTGAAAAAACACTCTAAAACAAAAATAAAATTGTCTGCAACAGCTACTAATATGTCATTTCATATAGCCCGAATATACTTGTGAACAGATTTTTAATTTGAATTATATTAGAATCTGCAATAATTCCTCTCATAAAAATGGCTCCGTCACCAAGTTGGCAGTAACTATATTTAGGTGTCAGCCAGGCTCCATCGACAGCACTCACACCTCTGAGTCAGAAGGTTGCGAGTTCAAGCTTCACGTGATTGAGCTCATAGTCTAGGTTAGCACTCCAATAGTCTTAGGAATGTGCTGCAGTGTTGGAGGTACATATCTTCGGATGAGACACTAATATCTTAGGTCCATCTACCTATTCTAATATAATTTGAATTATATTAGAATCTGCAATAATTTCAAAGACTTCAAAGATCCCATTGCACTTCATGAAAAAAGATAACAATTCCCCCCGATAAAACCCATTTCATAGCGTTTTGTGGGATATTGCTGTGCAAAAAAACAGGCTGCTGTGTTCGCCTTCAATACACAGTCACCACTTTTTACAATAAATCTTGTGAGTGCTTTGAGACATCCTCCGATGCAAATAAACTATATTGAATGCTATATTGCAACAACTATTATTCAGTTTCTTGTGTTTAATAAGTTAATTCTATCAATGCAAATGTCCCTAAATCATGACTGTAAAATATTTAAGATTTTAGTAGTTAAATATTTGGTAGGGAAACTGAAAAAAACAAAAATCTTTGTGACCAAACAAATACATTTATTTTCTCGATAGACTCCACAAGATGTAAATTAGACTGCAGCTGGAATATTGTGAGTAGTTTTGTACAACTTAATCCAAGGAGGCCATCAAAGCCATGGAGAGAGGGTGCAGACTAGATTCATTGAGACAATACCCGGCCATGAGAGGCTTAAGTGATGAACAAAGTTATTAAAAAAAAAGGCTGTAAACAACAGAGCAGGGAATACTGCAAGGAGATCTAAAAGAAGCATTCACAATGATGAAAGAGTTTGTGAAGAGAAGGTTGAAAAATTACTTTTACTGGTTTGTTGTCTGAAAAAAGCATACTTCCAGATTATGACTGGAAATATGAATGGAATAGATTAGATGCATCATTTGTATGTGAAACACATTACTACAAATGGCTTTTGATGCCAAGTACATTATGTAATTTAAAAGGGAATTAGATAAATACTTGAATAAAATGGTTTGGGATTAAAGCAGGAAAACAATCTCAGGTAACATGCTACAACATCACAATGTGTACAGTGCTGAATTATAATGATGTAATTTAATGCGAAAAATGTCAAAAAAATATTGTGTTAAGAAACACTCCTGAACAAATTACTTAATGTTTTGCTCTGAGACCTATTGCACTATCATAGATTTAATTGATCTTTAATTCTTCTATTCAGTGGTTCCTAATAAAATCACAGGAAAAGTGTACATCATTGCTTCGGGAGGAGATATCAAGAAATATTTGTAAACTAAGGTATCCACTGTATTTTTATTTTTTGACTTAATTTAAAAATGTCTTTAACCTTTATTTCTGCACACATTATGTACAGCAGGTTATTGTTGCAAAGAAATGCTTCGTTGTCAACAAATGGGATTAAGTGAATGATCAATACTGTAAATTGAAAACATTCTCCAACTGGTCCCACTTACTTTTACAAGTGGGATGGTTATTGATGACATATTCTTTAGGAAATACCCATTTTTCCCATTTTTTTTGTGAAGAGGCTCACTAGGATTGGTACTGGCTCAAAGCACACAACAGCATTGCATAAAACCATTTTGTTCACTCCAACACTACAGAATACTGATTCAAGTATATCTGTTGCTCTCTGGTATATTTTTACGCTGCTGTGTTATTTATTTTCGTAATCAAAAACATTGAGTTGGAACAGGTATGGGCTTTGAAATCAATTGGATTTCTTTTGTAGTTACTTTGAGGATATAACCATAGAAAATCATATCATCAGCAGCTCTTCAAATCCTGCAGTATAACAACAGCACTTACCTGCAGGCCAGTCGTTAAAGCGCACAAGATTGTCCCAAACTGTCTCAAACTCTATGTATCAAAACGTTAAACTGGATTTTGCTTGCAATACAAAAGACCTTTGCAATACATGTGCTGACAGTATGGAGACAAAGTGATTTAAAATACAACCAAATCTTTTACGAAAAATACTTGATTGTCAGAGCCAGATTGATGATTGATAATTATCAGCGGCTTTTGGGAAAATTCATGGAATCTCTTCATAACATGTTCAATATACTGTTGGCTCAGGTATCATGTTAACTTGAAGTACTATGTTGGTGTATATATCTGGCTGTCTGGCTTCCTATTGATAATTGACAATGTTATCAATTATCAGTCCCAGATGGCTAATTATTGATAATTATCAGCATCAAATTATTAATTGTCAATAACCATCAAATGTTGGGGAAATTCATTGGAACATCCTCATAACATGCTTCAGTATATTGTGGGCTCGGATATAATGCTAACATGAAGTACTATGTTGGACTATCTTTCTGGCTTCCTCTGCAGGGTGATTAGGAACAGTAAGACCCAGAAATGTAACAAACAATCTTGGAATGAGTAGCCACTATATAATACAGCCCACTTAGACCCCCTCCAACTATCATGTTATAATTGGTATGTATGTGTGAGTGTGTGCTTGTACGTGTGGGGGGTTTGGGGGTAGGATCACTGAGCTGACATGCTTGGCAACAAAACAGGAGAATCAACCCTCAATCAAGGTGCTGGTAACGCAGTTTTAAGTGCTCCGAGACGCTGGCCTGTCTGAAGGGTGTGATGTAAATGCAAGTTGTTGTTGATGTTTGGGAATCAAACAGCTCTGCAATGCTTCAGGTTACTCCTGGGGAAAGATTAGCCAAGCCTGGTTCAGCAGCAGAACCTGGAAGGAAAACTAGTGATTTGGAGCAAGGATTCTTCCCTCTTTATCTCCTGTTAACACTGCAAGCCCAAACCCCAACGGGTAGGGTGATCCTAGCAGGATGAGCAGCAGGAAGTTTGCCAGTCAAGCTCTCAATGGGAAGCAACATGTTTCTATCTGGTAAAATTCCAGTGGTAACAGAAGACGGTCTCAGTGGTTCCACAAGCCTAGGCTCTTGTCAGTCTTTGCCAAATACTATGTTATTAGGTAGGAAAGCTGTATTCCTCTAGGAAGAGAGTATGTTTTCCAGACATAGGAGAATTTCCATTTGCAGGTGACATATATATGTGCATTCGCCCACAAAATATCCAGTCAATTCACTTTACAGTATAATCTGTGCAGTGCTGTGAGTCGTCTCAAAGAAGCAATAAGGTGCTACATCAAATGCAAGGATGATGATTATATGTGGAACTCTCTGTCCCATATATGGTTAAACATGGTGATGGTTTCGGTATGAGTCAGACAATTGTCTGACCCCCCCCAAAAAAAAACAGGGAGTTGAGAGCACCTTCCTGTATCACCTTAATTCAACTTGAGTTCACGAAAGCTGAGGTAAACTGGTGGTCGGTGAATGGGAATTGAAATGCCTAGGATCCCTGCAAGGGCAGGTTCAAAAGCACCACCAGCCAGCTCAGTAGCTATAGCAATAGGTTTTCAGTAACACTAACCCAACTCTTTCATCACTAACATCTATTCACATAGGTTATTAAGTAGGGATTCGTGCACAGTGAGGAGCAGAGACACTGGCTTATTTCATCTTCTTCTTGGCTTAATCTTCAATCACGTTTTACTCAAGAATTCATTTTTTTTGCAGTACTTAAAAAGAAACCAGCTTCTAAAGTAGAAGGCATTTAAATATTTTCTATAGTTTGGGCTAATCTTAGATTTTAAGGTAAAATAGTCTTACAAGCTAAATCTAGGTGCAATTTGACACCAGTATTATGTGTTGTGCTGCTCATCACTGGCGACATTCCATTAGCAATTATCACCGGAGATAATTAGCACAACATCAAACATTCTCTGATTTGATTTTGGGCAAAGCCACTTCAACTTCTGCACAATGATAAGCCCAAAGCTGGTTGACACCATTTTAGAGAATCATTGCATTGTTATACACTCCATAAGGAGTAAAAAAAATGGGAAAAGTATGCAGTTGCAGTTATACTGAAAAGCAGCTGCAATTATCGAGACTCTTCACTGGGTGACTGTTGCTGTAGGTGCCACAAAGCAAGCTTCCACTACAAAAGCTGACAGCTATGAAGTATGCTCTCAGCACCCACAGATATCTTGTTACCATGGCAATCGTGGTGTTACTCAATCGCACTCCACAAGAAAGTGAGAGAAACTACCACACTCCAGAACTTAAAAATCAGGATTTTGTTTTTTTTCCAATTTTTAACCTACGTGACTTGAAACTAAAGCATGTGCATTACACAGACAGAATGGCTCATTGCAAATTGTTGAATAAGATGAAGGACACCTGCAACTCAGGGTTGTCAGTTGTAAATTGCGCAGTCTCCTTTACACATGAATACAACCAGGGTGCCAAAGAATAACTTGGATAAAAGGGCTGCCTCCAGGCTGTTGAATTAAAGAACTTGCTTCTGTTAACTTGACGAAGGGTCCAAATTAAATGTTTACATTTCCTACAATACAAGCTGAAGTTCTCGTAAGTAGAAACTAGGGAGACATCTTCAAAAGGCTTTGAATACATACTGGAAGCTCATCTGATATATACAGCAACAAGTCTTACCTCCAAACTGAAAGCTAAGAAATATCCTCAAAGGTTTTTATTGACGCATGCAGAAGCCCATCACCATGCCAGACCAGTATTCAATCCAGACAGAGTTCCATGCATCCCACCTACACATAGAAATCCATGTGTTTTGAATAGAATGTGCACTCTCTCCCAAGAGGGACTTATCTTGCTTACCTAATTTCAGAGAGAATAAGGTGCAGTTTGCTAAGAGCTAAGGCTTGGAGACCTCAAATAATGCAATGGGGTACTGCTAGAGCTTACCCAGCTAAAACCGTACATTTTGCCATCAAAAGCACGACTTGGCAAGCTTTCTGCTGTTCGTCCTGCTTCTACCCTGCTAATGTTTGGGCTTTGGTTAGCAAAATTAACAGGATCTGAAGGTGAAAAATCTCTGCCCCCCCTATGCACTATGCACCTGCGTGTATAGGCTGGGTGATCTGGCATCAGCAGTGCTGTTGATTAGATACAAGAACTCTGGGACCCAACCTTGCGTGAGGGGCGATATATAAATGCAAGCTATTGTTCTTGAGTATTTCTACCCTAACCCCCTCTTCCCCTCTCTCTCTCCCCCTCTTCCTCTCTCTCTCTCCCCCTCTTCCCCTCTCTCTCTCACCTCTTTCCCTCTCTCTTTCCCTCTCTCTCCCCCCTCTTTCCCTCTCTCGCCCCCCTCTTTCCCTCTCTCTCCCTCTTTCCCTCTCTCCTCCTTCTCCCCCCCCTTCCCTCTCTCTCCTCATTCTTTTTCTTCTCATCTTCCCCTTTCTCTCCCTGCTCTTCTCTCTCTCTCCCCCAGTCTTCCCCTCTCTCTCCCCACTCTTGCCCCTTTCTCGCCCCTCTCTTGCCCTCTCTCTCCCCACTGCTCCCCATTCTCTCCCCCTCTCTCTCCTCCCTTTTCCCTTCTTCTACTCTCTCTCCCCCCTCATTCCCTCTCTCTTCCCCCTCCTCCCCTCTCTCTTCCCCCTGTTCCCCTCTCTCTCCCCCATCCCCCTGTTCCCCTCTCTCTCCCCCATCCCCGTTCCCCTCTCTCTCCCCCATCTTTCCTTCTGTCCACCCCCTCTTCCGCTCTCTCCCCACTCTTTCCCTCTTTCTTCCCACTCTCTCACCCCTGCTTCGCCCATAAATATACAGTTAATTCACTTTAGTCTATTCTGTGAAGCACTTTGAGACGTCTAGAAGACATGAAAAAGCACTATATCAAATGCAAGGATTATTATCATTATTATTATTGCATTGATACAAAAAGGACAGCATTTTTCTCTTTTTAAGTACACATCTGCTTAAAATAACATTAATTCACAGCCGAAGCTTGAAAGGCATGTTATGTCCTTTTGCTGAAATCATCAGTAACTTGCAGAAAAAAGAAAAGAAGCTTGTGCAAAACCTTTAAAACCTACAAAGTACATTATAGATATTATTGCATAGATTTGGTGATAATTTCCTCCTCCCCCAACAAAACTGAAATAATATTACTTCTTGTGAATGCTTTGAGCTGTTGTGGCTGTTTGAATTTTCACTCACCTCCCTCACATACTCTGTTCCTTTCTTCAGAGACTATGGGGTAAATTTTGTGGTATTCCTTCCTAATTAAGGTTGAGGGTAATTAGCTGAATTAGAAAAGTGATGTTGCTCACACACAATGTGTTGTAACATCATGACTGCTTTTTGCATTCACTTTAAATTATAATAAGATGTCCTGTGAAATCCTATGCATTTAAATGTTCCTTCCTTATTCATGTAATTCTTCTAGTCTTTTTGGGGGGAAACGTGTAACATTCAATTAGTTAAACCTTACCGACCAAAAATATCAAGCACCATTTTAAAGGCTCTGATATGTTGGCCACAAACAAAGTGACCTGGCTACAGTGTTTACATGAAAGAAGCAGAAAATTCCCAACTTTCCATTAATGATTACAGGGTTTTGCACAACATTAGGCAGCAAATATGCGTGAGAAATCGAAATCCCGAAATGAAGATTTATTTGAAGTTTTATTAATGAACTGTTGAAGGAATTTACAAAGGACAGGAGGAGATTAGTACTTCAACGGAAATGAAGAAAACAAAATAGCTAACAGTCATCTATTGTGGTGCTTGAGAAACAGTGTAGCATTCTCCATATACATCAGACTAAATTCTCAATAAAAGATTTCAAATTATTTGTTTTAATGCTCTGAATGACACTTATCCTGTGCCTTCTCCACAATGATTAACATTATTGACAATAATACAAAAAAAAGGCAAATGTTTTTTGTGTTTAAAGTGTCTCAGACACAAATAAGAAGAGGAACAATAGTATGTAATTAGACCATAGATGAGCTAATCCTAGTTTGAGTTTGATGGGCCAAATGGCCACCTCCTAAACTATTTTGGGGGATTCAATGATTCCAGGTTGTTCTGGGGAGTTGCATCAATGCTGGTGAATTGAGCATTTTCTACATTTACTGTACTTATCACAAAACAAAGCTCACTCTACTTTGTTTCAGCAATGTGCCTTAACACCACATTCAAAATATCAATATCCTTAATTGTTACATTTTGGTATGCTTTCACATTGGGAGGATGCCCTAAAGAGCTTCATAAGATATACTGTAAATTGCTTTGTGGGTGAACTCGGCAGCCAATTTGTGCATAGAAATGTCTCACAAACTGCCATGGTCAACAATTTTAGGCCAGGATACCAGGAGAAACGGGAACTTGGTTTAATGTCTCATCCGAAGGATGGACCTCCGAAGGAAGGACCTCCAACAATGCAGCACAATCCCAGACTATGACATGGGGCTTGAACTCACAACCATCTGACTCAGAGGCAAGAGTGCTACCACCTGAACCAGCCAGCTCTTCTACTATATCATGATATGTCCATTTCCTCTACTTTGGTTTTCGCTCTAAATATATTTGCCACTTTACTGCTAAAGATGATGAATTGTGAGAAGCTTTATGCTGCATGTTTGTCAAAGCTAGCAACTGCATTAGTCGTACAGCGTCATTCAGTCCATCTGGACTGGGTGTAAATCCAGGCATTAGAGTTAAAAGAAGAGTGTTCTAACTCACTTGTCTACAAGTAAGACTTTTTTGGAAAACAACCTTGTTAAAGACAGAGCGATCAATGGTTTCAAAAGCCTTCGGCAAGGTATAAGATTCTTAGTCCTTGTTTGAGGCAAGAGTTGATAGCCTGATATAAAAACACTAAAGAGGGTTGAGTGAAGGGCAACAAATCCATCGAAGGGTTTAAGCTGAATGATCTCTACAACACACCTAAAATTGTTTCTTTTCAGTTTTCCTCTTGACAGATTGAGGGATAACCAACGATTACAAACAGCCCAAAACAAATCAAAGGCATATTTACAGCTAAAGTTTAAGCCAATGTTACAGTTAGTATTTAAGACCAGTGTGACTTGGATTGAACCTCAAATATTTAGGAAATGCCAGGATTGGCCCTTAATGCAAGTACTAGGTGGAACAATTATCTTCAGTGACTTTACTTCACTGAAAGAATGAAGCTTTTATCAAATATTTTCAACTGGATTCTACAAGGTTCCTTTCTTGCCATCATTTTCCACACATCTCCCTCTTTCCTCAGCCTACGTGGTAAGGCATACTGGGATAGGATAGGTGCCTATTCTTCAACTGTGAGCAACAAACGTGATCTTCTGTTTACCGGGAGCCCTGTAGGTCAGTGGTTAGAGCATTTGCTTTGCAAGCTAGAAACGTGGGTTTGTTTCCCGGCAGGGCAAAACCTTGGGCAAGTTTCCTTACACCACAAGCCTGATAATCACTCAAGAAAAAAACAATAATAAAATTGGTCACTTCAATCCATGACTGTTTGTGGAACATTGCTGTGCGCAATTGGTTACCGTGTTTCTCCCACAAATATACAATCAATTCACTTTACAGTAGATTCTGAGAAGCGCTTTGAGACATCTAGAAGATGTGAAAAGCACTGTATTAAATCCAAGGATTATTATCATCATGGAGAGCTTCAAAAATCATGCCAGATCCTATTCGTACTCAATGTTTACACACATAAAATTACATTTTTCTCCAGGACCCATGGAATAATAGACAAGAGCAGGATCACAGAAGAATTTGCCTCACCTTAACAAAATGGAGAAGGGAATAGAAGAGTATGGGAGAGGGGATTAGTATAGTAAGAGGTTGGTTGGAGTATAAACACTGGCATGGACTAGTTGGGCCCAATGGTCTATTTCCGTGCTGTAATTTTATAAAATTCTATGCAGCCCATGACTATGTCAGCCCATTGTAGAACCACAGCTCTTCACTTATCTGAGATCAGTGAATGCCAAACAGATTGCAAGTCCACCCAGCAATCTTCTGGCCTGTAATAGCTTAGTTGCTACATTGGCTTTACAGACCAGACAACCAGGGAAGTTTCAATTTCAGTCAATCTATTCCAGATAATAACACCGAAAAGAGATGTAATTTCTAGCATCTACAACAACTCAGTATTCAGACCATGGTGCAACTGTTCAAAATACCACTATTTAGGGCTGCAGATTTTAATTAAATCTCCAGATTTCCTATGTTATTGAGTCATACTCAGTAATATAGGAAAATGTTCTAAGATTAGCTGCAGTGATAATTCTAAAAGCTGAATCACATTAAAATGCCCCCAGAATCGAATTCTGATAAGATATCAGATATACTAGATTACCGTGAAGCTGTAACTGATTGGTTTCCTCAGTCCATGTGAAATGTGAAGTACGATAAAACATGTTTGTGATGATTTGTTATTAAATCAGATTATCAATGTGAACGCACCCATTGGGGTTGATAAACCTGTTCTGATTAAGATGGAAATGATGCTGAAGAACTGGTAAATATACCATTAGCATTACAATAATACTTACATCTTGACACAGCACCTTAACATGTCGAAATGTCTCAAAGCTCTTCACAGGATTTGCTGTGAAGAGAAGGAACTCTGGGTGTGTAATTGAAGGTGTCAACTGAGCAGGTATCAATCCAGTAACTGAAAATGCCTTTCTCCAAGTAACAAAATAGACTCAAGGAACATGGCAATCGAAAGTGTATTCAGATCCAGACAAAAATCCTGACAAAAGGAATAGTGACATTGCACAGCAGTGCCCTGGGTGTATTTTTAATCAATTTTGACACCTATTTATTCAGAAGGTGCACTCATATATCACATCCATACTATGTATCTATCAAATGGTGTCAAACTCAACATTCCCCTCTTCAGGACTTGAGTTTGTAGCCTAGGCTGACACTCCAGCATGATATTGGAGAGTGGAGTTTTGTCAGAAAACTCCTTCAGATGAAATTGTGACTTGTCTACCTTTTCAGGTAGATCCCATGATAATATTCAAAAAGAGAAGGGACTTTCTCCAGGTGTCCTGCCTAATGTTTCTCCATTTAATTTCAAAATGTCTCAAAGCTCTTCACAGGTAATTTTTGTTAAGTGCTGACTGTTTTTGTTCTGCTCCGTTCACTGAAACTCCATCCCAAAGTCCATTGAACTTGTTCGCTCTCCCTCCTTTCAAGGCACATCTCAAAACATTCCTCTTTGATCGTGCTTTCAGTCATCTTTTCTCTCTCAACCACCCTCGACTCCCACCCCCAGCTCAGGTGCCCAACTAACAATATAAAATGCTTCAAGACATCCTCCCAAAATGAAAGGAGCTATATAAAAGTAAATTGTATTGTATTTGTAGGCAAGTACAGTAGCCTTGCTGCACACAGCAAGTTCCCACAGAAGCATGAGGTAAATAAACTTATTAATCTGGGGAATTTGGCCTTATTGCTATCCCAATTGAGATCAACTAACACAACATAGACCAGGGGGGATGTAGGATTTTGTATTTGCATTCCATACTGGCAATCGATTTACAAATTATACTTTAAATATCCATAGCACTATTCAGAAAGAAGGGAGATTCTCCCAGTATCCGGGTCAACAATCACCCACCTACCATTGGTCTTTCACTTCATTGCAGTTTGCGCCCAAATTGGCTGCCACATTCACCTACAAATACACAAATATTACACTTCACAGTAAAAATTTGTGAAGCGCATTGAAAAGCCTTTGATGACGTGCTGAGATATTATTTTATTGTTGCTTGGTTTACGTACAGCAGAGACTGTCATATAGCTATGATGGTAATTTCTCAGGATATGCTCTATAACATCTATAATCTACAAACCAACAGTGCAGCAGTCATTGCAGTCATGTGGTCTGTCAGCCAGACCAGGACAAACAAAATAGAGGGTCCATCAATGCAGCATCTAAATTATAAGTTTCTGCCAAGGCGAACAACAAAAATACCAAATTGAGGCACATTTGCACTGTGGGATTTACTCATGGGAAAATCATACCTTTGCATATGAAGCTACTAGGGAATTTACATATAGAAATGTGATAAATTGCTTTATTGAAATTAATGTTATACCAAATAGCATATTAAATATGTCCTCAGGTTTATTAAAGCTAGGATTTAAACCATTGAGAGAAGCAAAGTCTGGTTTCTAATTAATCTAATGTGCATATGTAAAATTTGCATTTGCCAGCATAATTCATTAAAGTTATCCACATTAGAATCATAACTTGCACAATTTACAGATAGGAATTCCAATGTTTGAGTTATTCATACAATTTTGAGGCTATTTCACTCTTTTCCCCTCATAATCTTATAATTGACCCATTTGTACAAAGTACTAATTATTTTTGCATTTGACACAGCTCTTAACACTTCATCAAAGATATCTCAATGTGCTTTACGGGATATATTGTAAATTGTAGTACTTGTATTTTGTAGGCAAACAGCAGCCAATTTGTGCAGAGCAATATTTCACATCATTGTCCAGAACAACAGATGAAACTCCCTTCTCTTTCCAAATAGTGCCACGGGAGTTTTAATGTCCACTTGAATAGAAAGCTGAGACTTTAATATCCTGTATAATATTTCATTTGAAGAACTTCAATTTAATGTCTCATCTGAAATAACAAGTAGATTTTGAGTGCAGATCTGTGACCCAAGTAGATTGTCTTGACCAGGGAAAATCCAATGTTTGACATGTTTCTGGATAATGAACCTGAGATCAAGTAGGTGATCGAAATGTAAGAGAATATTTAAGAAATAATGACCATAACATTGTATTCATATAAGAAGAGATGATTTGAAAAATTAGGGTTAAGCCCACCGAACTCGAAAAAAGCAAATTTGAGCAAGTTTTTTAAAAAAAAACTAGCCAGATTCACTGGATGGTAAACATGGCTGGTAAATCAATGAATCAGAAATGATTGTACATACATTTCTGTGTTTACAAAAGAGTGGAAAAGTTCAAATGAAGAAAGCCCTTCGGTCCATTTAATGTCTTCCTTCCAGCTCTGCACTGTGCTGTTTATTAAATGAGTCCAGTATCTTGGCCTCAACCACTCTTCCTAGCAATCTGTTCCAGTTGTTAATTAACTCTGGGTGAAGAAATACTTCCTGGTGCTTGTCCTGATATAATCCTTTGCAACTCTACATTTATGACCTCTTCTATTTGCTTGATGCATTTGTAATTATTATTTGGGGTTTACGTTTACAAACTCATTTGAAATCTTTTGTCACCTCTGTAAAGTTACCAGAAGTGGATGGGTGAGCAGTTAACTACTTGGGATACTTTGTGGTTTATTTGAACAATGAAGAAAAACAATAAAAACACTATAAACCCATTTGGTTAGTTTTAAAGTTCTACAACAAATCCTGACAATGAATGTTCTCCTGTTGTCACTCTACCCGTCAATTTAAAAAATTGCTGTAAGAGTGTTAGGAATAGCCTCACACAAAACATGGGAAAAGATAATGGTACCATGCTACTTCTTTGTTTAGAAAAAACAGCTTTCAAATTATGAGTGAAAAGAAACATTTGCACAATTCAGTGCAATCTTCAATTTTAAAGACTAAATGATCCTATGGATTAAGACAAGGTGGAATTGTGGACCTCGTATCTGTTTACCACATGAGCTATGGAAAATAGCCATACATTCAGAATATCCAGGCTAAATATAGTCCCTGTGAAGTGAAATATGATTCTCTCAACCATTATCCTGCAACTGTGTTTTTTTCTAACCGAGTAGGGTATATCCCAACAACTGGGTATTTACTGCACTCTGGAGATGAAATGGCTTTTACAAGAAAAAATCTTTCGAGTTAATCTTTTGCTGTAGAAGCTTCATGTCTTTAAATAATGCTTTGATGTCATTTTGGAATGCTAATAATCCTTTGGACTAGATCAAAGAATTAAAGAAACTCCAGTGAAATATTATTCAAACTAGTAAGAGCTGAAATTGTGAACCCCATTAACCTCAAACCTTCACATATAATTCTGAAAAGGTCAGTCAACCTGACCAGAAGTTGTGGTTTAAAGGTTTCACTTCACACCTTTACGGAAACTGTCATTGTAAATTACCTGCTTTCCCTGCTCACCGTTTAATCTCACACATTAGGAACATAATTCCCATTTAAAACAAAAATGAAGGTACAGAATCTGTCACACATTATTTATATATTGAAACACAGTTTAGCGGGGTTGAATCAATTGCTACATTGAAAATCAAGTATTTGAAAAGATAGCAAAACTTAGTTTGGCTTCTTTTCACATAAGAAAACAAATAGAATCTTGGCTCTGTACATTTAGGCACTGTTGTAGTTGGCAATTATTTTAAATAAAACAAAAATTAAATATTGGCCTCTTATCTGCATTCAATTCAAATCCTGCTTCCTTAATCTTGCCATCTGTTCAGTTAATGAAGTTGATGCATTGACAAACAGAATTGGCCAATGAATTATAGATGTAACTATTGTACATGACAAGCATCCCTGAAATAGAAATAATTCTTGCATTTGATATATTTTAAATCGGGAGAACGTACCAGAGCGCTTCACAGGAGATACTGTTATATATAGTGAATTTTGAGGGGAATATGACAGCCCATTTACATGGCTTGACTCAGAGAGAAACACACTCTTTGTAAGGTGTGCCACAGGATCTCTAATGTCAACCAAGCAGAATGTTAGAATCTTGGCTGATCTAAAGGACAGCATCTCTAGAGATGGAGGACACCCTCAGTGCTGCATTAAAGTTAGACTAAGTTCAACTGAACTCAAAGTTCCAACATGGGCCTTGAACCCACAACCTTCTGATTAAGAGACCAGAGTGCTACCAACTGAACTAGGTTGACACATGATAATACTGAAATGAGCTGACGTTAATATTATAATAATAATAATCCTTGCATTTGATATAGCGCTTTACACATCTTCTAGACGACTCAAACTATATAATACTACGTTAGCTATAACTGCAGAACAAGTCTACTGTCCATCGAATGTGTGTGATGTTCTATGTTGTTCGGGATTAACATTGCCATTTATTTGCTTCAAATCCAGACAATACTTGCTTAATTTAGCAGTTTAACACTGCATCTAGATCTTTAAGACAGGATTCCTCAATGAGGATAACTGTATTCTGTACTTTTTGATATGTTCCATTGCATAAAGATTCAATTCTCTTCATGAAATAAATCATGTTAGGAACTGCATTAATTAAATCCCACTGAGATCCTTCAGATGCTCAAAGCAGCTCAGCAAAGCTTCAAGTACTGTCACATACAATTCCATTAGTATGAGGGAGATTGATCATAAAACTGTGAGGTGGCATCATGAGGGCTAAAGGAGTAGAAAGTTATGCTGATAGGCTTAGTTGAGGAAGGGCAGGAGGAGGCTCATGTGGAGCATAAACGCTGGCATAGACAATTTGGGCTGAATGGCCCGTTTCTGTGCTGTATATTCTATGTATGTAATTCTATGTACTTGAGGAACGATGAAAGGTAAGGGGAAAAGAGTGAGGGAATGGGATTAGAACAGATAGCTCAAATGTTGGAGCTAGCCCATCAGCATAGGCATGATGGGCCAAAGTGCATTCTTCTGTGCTGTAAATATTCTCTGATTATGGGAAACTCCCATCTGAAGATTGGATTCTAAACCTTATTAGTGAAGTACCAACACTGATTATGATAGAATAGGAACACTTCACAGGTATATCACACATTTTATGGTCAGCCTCCCACTCAATGTAATGGTACAAGACAGAAGCAGAACCTGAAGCATTGCTAAAGTCATCAGTTCATCAATTTCAATGTTCACAATCTGCTGGGGACCAGATTTGCTGCGTGACCTGAAAAAAATAAATCATCGTCTGACAGAAGATGAACGACACAGAGAAATATGTTGGCATGATTGCTGTTTGGGTTCGACAGCGAGATTCTTAGAATAAAGAAATGTGCGCCTCCAATCCTAGCTCTCAAAACAAAATATGGAAACATGGGAAACTACATGTGAATACAATTACACTTTAAAGCTCTTAGGACAAATTTATCCATACATTCACTGAGGTCCACCACAGTAAATTCTAACAGGATTCCTTTATAGTGCCATGGGATGTTTCACCTGAACAGGCAGACAGAGACTTGATTTAGAAGAACAGCACCTCCAACAGGTTAATACTGCAATAGAGTGTCAGTTTAAACTGTCAAGTTCCAAGTCCCAATGTGTCGGAGGCTAGGCTGATAGTCAAAATACACAGTAACTACACTTCAAAGAAACGTTGTGAAATGTATTAATAATTATAAAATTATAGTACAGACCAAATACAGATTTTAAAATCGCTTTATAGAGGAAACCTAATTCATACATAGTAATTGGGTTCATAAACTCCAGCGCCTTTTAATAGCCGTCAGCATTTCTTGATTATCCGTTCCCTGCTGACTTCACTTCCTATGTGGAGTCCTGTAGCTCAGTGGTTAGAGCACTCGCTTTGCAAGCGAGAGACCTGAGTTCAATCCCAGGCAGGGCGAAACCTTGGGCAAGTTTCCTTACTCCACACGCCTAATAATAATCCCTTCAAAAACCAAAAACAATAATTAATTGGTCATTTTCAATCTACGACTGTTTGTGGGACATTGCTGTGCGCAATTGGCTGCCGCGTTCGCCCACAAATATACAGTCAATTCACTTTGCAGTATGTTCTGTGAAGCGCTTTGGGACGTCCTCCCGACGTGAAAAGCGCTATATCAAATGCAAGGATTATTATTATTATTATTATTATGCACAGAAAGTACCACTGGTTGTTGGTGCACATTATTGTTGTCACATCCTGCATGAAACTATCCAATCAGCGCTGGAAGCTAGAAGTGTGCCGCACTTCCGGTATATCACAAGTTCACAATACAACTGTGCTACATGTAAGGCATGTTGTAACAGGACAACCTGTACTCAATTAGTTCCAAATTTTAAAATTCACATCATTTTTATGGTGCAAATTGATTCTGCTATAAGGCTTTTGTGTTTTACTGCGTTAGATTCCAATCAACTTTCACTTGTGGTTTACTGTGATAAAAATATTCACCATATGTGCTGATGTTAAATCCTGGTTATCAATATTGGAATCAATAAATTAATTAGATTGAAGTTGCAATGTATTAAGAGTTTTTTTTTAAAAAAACGTTATCGAGTGGCAAGGGCATGCTGTCAGTTTCACTGTTCAAAATATTGCTCACAAATTTGATTACACGAATTAGAACCAAACGAATTATTAAGTATAAAAGTAAATGAATGGCATTATTCAAACCTAGAAATCAAATTATTCCCTTGGAAATCATGTAATATATTACAGTGTAAGTAATGTACGGTGCAACTATTCTGGAGCTAACTTAGAACAGCCGCCAAGAGAAAAAGAACTGCTATTTTATTTGCTGGTTGAGGAATGTAACATTTGGATTCTGATTTCCAGGATACCAGTTCAACTCAAGATATTCTGGTGAGTTATAATAATATTAATAATCTTTACATTTAATGTAATGGCTGCACCTTAGAGACATTGAAATGTCTCAAAGGGCTTTACAGGCTTTACTGCAAAGTTGTTGTAGTAATTGTATTTACAGGCATAACTTAAACTGGGTTGGCATTGCACCCAAACATTTTCACAAAATTCGGTGGGAGGAGGGGGGAAAGAGTCAACTAGGACATCAACAGGACATCCTGAAAAGACAGCAGACAATTTTACAGTATCGCCTTATCACACTGACTGCTGCATTTATCATCCCACGATGTTTTCTGTAAAAAAGAATTATTGGGGTCTAAATAGCTGAAACACAATTAATCATAGAATCACAGAATCGTACAACATAAAAAGAGGCCATTCGGCCCATCGAGTTTGTGCCGGCTCTTTGAAAAGAGCAATGTAATGTCAATCCCACTACCCAGCCCTTTCCCCATAACCCTGCAAACCCGTCCTCCTCAAATACCCATCCACCGCATTATTAAAAGTTGTTATCGAATTGGCCTTGACCATCCTTTCAGGCAATGCGTTCCAGATTCGAACAACTCGCTGCGTGAAAAAATTTCTTCTCACCTCCCCTCTGCTTCTTTTAGAGACTATTTTGAATCTGTGACCTCGAGTCACCGACACACCCACCAGTGGAAACAGTTTTTCCCTTTCTAACCTATCAAATCCCCTCATGATTTTGAAGAACTCTATTAGGTCTCCTCATAAACTTCTCTGCTCCATTGAGAATAATCCCAGCCTCTCTAGCCTTTCCTCATAATCAAGGTCCCTCATTCCTGGTACCATCCTTGTAAATCTCTGCACCCTTTCCAATGCCTTAACATCCTTCCTATAGTGTGGTGCCCAGAACTGGGCGCAGTAATCTAACTGAGGCCTAACCAGTGTTTTATACTCCTGACTCTTGTACTCTATGCCCCTATTTATAAAGCCTAGTATCCCATATGCCCTTTTTACAGCTTTATCTACCTGTCCTGCCACCTTCAAGGATGCATTTATCTGCATCCCCAGGTCTCTCTGTTCTTTTACCCCCCTTAAGATTGTATTACTTAGCCTATATTGCCTCCCCTCATTCTTTCTACCAAAATGCATTACCTCGCATTTCTCCACATTGAAACTCATCTGCCATGTGTCTGCCCATTTTACCATTCTGTCTATGTCTTCCTGCAGTTGGCTACTATCCTTCTCACTGTTCACCACCCACCTAACTTTGTGTCATCTGCAAACTTGGAAATTGTGCTTGCTATACCCAAGTCCAGATCATTTATGTATATTAAGAAGAGCAGTGGTCCTAATATTGAAGTCAGAAAAGCAGCCGTTCACAACTCTCTGCTTTCTGTCTCCCAGCCAGTTCTGGATCCATGCTGCCACTGTCCCTTTTATACCATGGGCTTCTATCTTTCTTACAAGTCTTTCATGTGGCACTTTGTCAAATGCCTTTTGAAAGTCCATATAAACTACATCAACTGCACAACTTTATCCACCTTCTCCGTTACCTCATCGAAAAATTCTAATAGATTGGTTAGACAAGATCTGCCTTTAACAAATCCGTGCTGGCTGTCCCTAATTAACCCATATTCTTCTAAGTGAAGATTTATTCTGTCCCGGATTATAGTCTCCAGGAGTTTCCCCACTACTGATGTTAGGCTGACTGGCCTGTAGTTCCCAGGTTTGTCCTTCTGTCCCTTTTTGTACAGGGGAGTCACATTGGCCATATGCCTCCTTTTTCTGCTTCATTCTAATGGTTCAAGAATACATTTTATTGCCAACGTTGTATTGTAAATTAACACAGATCTCATTCCCGTTACAAAGTTCTTCTCTATGTAGCTACAATTATCTCAAAAAAAATATAGCAATGGGACTTGAGGAAAAATAGTAACGTTAATTGTCATGATTGCAAAGGACATGTATCTGGGCTTCTGCAAAGCTCATAGATCATGAAGTGTAGTCTTTATATGGACATGAGTGCTGCACTTTTGCTTAAACCAACATTATTTGTATTCACTAGAGTTCTATATTACATGAAGGTCACACACAGGGACTTAAAGGTTTAAATATATGTTTTAAGCTCACATGAAGCTGTTCCATTTGGCAGGCAGGCCTTCAGCCACTCTGTCCCCAGCTCTGGAACTCCAACCCACAGTCCCTCTGCCTCGCCCCCTCCCTTGACACCTTCAACACCCATCTCAAGACCCTCCTCTTTGACCGTGCCTTCCATCACCCTCCTTTCTCCTATACTATCTAGTCTGGCCGATCCTGAACCACCAGCTCAGGTCCGAAACACTGATTGTCCAGAGCATTGGGACATACTCCCGATGTGAAAGGTGCTATACAAATGTAATTTTGTTGTTGTCGTTCTTTCATGAGCATTGGGCACTTGGTGGTAGTGGGTTAGATACTAAAGCATGAGTTAAATTTTAAATGTTTAGATATCAATGTATACCTTTTAGTTGGTCCATTGCTGGTTTGGACCACTGACAGAGTATCATAAATAGCTTCCTACTTTCACTTGCCATATGCCTAGTGTTTGTCACTGAAATGATGTCTGAACAGCAAGAACTGTACCTACCATTTTCCCAAATTGTAGATCTCTTGTCTTCAGTGTTTCTCTGATATTACAGATCTAGTTTGCAGTATTTCTCAATGGAATTCCTCCGAATTCCACTCAACCCTGTGGAAACTCCAGTATTAAAGAAAATCATATCATAGTGAAATTTCTGTTGTTCGACACAAACTATGTTATCTGGTGTTCCATAGCACCTCAGGTCCTCTAATAGAGCTGTTGAGTGTTGATCCCAACAACAAACTTAAATAAAATCCACTGCTAACTATACTTTAAGAAAATCCCAAATCCATGTGCTGCTTTCATTGGCGCATCAAAAAACCAACTGGCCTTCTCCTTGTGTATCATCCATGAGTTTTCCACACCACATTTACGTCCTTTGTGGTACAAGATCGCCATCAAATTCACAGTATAGAGGTGCTGAATTACACTCTAATTCAAATGCAATGGTCCACTGAGACTTAGCGAAGGTGATGGGTCAATGGTGGATGAGCTCTATTATAACAACTGAAGCGAACCAAATGCTCACCATCCGAGACTCTGAAATCACCCTGCAGCTACTTCTGCCAGATTAAGCCAGGAGACACATTCTAGTAGGTCGATAATAATGTGAGCAATCAGATTACATACAACTCACACGTATTCAGTGAAGCAGTTTCCTCTGAAACTCAAATTCCAATTGTACATGTTCAGTTATATAACATACTGATTAATGTCATGTATTTTCACTGTATCACACTGCATTGGAGTGGGCAGTGTTCTACCCATTCTTGAAGCAAGTGTAGCTGTCAAGCATTTAAAGTACTTCACTAGTGCAAGGTAATAAATAATCCAAGCATTTGATATGACATCGTATTACATTGTTGAAACATCTAAAAAAATCACTTCACAGGATTTACTAGGTGAATTGAATGCATTTTATAGACAATCAAGGTAGCCAATTTCTACACTGCTACATCGTTCAAACAGCTGTGAAGTGAGTGGTCAATATTATGCAGGGGATTGTCGAGCAGGAGAAACTCCTTTGTCTTTTAAATGCTGTCAAGCAATTGTTAGTATCCACCTGAAAAAGCAGACGGGACGTCAGTTTAACATCTCATCCGAAAGATGGCACCTCTGACAATATCGTGCTTCCCCAGCTCTGCACTGGAATTTTAGCCTGAAACAACATGATTTTGAGTTCAAAGTCCTGACACAGGGTTTAAACTCACAACCTTTTTACGTTGACAAGAGTGCTATCAACTGAGCCAGGCCAATACCTGAAAGCATAAGTGCAACAGTATATATTGCAACAGTATATAAATTGGTGCTGTAAAATACACCAACATCTTTGATTTTATAAATTGTTACCACAAATTGCTATCACACACCCCACCTATGCTCATAATGTTACTACAAACTGGAAATATGTTGTGAGTTTCTACATTCACTACAAGAGTTACATGTCCAATAATTTACTAAGATCATAGTACCAAAAAGCCATGATACCATTACAATGTCTAATAAGTCTTAAAGAAATGATTTTTTTTAGATAATAGGGTACTTATCATGACTCTTTGGTCATCCTGTACTTTTTTTTAAATCACTTCACACTGGTTACAGCCATGAGTCAGCTAGCATACTTAGGTTTCTCTTAACTTTTCCCTTGGCAAGTTCTATCCCTTTGATTGAGTAAATATGCCTCCTCATCTATTTTCAGTCATGTAAGTACCAGTTTTGTTAGCATTCGGAATTTTATAAATTGAAAATGTTGTTAATAATTTTAGGCAAATGTTTAGCCTAATACCAACAAAAACATGGAAATGTCCTCTGACAATATAATGCAGTAGGACCCCAGGGGAGAGAAGGCTCGAGGGACAAAGTCTGTGCTTTCTTAAGGAGGTGTCCGCGCTTGTATCACTCTTGTAGGAGCTGGACTGAGGGTGGAGACCCTATCATTGTTCAAGGCCAGGGAGCATAATGCCTGGATTACATGGCTGGTTTACGGTTGGTTAAGATTTAGAGGTGGGGGGGGGGGATGGGAGATTGTGGGTTTATAAGAGTGATCGCAGGCACTGGCCACAAATTCCAGGTGCTTACACTTCTCCGGTTACATTGTTCTGTTGTGGTTGTTGTTACAAGTTTGCCTCCTGAGAGATTAAGGTTGTGTTGTTATGGTCTCTGCCTGGCTTGGGTATTCATGTTACAATATTTTTAGTTGCATAACCTTACAAAACTAGATCAATTTGGCATATGTGGCATGTGCACTCAGGGTTATGAAGTGAATCCTTACAATTATATATTCATTAGGGAGCATCAGACAATTAACATTCCTAATGGTGTTCACTGCCACAGCATATGTGTCAATTCATTTGAAAGATACTTTGGGCATAATGCAGGAGAATATTGCTAATGTTTCACAGTCTCCACAGTAAAGAAGCTTTCGGATTTTCCATCACCATTAACCATCAATAGGATCTCACAATAATTTGGGCCTCAATCTTATTAAACTGTTTGGATAACTTTTTCATTTTAATAGTTTTTATTTTTCATTTTAATGCCTGCAACGTACATTTATATATTTTATTATTAATTGTAAGCCATTTAAATACTACACCTGTTGTAGAAACAGATTACTCTCCTGTTTGTTATAGCTATCTAGTATCCCTGAATATGGGATCTGATTCACAGCTTTGTCACCAGATAAAAACCTTGAAAAACTGCTCAGATTTCGAATAAGAGAAATTATATCTTAGGAGACCATTTGATCCATTAAAAATTTTACAAAGATCAACAACATACAGCTATCAAGACAGATTGGACTGTTTAGAACTTTTCTCTCCGGAAAGGAGATATTGAGAGGACCTGATAGAGGTTTTAAAAAAAATGCATATGCTTTTAATTTTGGAGGAAAAGACCATACACTTCATCTTGATTTAGAAGATTGACCACAGTTCCAGTGAACAACCCATAAACAGCCATGAAACAAATGACTAATTATATCTGGGGAATTATTGGCCAGGAAACCAACAAAGTCCCTTTCCAATTTCAATTACACTGTGGGATCTTTAACTTCCGCCTGAAAGGCAGGCAGGAACTTGGTTTAATATCTCATCCAAAGGACCTCCAACAATGCAGGGGCCTCCCAGGATTGCAATGGAGTCTTATAGCTTAGTTATTGGAGCACTCTCCTCGCAAGGGAGAGTACCTGGGTTTGATTCTCGGCAAGGCAAAACATTGGGCAAGTCTCCTTACTCTACACCCCTCTGTTTGCCTAGCAGAAAGTAGGAAACCAGTGGATTGGTAGATCGCTTTTCCTGGGGTAATAATCTCTTCAAAAAAAAATAATAATTTGGTTACTCAATCCACAACTCTTTGTGGGATACTGCTGTGCACAATTGGCTGTCACATTTCGCCCACAAGATATACAGTCAATTCACTTTTCAGTACATTCTGTGAAGCACTTTGAGACGTATGGGAGACATGATAATATAATAACTGAGGTGGATTTTATAATAATAATCCTTGCATTTGATATAGCGCTTTTCACATCTTCTAGACGTCTCAAAGCGCTTCACAGAATATGCCGTAAAAGTGAATTTATATATCTGTATATCTGTGGACGAAACGCGGCAGCCAATTGCGCACAGCAGTGTCCCACAAAAACAGTCGTGGATTGAAAATGACCAATTTATTATTGTTTTTGGAGGGATTAATATTAGGCGTGTGGAGTAAGGAACCTTGCCCAATGTTTCGCCCTGCCTGGAATTGAACCCAGGTCTCTCGCTTGCAAGGCGAGTTCTCTAACCACTTAGCTACAGGACTCCACAAAGATGCTATTTCAAATGCAAAGATTATTATGATTAAGACTGGTGTGAGTTCAAAGTGCCGATATGGGGTTTGAACTCACAATATTCTGGCAGGGGCAAGAACACTAACAAGTGAGTGAGGCTGACACCCAATTCTGCACAACCTTAGTTTTGAAATAAAACAAATTAAAATTAAGGCCAAATTCCTGCTTTCATGGATGAATCATTTAGCCATGAAAAAATAAGATTGTCGACTGAACAATTGTTGACCCTCCTCGCAGACTCTGGTACAATTTTCGCAAATAATATTTCCTCTCGTTAGACCATGCATAAAATACTTATAGCTGGTAATTGTTTGTGTAAATATAATAACTCTCTGATATTACATCTCACCACATTCACCTACAAATACTGTTGCCAATTTTCTAGTAAACTCTGTGAAGAAGTTTAAGATGTCCTTCTCATGCAGATTTGTGACATCAAATGCAAATATCATCATTAATTATTATTATATAATATTAATTATTATTACTAATAATCAGAAGAACACACAACATCAATTAACCCCATTGCCAAGGACAGTACATGTACCAAGGGTTTTGTAAACATCACCACTATACAGAACTTCAGATAACACAGAGGGAACAGCCTTTCCAAGTAAAATAGGAATCATTGGAGAGAACCGTCACTTTTTAAAGACATAAACCACATAGGTAGAAGGCATATCAGGAAATAATTATTGAAATAGCAACTCAGCAATGTTACACTATCCAAATATCTTTGAACAAAGATTCAATTTCTGAGGTGCAGAGAGTTTGTCGAACAATAGGATGGTTGGACTGAAGTCTACAGTGCAGTGATTAAGAACCGGTATGACGCCTAGATTGAAATTTTCAATGATACATAGATACAGGGGCAAAGAGGCTATATTACAAAGTGTTCTGATTTTGTTTGGCTCCAAGCAACTCAAAGCTTGGTTGGCAGAAATTGGAGACAAACTGCAGTCATTAGTAAGGAAGGATTGACATAAGTGAGGAATGTCATGAGTCTGTTTTCATCATGTTAATAACAACATTCAATCTCCAAAAAATGATTCTATTACAGAGATAGCAGCATGGCAGGCAGGAATTTGACACTAAACTAATGGCTTGACTATCTTAAAATGGAGTCCCCTTGCAGACTTCGAGACCTTCCTGGAGGCAACTCAAAGTTATTCAGTAGCCTGAAATTCAAACAGTATTGCAGTTGGCCTGGTGTGTCCCAACATCTCAAATATAAAATGCAGGTTATATTGTCACAATTGATTTACTTAATGTTCTTCAATCCATTTACTCCCTGGCACCTCCCTAACTCTCCGACCTCCTCATTCCCCAATCCACCACCTGGTGCCACCGCTTGACTGGCACCAGCCTCCTGCTCGTCGCTCGCACACTCTGCCCCACCATCAGATGTCGCGCTTTCAGCCACTACATCCCCAAATTCTGGAACACTCTCCCTCAATCCTTCTGCCTTGCCCCCTCTCTTCCCTCTTTCCCAGCCTGAAAACTTTCCTCTTCGACCCCCCTCCCTGGGCTTGGAGTCAGACTCCGCCACTGTTAAGCACTCTGAGACGCTACTCAGCATGGAGGCAACTATATAAGTGCAAGTTGTTGTTGTTCTTCAATCAATTACAACAATTTATATAGTGATCTTCACATCAGGAGAGCATTTCAACTGGAAGTTGTTGCAGTCTTTCTCCCTCAAGAAAAAATGAATCAGGAAGTTGAAATTTCTCTTCATCCTCTACATGTGGACAAATACATTTTTGAACTAAGTGAACATCGGAATCCAATACACAGGGTGTGCAAAACACATGCATTTAGACAGTTTACACAGATGCCAAGATTAGTTTGGATGAATAAGGCCCTTCAGCCCTTTTGATCTCATCCTTTCAGAATACTCACCCCCCACCTTTTGAATACAGCATCACACTGTATATTTTATTTAAAAAAATGAGTCCAGCGTTCTGACCCCAACCATTCTTTCTGGTGATCTGAATCAGTTGTAACATGACACAATTCAACCCAATCTGAAATCTATGGCTATGATGTGTAGCATTCAATACACCAAAAGCAAATTGGCATCTAAAAACAATTTAGGCACCAAACATTTTACAAAGTAAACCAGAAGGTTGATTTGTGTGTGCAGTTATATGCTGGTGATTGAACACATGTTTGTGGCCCTACAAAAAGCAGAGTTGTTCCACTGAACTAACCAGGGAGCTTAAGAGGAATCAGGATGGATGAACTATGTTCTAACCCAATAATCTGGCATTTACTAGGAGGAGACATGGCTCGGCATCACAGACCACCTGCATGTTGAGGGAATCAAATTCCTGATGATTGAAATACTCCATCAGATAGATTGATGGTGCCTGTGTAACCGCATGGATGGAGCATAACGTTCAAAACTCTGGAAAAGCAGGTAACAATGTAAAACCATTGCCGTCTGGACAACTGTCTCTCAGCATTCATGGTAAAATGAATGAACCTGCCAGCATTCCAGATCAGTTCATCAGTCACCTGCTGAGTGCTGATTGCAAGGTACTCTGCCCATTGCCAGTAAAATCATCCCCTGGTATCTGGAACAACCCCACAGCAAATAAATTCATGGTGGTTGTCAATTTAATAGCCACAAGCAGAACAACAACAACAACAACAAGATTCCATTTATAAAGCGCCTTTCACGTCAGGAGGACGTCCCAAGGCGATGCACAGTTGGGTCATGACCCGAGCAGGGGGGAAATGGTCAGGGTGAGGGGAGGGAAGGGAGAGAGCGAGGAGGGGGGAAATGGTCAGGGTGAGGGGAGGGAAGGGAGGGAGCGAGGAGGGGGTAGAGAGTCGAGAGGGGAGCTGAAGGCACGGTCAAAGAGAAAGAGACCGGCCTTGAAGGAGGAAAGGGAGGAAGCAAGGCGAAGGCACTGGGGGATGGAGTTCCAGAGCCTGGGGTCTGAGAGGCTGAAGGCCCGACCACCGATGGTAGGGCGGTTGAGGCGGGGGACGTGGAGCAGACCGGAGCCAGAGGAATGGAGGGTACGGGCAGGTAGGTAGGGGGATAGTAGGTTGGAGAGGTAGGAGGGAGCAAGACCGTGAATGGCCTTGTAGGTGAGGATGAGGATCTTGAAATCAATCCTCTGGGGGATGGGGAGCCAGTGGAGGCGAGCGAGGGTGGGAGTGATGTGGTCCCGAAGCCTGGTGCGGGACAGTACACGAGCTGCAGAGTTCTGAATGACCTGCAGCTTGTGGAGGGAGGTGGCGGGAAGGCCGGCGAGGAGAGAGTTCCCGTAGTCCAGCCTTGAGGTGACAAAGGCGTGAACCAGGGTTTCAGCAGCGTGAGGGGTGAGGTAATGCCGTAGTCTGGCGATGTTCCGGAGGTGATGGAAGGCGGTGCCAGTTGTGGTGCGGATGTGAGGGAGAAAGGACAGCTCAGGGTCGAACAAAACGCCGAGGTTCCTGACTGGCTTTGAGAGGTGGAGAGTGCAGCCTTGGATGCTGAGAACAGCTGGAGTCATTGAAGAACCTCCAAATTAAGTGTTAATCATTGCCAGGGTTCAGTCATGATGTCCCTGTTGAGCTTAAATTTCCTCAGACACATTTCCCTTCTGACATATACAGGTAATGTTTTTGAAGTCTGCACATCCTTTTCTTTGGGTGAGATGGTAACTCTCTTCCTCTTCTATGGGGCACCACATCTTCCTCTGATAGATCCATTCCTGCCACAAATAGGGTTATGGCAGCTGAATTGTAAAGCCAGCAAGCCACTCTTTGTCTTTGCATCAAAGTCCCCTATACAATTGGCTCAATTTTGTTATTATAATCCAACAAGGAATGAAGTGGTTCACATTACAACAATGATATAGGGCAAAAGAGCTAGTCAAATCCTAATAAATAATGTTGCAGAAATTGAATAGATGTATAATATTTTTGCTTGTTAAATCTGCTAAGTGGTGATTAATAACTTTGTAATGCCCAAGCATTGTTGAATTAAGCTCAGCTTCAATATCAGCATTCTTTGTGCTGGTGGACCTGACATGACCTTGTTGGCAAAGGCAGTCACAAAGGGAAATTAATTGTGTGCGATAAAGATGCCATTAGACTGGCCATATTGTAATGACTTCAAGCATTCTGCAGAGTGACAGGAGCCATTTCACTTCTGTTGAGTGAACCATTACATATCTTGAACATTAGTTTTTGATCGGAGCAGATCTGAGGTGACAGAATAAGGCTACAAATTATAGGCTGGAATCACAACAGTCAAGGACAGTAGGATGGAAGAAAAGCGTGGCTAATATAAAATAATGGGTTTGGATGAAAGTGAGAAAGATTTCAACTATTTCTATCAGGAAAGTGTAAAAGAATTGTATTAAATATACATGAACGGAAAGGTAGAGTAACACAATGGACAAAGGCAGGGCAAAACTTGGGACATGTTTCGTTACTCTACACGCCTCTGTTTACCAAGCAGTAAGTAGGAACCCGTTGTTAGTCGATTGGCGGATCACTTTTCCGGGTTAATAGTCGCTTTAAAAAAAAATGATAATAATAATTTGGTCACTTAATCCATGACTTTTTGTGGGACACTGTTGTACGCAATTGGCTGCCGCATTTCACCCACAAAATATACAGTCAATTCACTTTACAGTATATTCTGTTCACTTTACAATATATTCTGTGAAGTGCTTTGAGACATCTCGAAGACGTGATTAGGCACAGATTATTATTATTGAAAATACCCAGTCACTAGACTTTATAGTAAAACCCTGTGAAGCAAATATCAAATGCAATGATTATACTTCTACATTGCAGTGTAAGTTACCTATAGCTACTTTCTGTATGAATTTGACATTTAATTATTCCCTCAGTCTAAATTCCCCTTTTTATATTTATATTTCCCATTAAATAATTTGTCTAAACTATAAATGCAAATGCTCCTTTAAAGGCTTTTACTGTATCCCGACTTTAGCTCTGAAACATATCTCTTTATGTATTTGCTCTAATTTTCTTGAAGTCTAACCTTGACCTCTTAATTTACACAATGTCTTTCCTTTCAATGCTTTAATGTATGATGCTATGGATAAACAGAATACACAAAACATAAATCAGTGGCAACTGTACCTGTGCTTTCAAGCACTATTTCATTGTACAAGTATGAAGCAATAATACTTGTACAATGAAACTGTACTTGTACACTACTTTTTAATGAAATTCGCACAGCTTAAGTGCACTCTTAAAATAGGAATATGAAATAATTGGGTAGAATTTCTGGTATTACTTAATACATTATTTTTCTTAATTAGCACAAAGAATACTGTAAATATATTGTTCCTTAATAAGTATTACCCTCACTACACCAAGCCTCCTATTGCTCTAGGTTAAATAATCCTTGTATTTGATATTGTGTTTATCTGTTGAAATGATTCACAGTGCTTCACATTATTTACTGTAAAGTGTAGTGACTGTGTACTTTATAGGCAAAGGTTAAACTCCTAATATGGAATTGCAGCAATGTTCTCATCCTACAACACACAACAACTTGCATTTATATAGTGCCCTACACACAAGTAGCACCTTGTAGCACTTAACAGCGGTATAGTTTGACGCCAAGTAAGAAAGACAGGAGAAGGGACTGAAGGTCTGGTCAAAGAGGAAAGTCTTCAGATGTGATTTGAGGACAAGCAAAGAGGTGGCAAGATGGAGGAAGCAGGGAATTTCAGAGTTTCAGGGCATTGTGGCTGAAAGCACAGCCGCAACCAACACTAATCCAGGAATCTGACCATATCAAGCCAGTAATGTTTAAAGAAAAACAAGAGAAGAATCCCTGCTCCTATTAAGCAGCCTGCCCCTCCAAGTTCTGCCAATCAGCCAGGATGGCAGGTCTGCCAACAGCAGTGCCCTGGAGTACTATGGTGCCTCCTTAGCACGTATTTCTGTATTTACCATTTTGATCCCATTTAACATCTTGTAAGCCTCCATAAGGTCCTCTTATCATGGTTGAAGAGACTTACCATATCTTGGGACTCATTGTAGCAATGCATTACAGTTACATTTATAGAGGCCTTTCACATCAGGAGGACATCTCAAATTAACACACAGAGACAAAACATTTTACAATACCTGACTAGCGTTTTTTCCACGTAAGAATTGATATACCATCTACAACTTTGATGGAAATTATTTGTTACAAACACATTGCATAACTGCATGATTTTCCTGTTAGATTTTTGTCAGAATTGGTAAATAGATCATCTTTCTTTATAAACCTGATTCAACTCCTCCCAAGAATATACAAAAGGTTGAGCCTCATAATCGTTATTTGCATCAATAATAGAAATGGTTGTAAACAAATGCAAAAACGTGTTCGGTTTGTCAGTTTTATCAACATTCAAATATTCGTTTAAATCAACATTTGTACTCTTGTATACTATTTGCTGAGATCTGTTTGACATCACTATCTATGGGGGGGAAAAAAAATGCCCCCACCCAAAAAAAAAATGATGTAAAATAATAATCCTTGCATTTCGTATAGCACATTCCACATCAGGAGAGCATGCCAAAGCGGTGCACAGTATTTACTGTATTATGACTGAACCAGGCAGACCAATCGTGCACAGCAATGTCCCACAGCCATGAAACAAATGACCATTTTTTTGGGGGGGATTGCTGGCCAGGACACCATGAGAAACTCCCTTCTCTTTTCAAATAGTGCCTGTACTGTCCACCTGAATAGATGGATGCAATCTCAATTTAACATTTCATCTAAAGGACGAAACCTCTGATAATGCAACACACCCCCAGCACTGCACTGTAGTGCCATCTTAGACTACGGGAGTTCAAGTACCGACGTGGAGCTTGAACCCACAATCTTCTGACTCAAAGTCGAGAGTGCTACCACCGAGTGGGGTTGATACATGCGTATCCCAGTCGTTATCTCTAATTCACGAGATTTCATACTCCAAGTGCTAGCCTCTCAGATGTTTTACCCTCATTTCAATTGTTTTTATGCCTTCCACAACTACTTTATTTGATTAAATTGCCTCATCATTGGAAAGTAGTACATTTAAACTTATTTTTGACAAGGCAAAGAAAAGTTTGTCTCTCTATCAAGCTTTCAAGGTTAAATTACAAAATTATTCCGAAAGCATCAATAGTATCAGTGCAACAAGCTCAAATAGATGGGAAGGATATGTGCTGGGCAAATAATATGCACAAGGTATGGGATTAGCAAACTTGTGGCAACAACACAAACCCTGCAGGAAGAGATCTGTATCAAGTTCAGAATCGATTCCAAATCACTGAAATGCTAATAGTGAAACAAAGTTGAGCTTTGTGGGTAGGAGATGGATTATTACACCCAACATTTATAACAAAGTTAACCAGCTGTGCCAGCAATCAGTGGCAGAGTGCACATCGTGAATTTTTAAGTAATCATTGCATAGCTTCAAAATAATAATGTAATGCATGGAAAGGGAGTAGTTCTGCATCAGCAGTAGCATGTGTCATGGAGCCAGTCAAGCGGAATACAGAGACAAGTGAATACAACACACTCAATCTTAATCAGGGACAGTGACACTTTATTATAGGTCAATTGCTAAAAATGGTTACACCTTTATAATGGGATATTTCATCATTAAGAAGCAAGAAAAAGTTCACCACTTCATTGATAAGTATAGCCTGGACCTTCCTCCCAGTGACAAGCTAACAGATAGAGAGCATAGATCACCGTCTCTCCTAGTACCCAGCTCCACACTGGTGACAAATACACCTTGGAGATCTGCAGGAATACCTTTTTGATGCAAGTAATGTATTTTTATTGCCGCAATTTGATAGCCATTGCTGATAATTTCTTCTGCTGCTTCTAAGAAGGTGTTCGTAAATTGTTGTAAAACACATTACTTGAAACATTTGTAATACAAGACAGCTATATGATTGTCAGCATGTCCCACTGAGAGATAGGTCACAATATTGCAGGAATATTGCACAAAGGGCACTCATTCAGCAATACCTCTACAGTCTTGGTCATTTTTGACATGACTATTTCTTAAAAGGAAGTGGTTAGCATCAATCTCATAATTATGGGCTTGAAGCTTCTGGATGTTTGGAAGATTCAACAAATCTCTTCCATTGAAATCTGGGGAAGACGGGTTTGCAGGGTTGTGGGGAGAAAGCTGGTGATTGGGGTTAGTAAAAGTGACTTGCTCTGTCAAAGAGCCGGCACAGACTCGATGGGCCGAATGGCCTCCTTCTGTGCCGTAACATTCTATGAATCTATGAAAAAAAATGTTTCTCGCCGTTTATCAAAAAATGTGTGTCTTTGGCTAAACAGGAAATGCATAACAGTATGCTTTACAAATGAGTAAACAAATGATGTTAAATGCTTGGGTATTACACACTTGATTAAATAAACTTTTGTTTTTTAGGTGTCTTTAAAATTGAAGAGTGCATACATTCAGAACAATTTGTGCAAGCTTTCAATAGTTGAAAGAGTCAAAAGTTGAAATGGGTCAAAGGGAAGTTTAGCTTTCTCTTTTCGAAAGGCTAACATTATTAGGTTTCCAATCCTGTGTCCTTGCAGATAAATGCATATTAACTGTAAATCATCAGCTGTGTCTGGCAGTGCTCTAATAGAGATATTTTTGTTTTATTTTCCTGTTTGCCTCTTTGAAAAGAGATGACACAATAATTGAGCGTGTTTCAACCTTCAGTATATTGCCTCAATTTATATCCTTTTTATATCAATTTAGCTCAATTTTCAGGCTGGATCAATGTGAAGAATGTGGCATCAATCAGATTCATGGCACATGATCGCAAAACCATTCACAATGGAAGGCAACTGTTCAGACAACAATAAAGAGGTGGTTAAGCTAGAAAAAAGAATTTGCATTCATGCAGAATGTTCGATTCAGTATATACTCAAAAATGCTGGTACAGCCTGGAATTTTTAGGGATGATTTTTTTGTTATTTAAGAGCGAGCAAACAAATATCAAAATGAAGCTGTATTTGGTACAAACTAGTTCAGCGTTAACACATGCACAGAGATGGCTTCAGCCCCCATAACAACAGCAACAAAAATAACAACAAAATGACATTACACGTTGGGACGACGTCCCAAGGCGCTGGCCAGTCAGAGTTTCGGACCCGAGCTGGGGGTCAGGATCGGGGAGATTGGAGGGGTGGGGGGGAAGCAGGGGGGGAAGCAGGGGGGGAAGCAGGGTGATCGAAAACATGGTCAAAGAGGAGGGTCTTGAGACGGATCTTGAAGGAGGCATTGGAGGGCACGAGGCGGAGGGACTGCGGGATGGAGTTCCAGAGGGTGGGGACAGAGTGGCTGAAGGCCCACCCACCATTAGTAAGGCGAGTGAGGCAGGAGGACATGAAGCACGCTGCAGCCTGCTGAGAGGAGGGAGCGAGCAGGATGGTAGGGGATTAGGAGGTCGCAGAGGTAGGGTGGAGCAAAACCAAGGAGGGCTTTGAAGGTGAGGACCAGGATCTTGAACTGTATACTCTGGGTGATGTATTGTGTGATATACTGTATCCTCTTAGCAAGGTTGAAAGTGCAACTATGGATGGTGATGCTGTCAGCTCCTGAGGTATGGAGGCACTAACGGCAGATAATCAGGAGAGCCTCGGTCTTGTTGACGTTCAACTGAAGAAAATTAGCTCTCATCCAGGACTTCTCTTTGACCGTGCCTTCAGCTCCCCTCTCGACTCTCTTCCCCCTCCTCGCTCCCTCCCTTCCCTCCCCTCACCCTGACCATTTCCCCCCTCCTCGCTCCCTCCCTTCCCTCCCCTCACCCTGACCATTTCCCCCCTGCTCGGGTCATGACCCAACTGTGCAGCGCCTTGGGACGTCCTCCTGACGTGAAAGGCACTTTATAAATGGAATCTTGTTGTTGTTGTTGTTGTTGTTGATATCTGACATACATTCTCTCAGGACAGCAGTGATCCTGGAGTCAAGGTTGGAGGCAAAGAGGTACAGTTCGGTATCATCTGCATTCCATCCGGAAGTTGACCCCATGTCTGCGGATGAAGTCACCAAAAGGGAGCATATACATATTGAAGAGGAGGGGACAAGCCCTGAGGAATACCACACAAAACAGTGTGCGGGCTAGAGGAGAAACCGTTAGTGGAGATGAAATGGAGGGGGTGGGAGAGGTACGTTCTGAACCATTCAAGGACAGAACCGAGAAGGTTGAGGTGAGAGGAGAAGCGGTGGATGAAGATAGATTGGTCAATGGTGTTGAAGGCAGCAGAGAGTTCAAGGAGGAAGAGGAGGCAGAGGAAGCCCTGGTTGCAGATGGAAAGAATGTCATTTGTCACTTTGACCAGGGCTGTTTCTGTACTGTTGGCAACACGGAAACCCGATTGGAGGCGTTCTTGAAGGGAGTGGTGGGAGAGGAAGGAGTGAAGCTGGGAAGCAACGACTCATTCCAAGACCTTGGAGAGGAAAGGGAGGTTGAAGATGGGTCCAGGGAGGATTTTTTAAGGATAGGAGTAATGACAGCCGTTTTTAATGGGATGGGAAAAGTACCAGTACCAGTGGACAGGGAGAGGTTTATGATGTCTGTGAGTAGAGGGGCAAGGAGGTGAAGCTTGGAGGTAAGGAGAGGGGTAATGATGTGGTCGAGGGACCAGGTGGTCGGTTTCATGCAGGTAATAGTGGTGGTGAGAGAGGAGTGGGAAACAGGTTCGAAGGTGTGAGGGAGGGATGGAGTAGGGGCCGGGGTGAGATCGGGAAGTTGTAGTAGATGGAAGGGCAGAGGCAGCTGAGCAGATCCCCTCAACTTTGGATTCAAGGAAGTCCAGCATCGCCTCGCAGTTGGCAATGGAGATGAGGATGGGCGAGGCATGAGAGGGTGGGCGGAAGAACCAGTTGGTAATGGAGAAGAGGAGCCTGGGGGTGTCCTTGCCTCCAAGATTGTCTTGGAGTAGAACAACAATTTAATAATAATAATAATCCTTGCATTTGATATAGCGCTTTTCAAGTATACAGAATATACTGTAAAGTGAATTGACTGTATAATTGTGGGCGAACGCGGCAACCAATTGCGCACAGCAATGTCCCACAAACGGTCACGGATTGAAAATGACCAATTTATTATTGTTTTGTTTTTTTGGAGGGATTATTATTTGGCGTGTGGAGTAAGGAAACTTGCCCAAGGTTTCGCCCTGCCTGGAATTGAACTCAGGTTTCTCACTTGCAAAGCGAGTGCTCTAACCACTGAGCTACAGGACTCCAAAGGAGGATATAGCGGAGGAGAGGGCGGTAAGATTTGTTAAGGTCCAGCCAGATCTGCCGATGTACTGTTAATTTTGATTTAAACCAGATTCGTTCAGCGGCATGCAACTGTGCTTAAGGGATCAGAGGTGGCTGGTGTACCATGGTGACTTACGTGAATAGCAGACAGTTCAGGAAGAGAGGGGAGCAAGGGATTCGAAAGTGGAAGAGAGGGAGCTTTGGAAAAGTGTGACCGAAGAGGATAAGTCATTGTGGGAGGAAGCCCAGTGGGGAAGGAGTCCAAAGCAGCCTGGAGGGAGGGGGGTGAGATTTTTTTCCAGGGGCGGTAGAAGATGGAGGTGGGTTAGGTGGCAGTGGGGAGAGGGATTGAGGAGTTAAGGGAGATAAAGTGATGGCCCGAGAATGATATAAAGTGATTTCAGAGCAAGACGTGTAGCAATTATAGATGTTGCTTCTAAAAGCAGAAACCGGGCATAATGACCCACAAAAACGACGTGCAAATCAGCACAAGGTACTTGAAAAATCTGCTCCCAAAGTAAATTGTGTTACAGTGGAGTTCCATTGGATCAGGATGACATGCTGTTAGTTATACACTAATTATTTTGCTCGCCCGTCTTTTCTTACCCTTTTGCAGCTTTAACAAATAGCCAAAGACAGGGTGCGTTCGATCTCTAACCATTTGATGACAAAAGCTAGTTTGGATTGCGCTTATCCTGTCATATTAAAAATTAGCAAGTGATAATTATACCATCGCAGACCACATTTTGCAATCATATTTGACTACTGGATGTTTTACGAGCAGTATAAAGGTGTAAAAAGAAATGGAATGTCTCACCATGTGATCACATCTCGACTATAATGGTTATCCCACAATGTTTCAAGCCTTTTTTATAAATTTAAATAAAAAACGCATAAGAAAGGAGAAGCTGGACGCACATTTGCATTTGTTTTTAAATTGTGTATAATTGCTTTTCAATGCATCGGGGAAAAAACTACAAATGCAATATTCATTAATTCAATTGCTGCTATTCCCTGCTGGAATATGGAAAATTCAGCTAACAGCAAGCACATCTCTTTCAGCTGTAAGTGTAGTTCTCTGTTGATGACCCTGCAGTGAGCTACAAACTGTCATCTTCCTTGCTTAGCCATCATGACAGCTGTGTGTGACATACGGTGCAAAATTCTCTGCTGTGATTATCACAGGAAAACCGAGTTAAGAAAAAAAGTCAAGATTTCCACAAGAAAGCAAATTCATTTCAACAGGTTAGAGTGGTGTTCTTTACAGACCCAATCAGTACAGTTGTTCATTAGGTAATTTGCTAGCTTCTACGTGTGATAGCATATCACCTCTACCAATAAAGCTGTGCATTTGACAAGACCACAAGGCTTGCAGCCTACAAGACGATGTCTGCAGCTTTTGGAAAAACATTTTGTTTCTTGAGAAATGGCAGTTTTATGTCAGTTAAAAGAATTACAGTCTACCATTACTGGTACATACTATTAGGATTCATTCAACTAATGCCTTTCTACTGCATTTTGCATGGGCTCATCAGAGCACATTAAAGTCAAGGGAAGGCAAATCTCACTTTCCCAGACATATTCAGCAGCTGTCACAACTTGACCAAAATAGGACTTTTTATAATTTGCCATAACCACTGCCAGGTATATATTTTTGGAAAATTAGTTTAATCTGGAAAAAAAAAAGATTTTCTGAAAGCTGCATGAATCAAGTATATTTTATGAATCTGTTCTTTCCTGTGAGAAGTTTAGCTCTGGTGCTCTTACAACTGACTCGTACATTGGGGGTTAAAGCTCCACATTGGGACTTTAAACTAACTGTTTAGGCTGTGCCAATATAGTACTAGAGGAGTGCTGGATTGTTGGAGTTCATCCTTTGAATGAAACCACATCCAATCTGTCTGTTGAAATGTATGTTAAAGATTCCTGGCCCTATTTGTTGTTAAAAGTGATGTCTCAGAGGAGATCTTATTGAGTGATTTCAAATGGGGGATTGAAAAAGTAAAGTTTGTGGGACACTGCTGTGCACAACTTAGCTGCTTTGTTCACCTACAAATATACAGTAAATCCTGTGAAGCACTTTGAGATTTTCTGACTACTTCATAATGTACCATAATTAATGCTAAGATTATTATTTGTCTATTCTACTCTAAAGGCTGTTCCTGGGAGGTGCTTTGAAATAATTTCCGCTTTTTGAAGAGGAGCATGTGCCCTATTTCTGACACCACCCAAAGGAGTACAGCTGAGGTGGTAACTCACTGTGTGAGGGCATCCAGGTGTAAAAATGTTTTTCCCATGTTGTACACCATAATGCACCATTGGATACCTCGAACCAAGCAATGTTAATGCAGCGTTCTCAAATAACATATGGTGCCGCATATGAACATAATGCACTTGTTAATATTCATTCCTTTAGGGGCTAAATAAAATTCAAAACAAGATTTCTTGGTTAAGGAATCAATTAGGATTCCTTTCTTTTCTGATAGCTAGCAGTATATGGCACAGGTCACGCAGAATTTTAGGAACTTCACTCTGTCAGAAAAAAATACTAAGATTCATCATGATATATATCATATTGCACATCTATGATTAAAAATAAAATTAAATATAAGGTCTGTAAATTAATCTCCAAGCATAGCTACTCAAAAAAATCAAATCAGAAACCCACAGCAAAACAAATACCTGTATATTGATTTATGGTTTATGTTTTAAAATAACCAACCAAAGTTTAATACCAAGTGTTGTCCCTAGTATTTAAATCATAACTATCCATCCCTCTTTATAGGTTTGAGAATAGAGAGATCAGAGTTATATATTTCAAACACAATTTCAATAAAAATGAATGGAGTCATGTTGATTTGCCTAAAAAAACAGGACTTGACACACAATAGTGCACATTTTCCAACAAATAATTTGGGATATTTTAAGTTTGAGAAGAAACCAATGTAGTTCACTGAATATAATTAAATCTGGCCAACTATGCTCTCAAAGGTTCCAGAGGATTACACTGAACAGCAAAATGCAGCAACACTGTGACCAGTCATAAAACTCAATGTTTACGCACATTATGTTAACAGAGTTACTCTGAGCAGATTTTACAACAAGAAACTGTGTATTCTCCTTTTGAGCAAGTTCTTCAACACAAGTGATTCACAAGTTACAAAATCTTCACCTTAATCACTACTGTACATTCTTCAAGCTTCACTCTTATGCCAAAGTTGATGCTGCATTCATTTCAGTGGAAAAATTATACTGATATCTGGAGATCATATTGAACATAAAATCATACACCAACTCCAGCATAATATAAAAAAGCAAATGACAAAAAAAACAATCACTATTAAAGCTATTAAACTTAATATTAATAGTCTATTGACTCCGGCTTCCATAACGTTCATTAAAGTAGGTATGCAAGTTCATTTCTGGCCAATGTACTTTCTAGTCACAGTGAAAGAATGATCTGATTAATGGCTATGTACATTTTTGTGCTGAATCTGCTTACCTTGGTAGAATAGTTTAAATCCATGTGCGCTGACAGCAAAGTCACTTGTGAGGCGCAATGCAAGTACTGATCCCGTGCTCATTACAGGTGCTGGCATCTGGAAGCCAGTTAACCTGCAGCAAAACAAACCACAAACCATTAAAATATGTGTCACATAATGGACATTTTCCATTAACAGTAGGAACATGCTTTACACTACTAGTATGGACATTAAATAACAGCTCTTCACATATACCGGACATCACAAAACAGGTTTGGATTATTAACTGGGCTGATTTCATTTCACACTTCCAGAATACAGCAAGTTACATTTACACAGCATTTTTTCATGTCGAGAGGACATTTCAAAGCTTTTCAGACAGCTGACTGTGTCACCTAAGCTGATGTATTCTGTGAAGGCACATTGTGGGGCACCCAGAATAAAATGAGATGCCTGTGTAAAACTGTGATCAACTCTTCATCAACATTTGAGAATAATCTATTCAAACTTCCCAGGCTAGCTTTCAACTAAGTATAGAGGAACAAGCTAAATGCAATTGTTACCTGGTATGGTTATGTTGCATGGGTGAAAATTGCAATCTGAAAGTACCTCTTTAAGGGAGGATTCACATTGGGTGTATGTGTGTCCATTTATATTGTACATTTGCTAGGAATTCACAGCCAAAATCATAGTGATTTACCAGCACTCTACCTTAAGATACTAAAGTAAAGTTGTGAAGCGTTGCATAATGCATTATATTTCTATTTCCTTCATAAACCATGCATACTTGTTCTCTGAGCAATTGCAAGCCTAAAGTGGCAAATTATTGAACATAAGAACATTATGTTCTTATGTTCTTCTTAATGAACACTTTTGAACACACACATTTGGAAATGGCTTGTAATAGCTTAAAAGTGATTAACACCAGATCTCAATTCACTTTACAGTATATTCTATGAAGTACTTTGAGACGTCTAGCAGACTTGAAAAGTGCTATATCAAATGCAAGGATTATTATTATTACAGATAGAAGAAAAGAAAGGCTTTCATTCCCATCAGTTTCCTTAAGATTTTCTTAAGTTCTAGTTAATGAAAGCAACGTGTGAAAAACTTATTGGGGTTAAAACAAATTCCGAGCCACATGGTACTGAAGTATAGAGGTCTGGACCGTAGTCATAGAGATTTATTTTGCGCCAAACTGAATTTTTTTTTAGTGTTAGTCACTAGCTGGGATCATAGGTAATTAGAAGCCATTTACAGAAAAAAACTATGAAACCTGATTCAACAAATAAAATAAGGTGATATTTGCGGCCTGGCTGTACTCACTGCATATAAACATCAACTTGCATTTATATAACGCCCTTCACGTAGGGGATTGGATAAAGGTGATGCACTGAGCCAGTTTTGCCAATGGTTCCAAGATACCCTGCTTAACGACAGTATTTACTGAGCATAAGGACATTGTTTTGATAAGATTAATGGAACATAAGGTTTAAGGCATAGCTTCAAACACACCCACATATTGCATTGTGTCCTCAAAACTGGGATAATGGAGGAATGAAGAAATGACTCTACATGGTTTCCTCTCAGAGGCAAGTGCTAAACTGGGGGTAGGTGGAGGGTTTGCAGAGGTCTCGGCAGCTGCAGGAACAGTAGAGGAAGTCACAGTTTGTTGCACTACTGAAGCTTGTACATTTTCCATCTCATAGTCTCTAGGTGAAATTGCAAATGTAATTTCTTTTTTCCCCCTCAAATCATGGGCAGTTTGGGTACCATGCACAAATCCACAAAGAAGCACAAACATTTGCCTAGCTTAATTGGTAGCACCAGTTCTGTGGGTTCAACCCCTACATTGGGAATTTGACTCAATCTAGGCTGACACTCGCAGTGCAATGCTACACTGTTGGAAGATCCATCCTTTGGGTGAGACATTACGGCTGATGTTCCAATATAGTGCAGGGTGCAGCTGTTTTGTCGGAAGTGCCATCCTGCAGATGAGAAGTTAAATCAGCCTGTTTGTTCAGATGGATGTTAAAGATCCCATGACACTATTAGAACAGCAGAGAAAGTTTGTCTTGGTGTTTTGGCCAACAATCCCTTAAATAAAATTATTCATTTTATGGCTTTTTGATTATTGATTTGATGTCTATAAACATACTTTCAAGTGAGCACCATATATTCGTACTTAAACGGTTTAAGTTTCTTAATTCAAGAATAATTTAAAAAGTAGGAATATCGTTTTGTGCAATTCAAATCTGCGCAGGAATGTAATTGCTTCACAGACCTGGGACATGGAGAATCTGAAAGACATATGTTCTATTAAGTGGTGGTATTTTAAAATTACCAAATATCAAAATCAATTATCTCACAATTTGCCTTTGCATGTTGCCTACATTTCCACTGATTTTATAAGAAAAGTACTTTTTTCCTTGTGTCTCCTGGTAGCTGCAGAATAAATGTCAGACAAAGGACCAACCTGCATTATCACAGTTTGCATCTGAACTGATACTGAGACAAAGGCCAATTTCTAACTCCGTGAATCCATTTTATTCAATGGCACGAAGAGTAGGGTAGCGCTGTGGGATGAATACTAAAGCCCTCATTTAATTGTATTTGTGCAATGCATTCACACCAGCACAGCAGGAATTATGGCAGAATGCCCAAAAGACCTCATATGTTGCAGGAAGCATACGATTCTTCGCTCCTCTCTCCATTCTCACCCTTTCGTCTGAAGGATTGAATATTTAAAATCATTGTCCAAAATCACAGACTTCATTCACAAGCTAATGTATTGTTTCTATTTTTTTTTTAATTTAGAAACACAGCACTGTTAGAAATTGATAAATTTAAGCACTGTGTAGTACATGGTTCGCATCACATTAATGTTTTACATAAATTGTCATTCACTTCATGATTGTGGGGCACTGTGCAAACTGGCTGGCACATTTACTTACAAAATACAGTCACTACATTTTACAGTAAATTTTGTGAAGTGCTGTGAGATGGCCTCCTAACACGAAATATGCTATATCAAAAGCCAGGAGCATTATTATTAATTATTATTATTAACAGCCCCACCCAGTTTACATTTGCACCTTTATCGTGCACAGTGATGCCACTAAATAATTCTTGTGGATGCCACTAGAAACAAATAGGTACAAGGTGTCATCCACATAATGGTATTTATGGATGTATATTGGGGAGAAAGGGGAAAAGTAATGTGAAATTCAATATTTGTTTCTGTATTCTGGGACAGTGATTGGTAGAAACATTGTACAAAGGAAGAAAAAATGTTTTTAAATGGAGGAGAATCAACATTTTGTGACATTATGGCTTTGGAAAGTCAGATAATCCCCAGAGTTCTAAAGGTTTGTTCAAGAAAAAATGTCTGCGTCCATACTCAATATAACCCTCCAGCCTCCTCATCTGCTTTCCTAATCTTCTCTATATCCTTCTCCCTTACATATGCATTGTTTCCTCTAAAATACACTGATGCTTTTGGCTTCAACCATACCTTCCGGCACATGTTCCACAGTCTCACCTCAATCTGTGTGAAGAAGTTCCTCCTAAACTCTCTTTTACTTCTACTACTGTTATATTTATTCCCTCTTGTTTTGGACTGACCATTAAGGGCAAACAACCTATTAACATCCATCTTATCAAATCCTTTCATCTTCTTAAATATCTCAATTGTTTCACTTCTAGAAACAAAAGCTCTAATTGTTTCTGTTAGCTGTATCCACTCAACCCTTGGAACATCCTTATAAATCTACACTCCTACAAAATCCTTCTTGTAGCACGACAAATATTACTTCAAATATGATCTAACCAAGATACATTTTAAAGTTTAACATTTTCCTCATTATGTATTTTATTCTTCTAGGCGTAAAGCCAAGGACACAAATTGAACAGCATGCTTCCATTCTATAATGTTCTATGCAAGAATCTACATTCTTTGTAATTCAGTATAGTGACTGTATTTGTAGGCAAACATGTCAGTCAATTTGTGAAGTGTCCCACAAGCAAACATGAAGTGAATCATAAATTTTATCCAGAAGATTGTTGGCCTGGATACTGTGAGAAATGTTCTTTTTTGGAAGAGTGTCATTGGATCTTTAATGGCCTCTTCCTTTTTAGATAATAATAATAATCCTTACATTATTATTAAGTATAATTAAGTATTCTGAATGAGTGGCTGATGCCTAACCCTAAAAGATGGAACACTGCATGTACATTTAAATGAATAAGGCACTTCCAGAGGTCCATTATGTGTCTGACATATGGGAAAAATTATCACTATAATTAAGAGTATCCACATTTGCGTGCCACTTAAGCATGGACTTTTCCCAGTGTCTGGAATGCAATGTACATTCTCTTCCCACTTTCCATTGCTTGTTCAGCTAGGATCAACCTGAGGCATGTGGGAAGAAAGTCTTCCCCCAATGACTAGTCTGCCCCTCTAAGTCCTGCTGCCAAGCATGTCACTGTATAGCCATCTCAGCCCCAAATAGACCCTAGTGCCTCTCCTCGACTATCTCAGGTTACCAGTAGAAGTTCCCAAATATTAGCTCTGTCCACCTTTTCAGTTGGTAGTACTTGAAAGGCAGTATAGAAATTGTTGTTTTTGTAGTTTTGTGTATTGTTAAAGTTGTGTTGCATGCTTTACAGTAAATTCATTCTCTTTATTGTCAGTTTGATGGTCCAAAGTTAAATTTTAAAAAATCCAAAATAAATGGTAACCATTACTTAGAGATCTAGGTAATGGTAAGAAATCTTCTTTCGTGGCTAGAATTAACCTTTCAAATATATCCCACAAATTACTTAACTTAATAAATTCATAAACACAGTATGTAATCAGGTTATTACCCGGTCCTAAATATAAAACGTTTGATAAGAAATTACTATTTGTAAGTACAGTATTTATCTTTTCAATTCACTTTGTTTGCAAATACTGATAGCAATGGTAATACATAACTTAGTTCTAAGTTCTAAGTTAGCATTTACGGTGTTAATGTTTGCCTGATTCATCATTATTGCATATTAAAAAGTAAACATTACAATTTGTGATGCATTTTCTATGATAAATCGTTATATCTTTTTCTCAAATATTTTTCAGCAGCAGACTGTATTTTATAATAATAATAATAATCCTTGCAATTGATATAGTGCCTTATCACATTATTTAAATGTTTGAAATCACTTCACATGCTTTACTACAAAGTGTAGTGACTGCTTACTTGTCGGTTAATGCAGCAGCCAGTTTTCACACAGCAATGTTCTACAAACATGAAGTGAAAGGACAATTTTATCTTGGGAATCGTTGGCCAGAACACTGGGAGAAACTCCTTCTTCTTTTGCAATATTACTATGGGATCTTTAACATTCTCCTGAATAAATAGAGATGGGATCTCAGTTTAACAATTAGTCTGAAGGACGGCACTTCTGACAATACAGCAAATTATACTGGAGTAAAACCGCAGTGGAGTTTTAGTATAGACGAGGTGCTCAAAGTGCCAATGTGGGACATGAACCCACAATGTGTTTGGCACTGATTTATCATAGCTTGAGATGGATTTACCATGAAATATGCACCAGAGATTGAAGTGTCAGACATATCATATTATATTCCTTATTCCACACGCCTCTGTTTACCTAGCAGTATGTAAGAACCTGATTGTTAGTCAATTGGCGGATCGCTTTTCTGGGGGTAATAATTCCTTCAAAAAATAATAATAATAGTAATAAATTGGTCACTCAATCCACAACTGTTTGTGGGATACTGCTGTGCGCAATTGGCTTCCATGTTTCACCCACAAAATATACAATCAATTCACTTTGAAGCGCTTTGAGACGTCTCAAAGACGTGATGAGGCACTATATCAAATATATCAAATGCAAGGATTATTATATCAAATGTAAGCATTATTATTATTATTATTATTATTATTATTATTATTATTATTATTATTATTATTATTATTATCATTATTATCATTATTATCATTATCATTATCACTGTGCTTTGAAGGTAGATTTCCCAAACTCTCATACTTTGGGGTAGTTTGTGATGCTTCATAATGTATTTCTGATGCAACCAAACACTGTAAACTTGTCATATTTCTTAATTAACAAAAGGCTACTATCAGTCTCACCCTTTGCATTTGCGACCATCACCACTCTATCCCAGTCCTACCTTTAACACTTCTATCTCCTACCCGCCTCAAATCTGTCATCCTTCAGGCTTTCCGTCACTATAGAAGTTCGAGATATTGACTCAATTGAATCATTTTTCTCTTCTTTAACAACAAAATGCCTATCTTTGATGCTAAATAGTTTTAAATCAGGACGGTACATCTCCCGTGCAGTCATAGGAGACAACATCAAAGATTGATTTTATGATTGATCTTGGACAATGTGCTGCAGAGGGCAAGGATCTCAGTGTGGGCAGCTATTTCCTAAGAAAAGCCACAATAACCTAACTCATTATCCCCCAGATAAATTTGGTCATTCATTTCATGGCTGTTTGTGAAATATTATTGTGTCCAATTAGCTGCCACATTTGCCTACAATAATCATGTGCCCTATATTTTGCAGTAAATCTGATGAATGATGCCTTGGCGGCAGGATGTCGTTGTAACAAATGGCAGGATTATTATTCATCGTACATTAAAATCCATCTCCCTTGCCTTATCTGTTGAACTGGTCCAGATTTTCTTGTGTTTGCTGGTTTTCATCTGTATACCAGTCACCCAGCCAAATAACTTACCATAATCAGCAAATGTGTCAACCTGCAATAAGTGCTGTCCTCTAAGTTATGTATATATGGTGTGAACAACACAGTACGCAGACCAAACCCCAGTGTTACTCTGCTTACTACCAGCCCCCAGATGAAGATTTTCATTTATCATCATTATTATGTTTGCCGTTACTAAATCAGCCAAATTGCTAATTTGCAATTAGTTCTATGATATTTAATCTTCTTTAAAAATCCCAAATAACAACAACAACAAGATTCCATTTATAAAGCGCCTTTCACGTCAGGAGGACGTCCCAAGGCGCTGCACAGTTGGGTCAGGACCCGAGCAGGGGGGAAATGGTCAGGGTGAGGGGAGGGAAGGGAGGGAGCGAGGAGGGGGGAAATGGTCAGGGTGAGGGGAGGGAAGGGAGGGAGCGAGGAGGGGGAAGAGAGTCTAGAGGGGAGCTGAAGGCTCGGTCAAAGAGAAAGGTTTTGAGACCGGCCTTGAAGGAGGAAAGGGAGGAGGCAGCGAAGGCACTGGGGGATGGAGTTCCAGAGCCTGGGGGCTGAGAGGCTGAAGGCCCGACCACCGATGGTAGGGCGATTGGGGCGGGGGACGTGGAGCAGACCAGAGCCAGAGGAACGGAGGGTACGGGCAGGTAGGTAGGGGGATAGTAGGTCGGAGAGGTAGGAGGGAGCAAGGCCGTGGATGGCCTTATAGGTGAGGATGAGGATCTTAAAATCAATCCTCTGGGGGATGGGGAGCCAGTGGAGGCGAGCGAGGGTGGGTGTGATGTGGTCCCGAAGCCTGGTGCGGGACAGTACACGAGCTGCAGAGTTCTGAATGACCTGCAGCTTGTGGAGGGAGGTGCCAGGAAGGCCGGCGAGGAGAGAGTTCCCATAGTCCAGCCTTGAGGTGACAAAGGCGTGGACCAGTGTTTTAGCAGCGTGAGGGGTGAGGTAGTGCCGTAGTCTGGTGATGTTCCGGAGGTGATGGAAGGCGGTGCCAGTTGTGGTGCGGATGTGAGGGAGAAAGGACAGCTCAGGGTCGAACAAAACGCCGAGGTTCCTGACTGGCTTTGAGAGGTGTAAATGTGTAAATACAGCTCGAGTTGTGAGCTCAAATGATTGACTGTCTGTTATACTGTATACAGTAGAAGCTTATCCTTGCTCTAACCAATCAGTACAATGTAATCCATTTGTCTCTAATGGGAAAGTTAAGCACCACTCAGAAATACACTCAATGACTGTAAATCCTATTAATCGGTTACGTCCAATACTACAAATGTGTAGTAGTGGAGATTTACTTAGCCCAAAGAATACTGAGAAAATAAATATGGGATTTTTTTATAATAGAACATACTGCCATGAAGGAACACACTTAGAACTAGACAAAAGAAAGATGAAGTAATCCACATGTAGATACATAGGATCAGGAGTAGGCCAACCAAGTCTGTTCTGCCATCTCAATATTATTTACATGTTGGTTGACCTTGCCTATAGTCACCTCCCTCTCTGCTTCTCCGTTGCTCAGCATCCAACCCCGCCACTGTGCAAGCTCCAAGACATTATCCCGTGTGAAGGGCATAATATAACCTGCTATTGGAATACAAAAGAGTTGAGATTATGAAATAATGAAACAATTATGTTTGTTTTGTTCGATTTCAATTGAAATATATTTGCCGAGTTACCTACTTTTCAAAAAGAATATATAACTAATGGAAATACTGTGTACATGTTTGCCTACTGATAACAAATTGTTTGAATTATATTGAATGAATTATGACTAACTACACTAACAAGAAAAGAATTATCAAATGCAATACTCCATCAACGAACAAATAAGCTAGTGTTTTTAACTGAGACATTATTAAGTGAATTTTGCACTGCATCTTCAGAGCTTTATGAAAGAAATGGTAATGTTTTATTCATTGTATTTTTTGTCCTTCTTTAAACTTCTAGGGCAAGGGACTTCTCTTGCTGCTACGTGTGGAGACTTTGACGATGTGCTTTTATAATCCCATTATAAGTGCACATCATAAAGGCCTTAGTGGGAAGCAGAACATCAGCATCCCAGGAACAATTCCATGTGCAATTATTTCATGCTAACCCACATCCATATCTGAAAAGATGTTATTTAAGAATTTGCTAAATTCTAACATTACTAAGAAAATCTACACCCAGGTGGAATTTCTACTCTCTGATGCTGCCACACATGTTGACCATGAGGTTTATATAGTAATATTATGAGTAATTTTGCACAGAGGTGTAACAATCTAAAGCTTAACCTTGGCGACAGACAAATACATCATAATTCTTTAAACTTTGATTTAAAAAAGGGAGCACAAATGGTGACAGTTCCTCTTTAAAGTGAGACAATTGTGCTAACCTCAAACCTGCCATTCCACAGAGTTCAAACTAGGCAAAACTCCATGATAAATAATTCTGCTGAACTAAATCCAATAGTTAATCAAATAAAGCATAATTTAGTTTAATGTGAATAGGTTGCCTGTGACAGTGTCAAATCACCATGAAATATTCCTATGAAATTCAATAGTATAAGAAAATTAAAATGAGAAAAAAAAGCTAATATCTTACACTGTCACTATTCCCCAACTTCTGCCTTTAGGACCTATAATAATAAGCTGATTTGATAGCAAAAGGAAGGCTGTGATAGCATGCCCCAGAAGTATTCTTTAAATTTCTCACTTTGTCAGAGCAAAAGCAGGACTCAGTGACATTTAACACAGATACACATCATGCAGGAGGAGAAAACAAGGGATGAAAACTGTAGTGTTTCATAACAGATTCAATAATTATTGATCATGTTATCAAAACTGTTATAAAACATCACAGTTTTTCTATCCAGTCCTAAAGTATGACACTCATGATATGAATGACCAATTTTATCTGGGATTCCATAATCAGGTCACATTCAATTTTTAATAAGGAATCCCGATAGAATTCCCATTGACCCAAACGCACGCTGGGAGAAACTCCCTTCTCTTTTCAAATAGGATCGTGGGTTCTCTAACATCTACCTTAATAGATTGGACCTTGATTTAACATCTCATCTGACAGTTTGGCACGTCAAGCAAAACAGTTCACTGCCAGCGCTGCATTGGAGTATCCGCCTGGACGATGAGATCAAAGTCCCAATAGGTTCAGCATGAACGACATTGGCAAAATCATTATATCTCTTCTTCTATAGATTGATTGCACTGAATTAATGTTTAGGATAACGCAAGCAGAAACTATCCCCCACGAGGTGGCTACACAACCCTCCTGGGTAAATGTTTTCCACATTTTCAGCTCCCAGTACTTGTCATTTATTTTAAAAAAATCTGAGATCAGTGTTTTTTTGGTAAGTTTTAGACTCTAGAGAGTGACTTGGGAAATCCTCCTGACGTGAACGACGCTATACAAATGTAATTTGTTGTTGAAGAGAGACATCCAGGCATTTTTTTATTTGATTTGTAAGAAATTGTTTTTGGCTGACACAGCAGATTTCCTCCCTCCTCAGAAGATCGATACTAGAAAATAAATGTTCAGGAAAAAAAAAAGTTGAGTGGTAATTTGTAAGGCCTAAAATTTACAAAACAGAATTTGCCTGCCTCAGATTCAAAGTAAAATGGCAGGCACTGGAAGCAAAAAATAAACCACTTGCTTGGAGGAGTGTGCTTCCATCTGGTGGGGAAGAGTTAAAATGGGCATTACTGAAGGAACATCACAAACCTTGCCTCATTCATTCATAAATTGCCACCAACCCAGTTACACTCAGTGCGATGCAAATTTTAAACTGCAGTAGTACCTTATAATGCTGATGAGAATCTTGATTTCTCTTTGAATCGAACAAGTGACTGATTTTATGTGTGGTCAGTAAATGCTTGGAAGCATGTACACAATACTATGGAATTGTCTCATCTGGTATATGTACCTTCGAAGATATGGAGTGGGGCAATTTGTAAAATCATATCATAAAATGCAAATTATCCCCCTCCTGCACCACGACACATTAATTTAAGGTTAAAAGTTCTTGTTTGTCCTTCACTGGAAGTCATTGTATGATCATGATTTGTACAGTTTACGCTTAAAATTAAAATTTAGGCATTAAGATTGTGCAAAATTGTAGCAAAAGGTTTTCATTCTTAATTTAGAAGCTTTTTTTTTGCAGCTCCTTACAGAACTGGCTTTTAAGTTAAGACTGATCTTAAAATTTAAGACAAAATAGTCTTACAGGCTGAAGCGAGGTGAAATTTCTGGCCTTATATTTATTTCCATTCTATTCTGTAGATGAATGTGGACAAGATGGAAGCCATACTCTTTGGCTCCGTCAATGTTTTCACTGCTGCAGATCTAAACTCCTCAACCTCCCTGGGCTCTCCCTTAGACTCACCGAACCAATGCGCAATCTAGGCATCCAGTTCGACCCCAAGCTACCCTTCCTCCCCTACATCCGGTCCATGACCAGGACTGCCTTCCTCCACCTCATGCTTCCTACTGTACCTTATCCCAAACGCAGCCGAAACCTTCATACATGCTTTTGTCAACCTTCTGCCTGGATTACTCAAACACACATCATCACCAGTCTCCCCAGCTCCACTGTTCAAAAAATCCAGCTCATTCAGAACTCTGCCACCCGCATCGTGATCCAAACCAAACTCCATACTCCCATCTAACCAGTTCTGGCCCGGCTCCACTGGCTCTGCATCACTGAACGGATCGACTTCAAGATCTTCACACCCGTGTTCAAATCGCTTCGCTTTCTGGCACCTCCCTACCTCTCCGACCTCCTCATTCCCCAATCCACCACCTCTGCCTCCACTCGACTGGCACTGGCCTCCTGCTCGTCCCTCGCACACTCTGCTCCACCATTGGAGGTCGTGCTTTCAGCCACTACCCCCCAAAACTTTGGAAAACTCTCCCTCAAACCCTCTCTCCCCTTTATCAAGTCCGCCTTAAAACCTTCCTTTTCAACCGTACTTACGGTCACCTCCCCACCCCCTCCCAATTGCCTCGAAGTCAGGCTCTGCCATTGTTAAGCTCTCTGAGAAGCTGTCCTGCATGGAGGGTGCTATATAAGTGCAAGTTGTTGTTGTTCTATTACCAAGCACCGAATTTTGAAACATGATAATCTTTCATAATTGTTATTAACTGGCTCAAGTCCTTTTCATTGGTAACAGGTAAAATGATAACATGACTCTCCAGAGAAATTAAGTTGCTGAGATTTAACTCAACAAAACTACCATTGTGAGTACAATCATTGTAACTGCTGCTATTTCACGCACAATAATCATTTAACCATGTTAAATGCAATCAAACCTCTCAATTACTCATACATGATAAATAAGTTGGAATGTTTTATTGTTTGATTCATGAAAAATTCATCTGGACTTCCCCAGAGTGTCTAAAAGAATGTCTGTTATTTTTTTGTTGGAAATCTATTGTACTTCACCCTCCTCCACCCAGCAGTCCACACAAGTTCTATTCGCTCAGTTGGTAAAATTCGATCTACACTTTACAGTAAATTCTGTGTAGCACTTTGAGACACATTCCTGATATGAAAGGTGCTATAAATATCATCATCTTTATTATAAATTGTTCAAGAAACACTCCACTGGAAGAAAATGGAAGCAGTGGTAAGGAAAGAGGTGCGACAAATACACACACTAACATATTATAACTTCATTGTGAAAATTAGAGCTGGAGCTGTTTGTTAATAGATGTGATAATTGTTGCATTGAATCTGTTACAAAGCACTGCATTTTTCATTCCAGTATGTGTGAGAATGCTGAAGCCCAGTAATTTTTAGCAATATTATGAGGGTATAATTTAATATGAAGCTAAAGTTTATCCTGACTCTTATGGCCATTTAATGATGAATGGATACCTTGTAAGATTAAAAACTAGACAGCAAATTTCCATATCTATAGCTTTGCCACTGCTCACTATACCCTTATATTCATATCTTGTATATCCTGTTGACCTGGATTACAGCTGATCTTTTGCTGCCTAAAAAAAAAGCTGAATAAAAGCAAAGCTTTCAGACATAATTATTTCTATGTCTTCTCCAAATGATGACACAGACACTTGTATTGGGTTTGAGTAGGGATTTGTCTTCATTAACTGGACTTCAGCACCGGCATACGAAAGAATATTCGAATTATCAGATAGATGATTCTATCTTTATGGCTCCCAGCATGCCTGGTCCTCAAAATGATTAAAATCCTTAATTTGCTCAGTCTTCCCTTTTTCGTGCATGCCAGTTGCTTTCAAGTAACACCACACGATTTGTCTAATCATTTCTCCAACTTCTTCCAATCTTGGTGGTTCCTTTTGCTAGGAATCTTGGTCATTCATCGAGATTTCTCATTTCACAATAACTTCATCCACAGCAATAGTATCTTGTAAGCATTGTTTTATTCCTTCTGCTTCTTTAACTATGGGTTTCTTTTCTTCACCAACTAGTCAATAGTCAACATCTTCCTTCGAGAGGAGGTGGGGGGAAAGATGAGGTAAGAAGCAACAGCGACAACAACAACTTCCATTATATAGCACCCTTCACATAAGTAACGTCTTGGAGTGCTTAACAACAGCATGGTTTGATACCGAGCTGGAAAGACAGGGGAGGTTATGCATGGTCGAATAGTAACGTGTTTAGGGGTGATTTGAAGAGTGGCAAAGATCAAGCAAGATGGAGAGATTGAGGCAGGGAGTTTCAAAGTTTCAGGGTGTAGCTCCTGAAAGCACAGCTGTTAATGGTGGAGTGGAGGGGACAAGGAACTGGGCCAGCTGAGCGAAGGCGGTAGGTAGTGGAGTGGGGTGTGAGCAGACCAGGGAGATAGGAAGGTGCCTGGATGTCAAGTGATTTGAAAGTGGGAGTGAGGATCGTGAAATCGATCCAATCTACAACAGGGAGCCAGTGGAGTTTGGCAAGAACTGGAGTGATGGGGGTGGGGAGCCTGGTACAGGTGAGAAGATGGACAACAGAGAGTTGTAATAATTTAGACCTTGTATATAGTGGAGCTAGAAACAGTACATTTGAAAAATCAAGGCAGGAGCTGACAAAAGCATAATTAGAGTTTTTCCCGAGCAGGGACTCCTAGGAGCAGAGCTGAACTGGCTCAAGGTGATATGCTTCCATTTCCAATCGTTACAGCAAGTGCTCAATGTGACACAAGGCAAGTTATTGGATTACTAGTGGACTAGAAAGACATCCTTTTAAATAAAAGTACAAGAGAAAGGAAACTTGGTGATGTAGTGCATTTGAACAAATTCTATCACCTCTAGGTTTGGATTCAAATCTAACTTAAACTAATGGAATGAAAGTCTCCTCTCGCCAAATACTCCCAGGGTCTCAAGAAAAATATGACTGGTCAGTCTCAATCCATTTCCTGCTGAAAGTAACACATACAACAGAAAGAATATATGCTAAAATTATAGTTTTATTCAGAAAAAACAGTGGTTTGGCTGGAAGGGGGGTAATTATGCACTCGGGAATGAATGACATGGGAGTGAGAGGTTATGGGATCAATGCCTGATTTTCACATTTGATGCAGCTTCAGTATGAAACCCAGCTAATTTGTTCATACCATGGAGGTAGTATTACAGACAAGCTCCACTTAATGATTAGAATAATTTTACAGAAGCCAGCAGTCAGGGAGAGCAGGAAAATTGTGGGGAAGGGGATCCAGGGACAGGGACGTGGGAGACAGAACTACATAAGGGGGAAAATCAATGGCACAACCTCATCTAATTTTCTCTATTTATTTCATATATCCCTTTGAACACAAACTAACACAAGCCTATTCAAATTCTCCTGTGGTCTTATCTGAAAGAAGGAAATTTGCCCCCAAGTATCTTATAGCGAGATTGAAAAATATTTCGGCAATTATAACTATTTTCATCCATTAATGTGCCTGATCCAATTTCAATCAATAAAAAAACTGATTTATGTTGTTTTTCATCCTTAGCATTGTCAGAAGCCTTTGAAATTCATCAATTACAGTCTTCAGAGTATTGCTGATCTGGCAAACTTCCCGTTGCTTGTCTGACTAGGACTACCTACCCATTGGAGCTTGGGCTTGCCGGGATAACAGAAGCTGAGTGTGAAGAATCCCTGCCCCAGTAATCAGTTGGCTACTCCAAGTACTGTGATAAGGCAGGCAGGCTGGTCTGTCATCTGCTGTGCCCTGGAATACTGTGGACCTGCCTAGCTCAGGATCTGTACTACCGGGACCGCCACCAAGATCTGGCTTGATTCTGACATTCTGTTGCAAAGCACATGACCATAGAGAGAACATGCATTCCATTATGGAAACAGGAAAATTTCCATGTGTTGGTGGTATACTTTTGTGGAACAATCAGCCTGGTTTGGATATGCTTAAGAACAAACGTTGATGGGTTTCCACATGTGTCAGATATAATAATAATAATAATAATAATAATAATAATAATAATAATAATAATAATAATCCTTGCATTTGATATAGCGCTTTTCATGTCGGGAGGACGTCCCAAAGCGCTTCACAGAACACACTGTAAAGTGAATTGACTGTATATTTGTGGGCGAACGCGGCAGCCAATTGCGCACAGCAATGTCCCACAAACAGTCGTAGATTGAAAATGACCAATTTATTATTGTTTATGGTTTTGGAGGGAATATTATTATTAGGCTCTGTGTGGAGTAAGGAAACTTGCCCAAGGTTTCACCCTCTGCCTGGAATTGAACTCAGGTCTCTCAGTTGCAAAGCGAGTGCTCTAACCACTGAGCTACAGGACTCCTACAAATAATAATCCTTGCATTTGATATAGCGCTTTTCACATCGGGAGGACGTCCCAAAGCGCTTCACAGAACACACACTGTAAAGTGAATTGACTGTGTATTTGTGGGCAAACGCGGCAGCCAATTGCACACAGCAATGTCCCACAAACAGTCGTAGATTGAAAATGACCAATTTATTATTGTTTATGGTTTTGGAGGGAATATTATTATTAGGTGTGTGGAGTAAGGAACTTGCCCAAGGTTTCGCCCTGCTTGGAATTGAACTCAGGTCTCTCGCTTGCAAAACGAGTGCTCTAACCACTGAGCTACAAGACTCCACAACCATATCTGGTTGACCAAAATAAAATCATACTTGCTGCAAACTTATTATCATGCAAGTTTCCATATTTTCATATTTATGGGCTTTCTCATTCATAGATGGAAGCAAAATGTATATTTTCTGTAAACTCCATCATTCATTTTCCTGTATCTGCCATTAACTGGAGATTTTTTTTGTTTTGATAATGATTACCTTTTGCTATGTTACAGCAATGATATTTGATTTAAAAATGAAAGCAAAATTTCATTGGCAAGAATCAGTATTTTCCTGAATATAATAGATTTTATAATGTTTTTAAATCCAAAACAAAGCTTAGATTCATTAGTTCATTTAATTAAACCTTACACTTCACTCTCTTCCACCATCTTCCCAGTCACTTTTCCACAATCCGGTGTTCAACTGAAGAAAGTTTGCTCTCATCCAAGACTTGATGTCTGACAGACATTCTGTCAGGAAAACAGTAGTCCTGGAGTCAAGGGTGGAGGCAGAGAGATACAGTTGGGTGTCATCTGCAAATATATGGAAGTTGACCCCATGTCTGCGGATGATGTCACCAAGAGGGAGCATATAGATATTGAAGAGGAGGGGACCAAGGATAGAGCTCTGAGGAACGCCGCACGAGACCTTGTGGGGGATAGAGGAGAAATCGTTTGTGGAGATGAAGTGGAGGCAGTGTGAGAGGTATGATCTGAATGAGTCAAGGACAGAATTGTGAAGGCTGACGTGAGAGGAGAGGCCATGGATGAGTATACAGTGGTCAATGGTGTTGAAGGCAGCAGAGAAATAAAGGAGGACGAGGAGACAGAGGGAGCCCTGGTCGCAGATGGACAGAATGTCATTTGTTACTTTGATCAGGTCTGTATCTGTGCTTTGGGTGGCAAGGAAACCCGAGTGGAGGGGTTCGTGAAGGGAGTGGCGGGAGAGGAGGGAGTGAAGTGGGAAGCAACGACTCGTTCAGGACCTTGGAGAGAAAAGGGTGGTTGGAGATAGGGTGGTAGTTTGAGAGAAGTAACGGGTCGAGGGAGGGTTTTTTTTCAGGATAGGAGTGATGACGGCCATTTTTAAAGGTGTGGGTACGGTGTCAGTGGACAGGGAGAGGTTTATGATGTCTGTGAGTAGAGAGGTAAGGAGGTGGAGCTGGGAGGTAAGGAAAGGACTAGGGATGGGGTCGAGGGAGCAGGTGGGGGGGTTTTGATGCAGGTAATAGTGGTGATGAGAGAGGAGTGGGAGACAAGTTTGAAGGTGTGGAGGAAGTGATGGGTAGGGGCCAGGGTGTGAGGGGGAAATGGGGAGGTGGTAGTAGACAGAAGGGCAGAAGCAGCTGAGCAGATCCCCTTGACTTTGGATTCGAGGAGGTCCAGCATCACCTCGCATTTGGCATTGGAGGTGAGGATGGGCGAGGCGTGAGAGGGTGGGTGGCGCAGTCAAGTTGGTGATGGAGAAGAGGAGCCTGGAGATTTTTATCCAGGAACGGTAGGAGATGGAGATACATTGGGTGGGTGGGGAAAGGGATTCAGGAGCTAAGAGAGATGAAGTGATGTCCGAGATCGCTTTGTCGATGATGGTGAGGTCCGAGATGGTGAGGTGCCAAATGATCACCAGGTTAAGGGGGGGACTGCGACCTCAGTGGTGGAGTGGAATATGGAGGGAGAGGTTGAGGGAGGAGATAAGGGAGGAGAAGTCAGCAGAAGTAGAGCAGGAGGGTGTGAAGTGAAGGTTGAAGTCGCCTAGGATGAGGAGGCGTTCGGAGCAGAGGGAGAGGGAAGATAGGAGGGCGGAGATATCAGGGAGGAAGGTGAGGGAGGGCTTGGAGGGGCGATGGATAAGGAGAATTTTGAGGGAAAGAATGGAGGGTTGATAAAGGGTACGGTACTCAAAGAAGGGGAAGGTTCCAGAGGAGTAAGGGGATAGGCCGAGCGGGGACCGGGAGATGAGAGCCACACCACCGCCATGGTGGTTAGGTTGTGTGGTAGGATGGAAGGTGTAGCCAGGTGGTGTGGCCTCTGTCAGGGGGAAGGTGTTGCCTGGAGTGATCCAGGTTTCAGTGAGGGCGAGAATGTCTATGTGAGGGAACGGACATTTTGTAGGCCGATGCGGAGGGGACAGTTGGTGGCAGAATGTGGGGGACGGGCTGGGTGGTGTGGAGAGGATTGACAGGGAGGGTGGGAATGTGGATGAGGGAGGAGAGGTTGGCTCCCGTGGTCAGGGACCGATGGGCCTTGCGGCGAGAATGGGAGATATTGCAGTCAGAATGGCTGCTGATGGACAGCCAGCGGCGTCTGCCAAGGTGGATCCGATGGAGGATTCGCAGGCTGGAGCAGAGGGAGGCTATGGGACGGTCGAGCAGGGATAGGAGTCGGGGAGGGCGGTGGGACAGGAGGACTGAGCGGCGAGTAGGGAAGCAGCTCGGGTCTGTGGCAGCAGTCAAAATGTGCACGCCGAGACTTAGAGCAAACTTGGGGTTGGGGGTTTAGTGAGGCATGGTTAGCTCACTGGCGTGGATCATAATGGAGAGAGGGGGACAATCTTTTATTCCCAGTGAGTCCAGGCTGAGAAACTCAAAGGTGGCGGGCGGATTTGCTATCACACGGCAGCCGGTCTCGTTAAATAGGAAGTTTTAAAACTTACAGGTTTCTGTGGTACAGACACAGTGGACCGAATGGCCTTCTATGCTATGTTTGGCAACGTTATATTTTCCACTATTTTAAGGAAAGTGCAATATATTTTGCCCCACATTACTACTTTTGGCAATTCCAAGATTTTGAAAGCAACTTGTTTTGGAAGTTGTTTGACAGAATAGCTTTATTTTTTATTAGAACTTAAGAGTTTATTTTGTTCAAGCAAAATGTCACATTTTTATGTAAAGGAGACAAGTGGAAATGCAATGAGGTTGAGACACTTAGCTCAGCCTTCCAAAAATCTGTAAAAGCTTCAACATACACACAAAAGTTGTGAAAACAGCCCTTTTGTGGCACTTCTTGGCTCTTTTCACAGTGGCTGTTACATCAGAACTAAAACAAAGTGACAATTAGATGGTTTAACATGAGAAGGCTGAAAGATTATAATATATTTTAACATCTGAAACCCTTGTAAATCTTCATACTTTTGACACCAACAGACTCCAACTTAGTGCAATTTCTGACACCTTGTTGCCAGTTTGCACAAAGATAACTCATAGAGCTATGTATTTACTTATCACTGTCTTTTATTTCTAACAGGTAACAAAATGTGAGCGCCAAATTTGATTAGCAGTGTGCAGTGTTAATATGATTTAGCGTTATGTAAACAATAATTTTTTCCATGATTGATTCTCTGTCCTTTCCCATATGCTGATGTTAAAGGATTCCTGGATGCTACAAAAACTGAGCAGTGCAATTATACAAGGTACCGTCTCTGCATCAAACTCTGTTATTGTTCAGCGCTCCATCTAGTAATCCAAGACACTCACTGCAAGATAGGTGCTATATAAATGCAAGTTATTGTGGTGTTAGTACAGAATGTTACTTAGGTTCTGTATTCCCTGCAGCATGTGTCAGCTTGACTTTCACAGTAAAAATAAAGCCTCTGATTTTGACAAATGGCCACATGTTTATAAAAAAATACTAAATTTGCTCAGTTTGAACAACACAGCCTTTCCTATTCTTAATTCAGGAGTTATCAGTATTTTAATAAAACATGCTTCATTTTACAACCTGGAGGCCTGAAATTCCAACATTACCTAGTAATAACCTGGAAGATTATTTTGCCTAAATAGAGCAGATTATTTTGTACAAAATTCTTAAATTCACTCTTAATTTCAAGGCCTGTTATTTTTAAAAACTGCAGACAAACAGCTTCCCAAAAAATTAATAGAAATTAAAGAATTTTCCACAATTCTATGTGATCCAAACGTATCAACAATTGGACCATGGTTTCCTTATCTCCAGTTGTAAGATTCCAAATTTTCTAATTTAACATTTCGAGTCCTGGAGCTCCCCAATGGAGTTCTGCAGCTCAGTGGTTAGAGCACTCGCCTCGCAAGTGATCCCCGGCAGTGGGAAACTTTGGGAAAGCTTCCTTACTCCACACGCTTCTGTTTACCAAGCAGTAAGTAGGAACCCAGCTGTTAGTCAATCAGCAGATCGCTTTTCCAGTGGTAATAATTTATTTTAAAAAAAATTGGTCACTTCAATCCACGACTGTTTGCGGGACATTGCTGTGTACAATTGGCTGCCGCGTTTCGTCCACAAAATATACAGTCGATTCACTATATTCTGTGAAGCGCTTTGAGACGTCGCGAAGACATGATAAGGCGCTATATCAAATACAAGGATTATTATTATTATTATTATTATTATTATTATCTTAATTGTAAGATAAAAGCTCCTACATGCTATTGGTTAGTTGTGATTTCAGGGCTTGAATAAGATGTAATTATGTGAACCATATATATTTGCTTCATGTTAATGCTTACATTATTTTCATTGTGATTTTTGATTATTTGCCTATCATTTCTTTATCATAATAATATAATATTCACTGGTTGATCATCACATATGCTGCTCTTAACTGATAGTTTCTGAGAATTCACGTCACTTGCCATAAAAACAATGTAAAAATGTTCCAAGGCCTTTTCCACAAGAAGGCAAGAGAGGGTCAAACAAAGACTTACGATGGAGAAAGGAAAAGATGTGCCATTGGACTTCGCCTTTAGTCCTCGGAACGTCTGGTGCAGCATTCCTCAGGGCTCTGTCCTTGGTCCCCTCCTCTTCAATATCTATATGCTTCCTCTTGGTGACATCATGGCGCAGACATGGGGGTCAACTTCCACATGTATGCGGATGACACCCAACTCTAGCTCTCTGCCTCCACCCTTGACTCCAGGACCACTGCTGTCCTGACAGAATGTCTGTCAGACATGAATTCCTGGATGAGACCTAACTTTCTGTAGTTGAACGTCAATAAGACCGAGACTCTCCTGATTGGCTCCCGTCAGCGCCTCCTCACCTCAGAAGCTGACAGCATCACCATCCATTGGTGGCACTCTCCACCTTGCTAAGCCAGTCCGGAACCATGGGGTCTTGTTTGACCCTCAACTATCCTTTCTACCCCACATCTGCGCCATTAATCGCTTTGCCTTCCCCCACCGCCGCATTGTCGCCAAGCTCCGACACTGTCTAACACCGCAGGCTGCCGAAACCCTCACACATGCTTTCATTACATCGAAGCTTGACTATGCAAACTCATTGCGTGTCGGTCTCCCCAACTCCTCCCTCCACAGGCTGCAGATCATCCAGAACTCTGCAGCCCGTGTCCTTTCCCGCACTAGGCTCCGTGACCCTATTACCCCATCCTCGCCCAAGTCCATTGGCTAACCATCACACAGAGGATATATTTCAAGATCCTGGTCTTCACCTTCAAAGCCCTCCACGGTCTTGCCCCCCCCCCCCCCCCCCACCTCTCTGACCTCCTAACCCCCTACCATTCTGTTTGTTCCCTCCACTCAGCGGGCTCTGGCCTGCTTCACATCCCCCGCCTTGCTCGCCCCACTATTGGTGGGCGGGTCTTCCGCCACTCTGCCCCCACCCTCTGGAACTCCATCCCGCAGTCCCTCCGTCTCGCCTGCTCCCTCGCCACCTTCAAGACCCATCTCAAGACCCTCCTGTTCGACCGTGCTTTCGATCTCTCTGCTTCCCCCCCTGCACTCCACCCTCCCCCACCCCGACCTCCAGCTCGGGTCTATAACTCTGTCTGTCCAGTGCCTTGGGACGTCCTCCCGATGTGAAAGGCGCTATACAGAAGTAATTGCGTTTTTGTTTTTGTTGTTGGATTTGGGAAGTACACTTTTTTTTGTTCAGCTGGGTGATACACGTAGAAAACTATCATCAAGTTTCAGAGCATTCAAAACCAAACAGAGTTCCATGCATGTCATCTATGGAGTTATGAATACACAGAATGTGGTATTGCATTTGATACCGCACCTTTATATTTGGAGGGCATCTCAAAATGCTTCAGAGAAGTTTCTATAAAATACACGTGTCACAAACAGCCAGGAAGTAAATAAACAATAAATAAGGCAAGAAAATATTTAATTCTGGATTATTTGGAGTTTACAGAAGTGGAGACTAGGATTTGGAGACATCTTGGTTTTGGATGGTGGTTTTTACATGTTGAGGTAGGATAGCGATTTAAGGGAGAATAATATTTTCCACGCTGAAAGAAGGTGCCTTTGTTCAAAGCCTCAATACAAGGGTTTGAAGTAAAGCTGAGAGTCAAGCAAACTGTCAAGGTTGTGTACTGGCTAGTTTAGACCAGCTGTATAGAATGAGTAACTTTTCAGAACAACTGAAATAGTTTGGAGTGTTCACGGGAACAGAAGTAAGCTATTTAGCTCATTGAACCTGCTCTATCATTTTGTTAGGTTATGGCAGCTCTTTATCTTTTTAAAATCCCATTTCCTGAACTTTTCTCCATATCCCACAATATAATTATTTGTGAAGTATCTATATATCTCACTTAGAACACGTCAACCAATTCTGCATTTATGGCCTTCTGCAGGAGTGCATTTAATATTTTTACAACCTTTTATGTTGTGAGGAAATGTTTTTTGGAATCACTTTTAACTAGTTTAGGTCTTTATTTCAAGATCACATCCTTGTTCATATCCCATTGATGTATAATGGCACTTATATATCACAGTTGCACGAGAGAACCCATTTTCAAATGCACTGAAATTATATTCTTACAGTACGTGGTAATCAGTGTACAAATGTACGTTAATTATACAAATGCCATTTTTATGTATAGTTTCACAATGAAAGCACCCAGATTCACATTACTTTCCCAAATAAACTTTTTCGATAATTATGCTGTCAATGGTGATTAATTAAAAAATTAATTGCTCTTCCACAAAAATCAAACCAACAATTTTTTCGGCTTCTAAAATCCTAAATTGTTTCACTTAACTTTTCAATATAGAGACGTCTGCGATGTGTGGTGATGGTTTAAAACTGAAGCTTGCACTGAGGTCTAAATTGCAGGAATTTCCAATGGGATCCCTTAATAACAACTCTCAGTAATAATTGGGAACTCATAGTAACCAGAAACATGTCACGCCAACCTATGGGAACTCCACTCTGGAAATGGATCCTGCCAGACTGGAGTTGATGCAGGTTGGCATCACATACACTCTATTGTTATATCAGTTAGCAGCAGTGGATCATGGCACTGAATTGCTGGTTCACAGCAAAACTGACTTTCTTTATTAAGTTAAGCCAGTGTCCTGGAGGCCTGCATTCAATTGGTACAATTAGCAGAATCACAAGAACCACAATGCTGCAGGCCAGCTCTGTACCCAACCATTGTGATTAAGTTGGGAGGATTCACTAGTCTCCACTGCATTTATCAATATAATATTTACAACAAGAGTAGCACAGCAACAATAACTTGCATTTATATAGTGCCCTTCATGCGGGGTAGCTTAACACTGGCGGTGCCGGAAGATGAAAATTATCATGTTGCAATCACAATTATGCACAAAATTATTTTGAAATCAATGATTCCACAGTTTTTAATACACTTTTCTTCATAAAGACAGTGCACCTTCAATAGCCATACACATCACTTGGCAAGTTCCTTCTCAATCTATTTTTCTCACTTAGACATGACTAACCTCCTTGTTTCACTTTGGTAATGGGTACTTTCATAAGTGCACACAGGCAAAACAGTGTGGTAGCACTGTGTGAAGAAAAACATACAAGTACTAAATCAATTAATTCAGCTACTGAGGGCATGAATTGAATGCCAGGAGGGATGAGATCAAACAATAATATTCACAGTGGCAAGTAAAGGTTATTTGCTCATGAATTTCCCTTTCACTCCCAATACATAAGTAAAAGTTGAGAAGTACTGTAGCTAATTAGCTGGTTCGAGATCTCACACATTGCAGTCTATTGTCCCACACAAGTAGAATATTGGAACATATTAAAATAAAGTATTTTCCTTCCTCCAATACCTCATTATTAGCTTAATTCACTTCTGATCCTTCTGGAATAAGACATGAAAATAGTCAGGTAAAAATTGTGGAATGTGATTGAACGATTATTAAAATCAAGTAGAATAATAATAATAATCCTTGCATTTGATATAGCACCTTATCACTTCTTCAACATCTCAAAGTGCTTCACAGAATATAATGTAAAGTGAATTAATTGTATGTTTTTTGGGCAAAATGCAAAACAAGATTTTCCATATTTACACATTATTTCCAATAGAAACAGTTCAACAGTTTCATTCACCTCTCTCCCCCAATTCGCTCATGTAGGAAGATATTTTTAAACATGATAAGGACTGAAAATCTAAACAGACTAATCAATATTCAATTTCAAACATTCTGATGTTTTTACCAGTGCTCATCTGTTAACAACTCAAATAAATTCACTGCTGCAGAAGGCCAATGCAGAACTTAATAATAATAATATAAGAATTAGCTTTGTTTCAGATCTGCATAACTGTCAATTTTTACCATATTTTCTTCTGGACTACAATGTCTTCTTTAATAAGCACCTAGAGGACCATCCACAATCCATGTCAACAAAGCTATTGGTATTAATGTGTGTGTTGACTCATTTAATTGCACTTAAATGATGCAGAATGATGTGGGTTCAAGCCTCAAGTTCTGACTTTGATTCACATAGACTCAATTGATATCCAAATGTTGTGTTGGGCAATGCTTCATTATTTTCTAAACATAATATCTCAGCAATGAAATCAAATGCAAGGATTTTTATTATTATTATAATTAGAAATTCCGTCCTTTTGTGAAATGTGAAACTGAGGACTCATCTACCTGTTCAGATGGATGTTAAAGATCTCATGGCACTATTTGAAAAGAGAAGTGATTTGTTCATGGTGTCCTGTCCAACAATTTCCCCAGATTAAAACAAATTGGCTGTTTGTGGGACCCTGCTTGTCGACCTTCCTAACTCTTCCCTCCACAAAATGCAGAGCATCCAAAACTCTGCACATTATGTCGTCTCCCTCACTAGGATCCGTAACCCTATCACCCCCACCCTCACCCAGCTCCAATGGCTCCCCATCCTCCAGAGGATAGAATTGAAAATCCTCATCCTGACCTTCAAAGTCCTCTGTGGCCTTGCTACTTCCTGCCTCTGTGACCTGCTAACACCATATGATCTGTCTGCTCCCTCCGCTCAGCAGGCTCCGACCTGCTCAAAGTCCCCCTCCTAGTCCACTTCACCATCAGAGGTCAGGCCTTCAGACTCTCTGCCCCCACTCTTTCGAACTCCATCCCACAGTCCCTTTGCATTTCTCCCTCCCTTCTCTCCTTCAAGGCATGACTCAAGACTCTACTCTTCAATTGGTCACCCTCCTACCCCTTCCCTCCCTGCCCTCCACCCCTCCTGATCCCCTCCCCCTGCTCTGGTCCAAATCCCTGACTGTCCAGCGCCTTCGAAAGTCTTCCCGACATGAAAGATGCTATAAACATCTATTTTGTTGTTGTTATTCTTTATCCTTTCAAGCTCTCCAGGGGCCTGCCCCGTGTGAAGGACGCTATATAATTGCAAGTTGGTGTTGTTGTATTCTGTAGAATATCCTTGGCAGGGCTTTGAGACATCCAACATGAAAGGTGAAATGTTAGATATGGGAGTTAGTACTATTGTTATTACTTACAATATCCAAGGCAGAAATAAAAAATTCTCATCTCATATTTTCATGCAACGTGAGGTATTGAATGTCTGTTTAAAGTGTCTCTATGCTGCCTCCACATTATCCATCACAATAAAAGCCCTAACCCACGCTTCATAGACTGAATTTATTATTGAATTTATAATTGTGTAACTCATCCCTCAGAAGGACTTTGTTAACTGCAACCAGTTGGTTGTTCCCAGTGACCCGGCCATAATTTTCTGCTTCAGCCTCTCTTGAGCTGTCATATTGTTACCACAATAATCCCCACTTCTAATAAATGGAAAGCCACAAGGACAGTTACTATACAGAAAAATAATTACATTTCACGGGCCTACAGTAAATTTCCTCACGAAAGGACTACACGCAAATTACCTCTATGCCCCTATAGCTTTTACAGAATTTGTGATTGTGCCCAACCACAATTACTGGCCAGCCTAAAAAGAGTACTCAGCCTGAACACTAAAATTAAATTAAATTAATGGAGAAAATGCCAGAGACAATGACTGGGATTTGATGGAGGAGTGTCATTTAGTGGCTTCATCAATGTGGAAGGATAGCAAATATTAGCCTATTATTCAAAACAGGAGTGAGGTACGAGCCCAAAATGATTGACTTCACATCTAGAGAGAGGAATGTTCTTTAAAGTATTATGCAGGATGCCATCAATGCTCAGATGAGGAGCACAGGTGCTCAAAAGAGTCACCAATGAGAATTTAGAAGCAATATGTCATGTCTCATGAATCTAATATAATTCTTTGAGGAGATTGCTAGAGAATGAGGGGATTACTAAACCAGAGAATTTCCAACGGAAATAATGCACCTGGATTTTCAGAAAACATTTAATACTGTTTGGCATCTGTAACATTTAAATAGGTTCCATTAAAACTTATGAGATTAATGTAATTTAGGCATTTGAAATTAAAACCTGTCTTAACAATTAACATTGACGATAAAAGGTAAATAAAGTTCTGCAGATGAGATAATGACTAGCAATATATATACAATACCAAGAATACAAGATGAGAAGATGACTAATATAGGATCTCTAACTTACGAGAAAACGTTAATTGGAGTAGTGAAAGCTTGAGAGGTTGGAAATGCGCTGAAGGTTTTTAAAATGTCGAGGCACAAAGAATGAAAGCATTACCAGGGTATCTGAGTTTTACCATGGGAAGAGTACGTGAGGGTTCAGGTTTAAAATTAAATTTTAAAAAACGTCAAGCAGAACCAGTCACTAGTGAGTGAATGTGTAGAACAGACGGCCAACAAAAGCAATTGGTGTTGTGCCAATTGATTTCTTCAAAGATAGTGATACTTATCTGTGAGAGCAGTATTATCAATAATATAATCTATGAATTTGATATATTGCTTTATCATGTCGTTACGGTGTCCAATCTACTTTACAGGATTTTAGTTTGGAATGTAGTGACTATATTTGTAGGCAAATGCTGCAACCAATTTGCACACAACTATGTCCCACATACAGCCAAGAGGTTATCTGGGGACGGTTGGCCAGGATACAATGATTAATTTGTGGGTTCTGTCCATTCTGTAACCAAATCTGAGAAAGATTTCTGATAAAGTGCTGAAACCTTTCTCTCATAGTTTATGACATCATTTAAACTCCTTGGGCAAGTTATTTGTCTTGTTAACTTGCTAGGCAACTCTTATTCGATAAATAGACAATACATTCTAGAGCAATGATAATCTAGTCAAGATCCACTTCGTGGCAGGAAAACAGATATGGTGTTCACAGAAAATGCAAATTTAACAATAATAATAATAAAATCCTTGCATCTGATTGGGCGCCTTATCACCTCATTGAGATGTCTCAAAGTGCTTCACAGGATATACTGTAAAGTGGACTGACTGCGTATTTCATTTTGCCCACAAAATATACAGTCAATTCACTTTACAGTATATTCTGTGAAGCGCTTTGAGACATCTCGAAGATGTGATAAGGCACTATATCAAATGCAAGGATTAATATTATTATATTGTGATTAAAATTTGGCAGCCAGTTCGCTTACGGCAGTGGCCACAAACAGCCATAGAATGAGTGACCAATTTTAGTTGGGGATTTATTGGTCAGGACGCCAGGAGAAACTCCTTTCTCTTTTGAAAAGGGCCATGTGACCTTTTATTACCCACCTGACAGGCAGACCTCGGTTTAACGTTTCATCCAAAGGACAGCACCAGCAACAATGCAATACACCCCCAGCACTGCATTGAAATGCCAGTTTAGACAACATGATTCTAATTTCCAATTTGGGGCTTGAATGCAAAACCTTCAACATTCAGAGATGAGAGTGCTACCACAAAGCCAGGTTGACACACAATTTCACTTCAATGTATGAATGGGAAAGTCTAGAAATATGGAATCATGGAAGATGGTGTATAAAACTAATAGATATCAGCTAGAATTATGTTATTTTAGTCAGCCAGTCTGCCACATGCGGAAACATCAACATGCTGAAGAGTATTTATACCAGACTTTGATAAATGTCTGCTAACTTTACATAGAAATTTCTCGGTGTCTGGACTGGAATGAACACTGTCTCCCTGGAGGAATGCTGTCTGCTTATCTAATTCTGGACAGTATTAGGCACAGACTAGGGAAAGCCAAGGTTTGAGAACCCTAGAGTATATGTTGGGGTACTGCTGGAGGTTAACCAGATGAAACCATCTAGCCTGCCATTAAGTGTACTATCAGGCAAGCTTTTGTTTCGCTTGCATGAATAAAATGGGGCCTCGTGGGACAATCCTTATCACGCCCACACCCCACCCCCCCCACCCCCACCTGCCCCCTTCCAGTAACCAGTCTACCACTCCAAGTTCTTCCTGATCCATCTTTGATCAGAAGTGCCTTGAGACATCTGGTATCCGTCTTTGGTCAGCACCCGATCAACACTGCTTCAGGGTACTGCAGGCCCACCTCACTCAGGAACTGAACTACTGAAATTGAGGATGAACTCAATTTCAACATTCTGTGCAAACACTTCAGTTTGGAGCCAGCTCAGCTGGAAGGGGACCCTGGTTACCTGCCCCCTACTGACCATTTTGATTTTATAATAGTTGTAGTGTTCTGTCACAATCTTTTTAGATTCTGTATCTTATTTGTTATAGATCTTTTCATCTGCATCCTGACACCACAAACATACTCTATTAACTTAATGATTAGTAAAATAACAAGTCAAACACATTGATGCATCAAAAGGTAAATTGCATAGCTAGCAGTGAGTTTAAAACAGCAATTCATTTGCAGGTCTCTGATGACATTTACAAACTGTTTGAACGCCTCTCTCTTGGGTTGTGCTGCTGTCATGCTCGACAAAACAGAAATAAAAATTCATATTCTTGCTGGTTTGACATTCCAATGGCCAAGTCACAAGCCAAGCAGTTTTTTGGAGTTTGAAAAATACATAATAAAATTCATGTGTTTTTTATTGCTAATTAATTATAAATTTTGAAAATGAGAATATGTCAGAGCCAGTAATATGAGATGATACATTTTAGGGCTTGTGTGGAGCTGACCACAATCCATTCATGTCATCCAGTCAACCTCATTGTTGAGATATTTATCAAATCACTTTAGTGACCCTGACATGCCCTCTACTCATCACGATCATAAGTGGTAATCATAGTGCTGAGGCCTGAAAACAATGCAAACGCTTGTGTGGTAAATAATTTGATTCCTTACATATGTGAGAAAATTTCTGCTCTATTAAAGAACCATCCCCACATTTATGCCATAATTGCATAACAGAAGGACAGCATGGTGACGATAGGCGTGCATATAAGGTTAGAATTCCATACAAGAACTAAACTAATGAATCACAACACATATATAACAACAACAACAACAAGATTGCATTTATAGAGCGCCTTTCACGTCCCAAGGCGCTGGACAGTTGAATCGGGACCCGAGCAGGGGGGAAATGGTGAGGGGAGGGAAGGGAGGGAGCGAGAATGGGGTAGAGAGTCGAGAGGGGAGCAGAAGCCACTTGATATAGCACTTGATATGGTGAAAAATAAAATGGTTCATAAAAGGTTTCGATTATATTGTCAAATCTATTCTGAAAGTCGACACATTTTTCCAAATATTCCTAATGACTGGCCCCAGGTTTAACCAAGACAGACAGTCAGTGCAAAGGATGGATTGTGCTGGACTGTCGTACTTTGCATTGCAAAGCAGCAATTAAGTTGTGAAATAGGCAACTCCCTTTGCAAATTTCTTTTTAAGAATTTCTCAGCAATGTTTTACAGTTCACAAGAGTCCAGAAGATGAAGGCTCTTCAGCACATTTGATCTCAGCTGCCCAGAATACCATTTTGCCTTCCATTTATCTGTTGTACATTTAACTTGCAATGACCAGCCTATATGCATATCCTATCAAGCTTTCTTTGTAAGATGTCACAAAGGATTGGAAAAAGGTGAAATACATTACCTTAGAGGACCATAGATGCAGATTCATTTGAGATATTTGAAAGGGAGATACTGTAGTTAGATTATTGGAAGGTATTAAGGATACTGGCAAAAATGAGGAAATAGGAATAAAATAGTAAAGAGTTGCCATTAACCAGTAGAATGGTGGAGGAGGCAAAATGGGTTAAATGCCCAATTCCTGTTTCTGAATTTCTGAATTTTCATTATGCCATGAATCAAGAAATATTCAATCAAGAGAAAACTGAAAACACACTACTGATCAAAGACGGATATAACTAGACTTGTGCGAATGTTCCAGAACCGCTTCCTGACTGCCTCGTGAGCTAATTCTGGTCCGCAGGTCACAGGTTGGCCACTGCTGTGTTACATTATAATTCTATATCACGTCATCGAAACGCCTCAAAATACTTCACAATATTTACTGTCAAGTGATTGCTTGTATTTGTAAACAAATCCAACGCAACTAATTTGCATGCAGCAATGTCCCAGAGACAGCAATGAAATGAATGACCAATTTTATCTGGAGGTTTGTTGCTCAGGACACCGGGAAGCTTGAACCCATAACTTTTGAATCAGAGGTACTGCCAACACAGCCTGAATGTCATCCTACATGTTGCAGTGATTGAAGTTGCATTTGTAGTTGGATTGTTTTATTCATTTGTTTTAGGTGGCGACATTTGTTTGCACAATATTCCTGTTGCCAGTAAAAAGACCACAAAGATGAAAATTCATAAAATTGTTTGGAGAAATGTGCAAATTGTGACAATGTTAAATGTTTAAAGGTTGATGAATCTTAGTACCACTCTCATAGTATTGGTTACAAGAGCTGTCGTTATTTGCTACTTGTAGCAGATGGTACAGTTGACTGAAAAGCCTATGTAGTAATATCAAATATTAAATACAGTGGTGGCCATATAATGTTTGCCCAAATTATCTGGCTATTAGGACACTCTCCATTTTGTGTTATGAAATGTGGGATCATTACAAAAATACTGTAGATAAAATCTTATAGCATATGAGATCTCTCACTTTTTTTGAAACAAGTAAATTATATGCTCTCCATTTGTCCTCTTGTAGTGAAATTAGTGTTGGCTCAACTATGTTTGTTGTTTAGAAGTTACAAATATCCACTCAGAATGCATTTAGTGCAGGATTTGTTATAAAATACATACTTCAACCTAAAGTAATTTGAATAACATCTAGAGTATGAATATAGAGGTGTTGTTCAGAGGTGAATCCAGTTCAACAAAAAATGGCATTTGGTCATGTTCAAGCTGAATGTTGCAAGTTTGTATCAAATGTGCATTTGCTATTAAACTCTCTTTGTGAGACCTCACTAAGGGTCGAAAGAATGAAACTTGTCCGCTCCCTCCGTTCAGCAGGCGGTCAGGCCTTCAGCCTTTCTGCCCCCACCCTATGGAATTTCATCCCACATTCCCTTTGCCTCGCTGCCTCCCTTGCCTTCTTTGCATCTCAAAACCCTCCCCTTCGACTGAGCCTTCGGCAACTCTCCTATCCTCCCTGCCCTCCACCCTCCCCAATCCCCAGCTCGGGTCCAAATCCCTGACTGTGCAGAGCCTTGGGACGTCCTCCCGACATGAAAGGCGCTATCCCGACATGAAAGGCGCTATACAAATGTAACTTTGTATTGTATTGTAAATACATTAATCCAGAGGGTCATCAATGTAGATTCATTTGAGATGTTTAAAAGGGAGATACTGCAGATAATAATATAATAAGCCTTACATTTGATGTAGTCCTTATCACATTTTTGAGACAGATTCTTTAACAAATAGATTCTTTGAAGGTATTACTCGACCAACAATCCTCCAGATTAATTGTTTCTTCACACATTGCTTTTTGTTGGACTTTGCTAGTTGCCGCTATTATATATCAAAACAATCATTACATTACTGAGTGTCAAGCGCTTTGAGGTATTTTAATGTTATGACTGCTTTAAAAATGCGCATTCTTCTATTGCTGTCTATGAAAATTAGACTAAATGACAATGACAAAAGTGAATGGGTGGGAAAAGAACATTTTTGCTCCTGGTAAAATGATGTTTTGCCAAAGTACCTAAGACTGTTCATCAATAGCTAAGGAGGAGGACATACTAGCAAAGACATACATGCAAGCAAAATAGAAAATAATTAAACCTGCATTAGAAAGACCAGTAAAACATTTCCAAATTTGTACTACAACAAATGGTTGATGGAAAACAACATTGAATTATGCTAAATGCTAAATATTAAAAAAAAATCTTCTTGCTATATTTTAAAAATGAATTTTGCACTATGAAGACATATTGAAAGATTGCTACTTTTTGCAATCAATGTTAGATGAATCAGCCAGCTATTGGAAGCGATGGATCTAACTGTGGGGGAAAAAAATATATCAGAAGCTTTATAGAACAAGACAGATGGAAGATGGGCTCTTGGCAGGAGAGTGAGTTAAAACACAACCCCTTTCATTTGTGGGAACTGAGTTTCAATCTGTTCCAAATTTATGGGATGAATATCTACATTTACGGGCTATGTTTACCCAGTGTCTTGGAACGTCCTCCTGATGTGAAAGGCGCTATACAAATGTAATCTTGTTGCTGTTGTTGTTGTTTAAAGGCCCTAAATGAAATGGGTTTTGACCCTTAATCTTTTTCTGAATGAGCACAAATCCATATCACAAAACTGCCCATCAACTGATACACATTTCTTGTCTCAATGAAAGAGGGCACAAATATGGTTTATGTGGGAACCAGAATAATATATTTAATTGGTGCAGTGAAGCATCCTTTTCAGAGTTTAGACACAGCTTTAATCTTTACTTTGCCTATCCTGTTCTTGACGGTCTCATTAAACATGAATGAGAGGGGAAGAGGAGTTTTACATTATAACTTTAATGATTGTGATGATCACGACAATGCATCAAAAATTTAAATAATTTAAAAAATAAAATCAAGGCTCAGAGTTAAATTTGATAAAACAACAAATTATTCCCAATTCACAAATGTGAGATTAGATACAACATTTTTTTTGTTTTCTTCTGTAATTCCAAAGAAATTTTCTAACATCTGCTTGATGTTAACTTTTCCACCTCAGATTGGATAAAAATTATATCATTAAACTCAAGAATTTGCAGCTGGAAACTGCATTGATTCTTTATGTTACCAACATTCTAAGTCTGTTTTCCAATCAGGTGAAACCAATCTCCAAAGTAAAATATTCATAGAGAGCTCTTTCCACTGAAGCAGTTTAGTTGCAGGTTTTAATGAGCACTCAAATAAAGCAAATTAGAAAAGTATTAATGAGCATCGTCCTTAAAATAGCTGTAAGTTTATGTTCTAACAAGTGCAGGGCTAGAACATATATGCCTGTCTCCATATGGAATATGTTGATGATGATCATATTTGGCAGTGTTGACATGAGCAGAAAATATGTACAGGATGGGAGCCCTTTGTTTGGGAGTTGACAGAGTGGATGGAGAGGTTAATTAAAATGCTTCCTTCACATTGCCAAGATTGCATGTTCAGGACCTATAAACGTGGACTGATATGTTTTATCTATTACCTGGTCATCAGAAACAGAATTCCACAGTTGGCACAACAGATACATCATCCTCCTAGCTCTGCAGTAATTGCTCCTTGCTTGTAAAAGTTCAGGAACAAGCTTTAGATCCATATTAGGATCACTGTTTTTCTCTATATATACCGATGACCTGAATTGTGCTAGAATGGTCACAGTTTCTAAGTTTCCTGATCATACAAAATAGTGATGTAACTCACAGTGAAGAACATTGTAAGCAACAGCTTTCAAAATTCTGACTTGATAAATAAAATCTGCAGCGGTTTTATAAAATAGACGAATGTATAAAATAAATAAATGTTCAAGACCGGGATAAGGAAAAATGAATTAGATTGCCTCGGAACTTGGAATGTAGAAAAGGAAATCATGGGGGATGGCACAGTGGTAGCACTCCCACCTCTGGGTCAAAAGTGGGTTCATGCTCCACATCGGGACTTGGAATTGCATAGTCTAAGATGACACTCCAATGCAGTGTTGGGGTTATGTTGCATTGTTGAAGTTACCATCTTTCAGATGAGACATTAAACCAAGGCTCCGCCTGCATACTTAGGTGGACATTAAAGATCCCATGACACTATTCAAACTATTCAACTCAAGTGCACACAAATCATTTAATGAGCCACCAAGGAAACGATCAAATAGTCACTTTCTTCTAGGTCAAACCTCTATGCGTGAAAACTGAATCGAATTTGAACGTCCGAGAATTTTTACAAAATAAATCTTAGAAATAAAACAAAACACTCTGGTAAATTGGGTAAAGCTTTGAATTAATGCCAGAAACAATTAAACAAGTCCTTGCAATTTTTTAAATGATGGAAAATCCCAAGATTACATCCTGACAAACTGGAATCGATTAATTGGCTTCAGGATTTAAAATAATAATTCTTGTGTTTTATTATTATTAACAATTTGGAAATAACAATGTCCTAGAACCATTGATGAAGTAAGTGAGTAATTTTGTCTGGGGGATTGATGGCCAGGACATCGGGAGAAATTCCCTTATCTTTTTGAATCATGCCATGGCATCTTTAACAAGTAAAGGTAAATGGAACCTCAGTTTGATGTTCCATTCCAAATACGATACCTATCTTCATCAATGCAGCACATCCCCAGCACTCCACTGTGGTTTGAACCCACAACCTTTCGACTCAGTGGTCAAAATGCTAACAACTAAGCCAGGTTGATAAAAATCTCAGGTAATCATGGAACGTATCTCTTCCAACTCCTTAATGCAGCATTTAGTGTCCTGTAAACATTGTCTTACTGGCTCTTTTATTCGAAGCTTCATAGTTTTCTGACCCTGTAGATTGACTCACACATTAAATTAAGTGATTTCTGCATGTGAGGTAAATTCAAGTGTGATTTTAAATGTAAATTATGTTTTATACTGATAAGCATTCTGTCCATGTCTATAGTTTAATTAGATAAGATATTAAAATATATTTATTGACTATTGCATGGTTTATTTTGGTTAGATTGCAGGTTAATTGGATTGAAAGTTGAATATTTAAATTAACTGCGGAGGGACACTACTGTTCAAGTATACCCTGATACAAACTGTAAATGCACAGAAATGGGTCACTCAGATTTATCCACCACAGTCCATTTTGTATGTCAGCCTGGTTCAATTGGTTGCAGTCTCACCTCTGAGTCAGAAGGGTTATAGCGCAACATCTAGTCTTTGAATTCACACAGTATAGATTGATTGTGACACTCCAGTATAATAATAATATAATAATAATAATCCTTGCATTTGATATAGCGCTTTTCACGTCGGGAGGACGTCCCAAAGCGCTTGACAGAACACACTGTAAAGTGAATTGACTGTATATTTGTGGGCGAACGCGGCAGCCAATTGCGCACAGCAATGTCCCACAAACAGTCGTAGATTGAAAATGACCAATTTATTATTGTTTTTGGTTTTGGAGGAATATTATTAGGGGTGTGGAGTAAGAAAACTTGCCCAAGGTTTCACCCTGCCTGGAATTGAACTCAGGTCTCTCGCTTGCAAAGCGAGTGCTCTAACCACTGAGCTACAGGACTCCACTGAAATAGTGTGTGTCAGCCTGGCTCAGTGGTAGTACTTTCACCTCCGGGGCAGAAGTGGGTTTACCCCCCACATTAGGACTGGGAATTGCATTGTCTAAGCACTGCATTGCAGTGTCAGCTTGATCAGAGTTTGAAATTGTGACTCGGGCTCTAATCCACAGCTTTCTGATTCAGGGGTAAGAGTGCTATACCAAGCGAGCAAGACTGCTGCCTAAAGCAAAAGCTTTTGATTAATGGGGATGGCTAACGCCACAAAATTTATAAGTAAGAAACTGGGTCGGATCCAAACTTGAATAGCTGTAAAATCGGTCAAGAAACATGAAAAATGTTAGTAGTATAATGTATAAAGTGACAGAAGGGATTCTGAGAGAAAGACTATGAAGGTAGCCTGCCTTTATCAAATCAAATTTTGATGACACTTCTGGATGACATAGGTGAAGTATAAAGTAAAGCACATCAAACTGTCAAACCGCTGACAGACCAATCTTCAGCAGATGTGGGTTAGCTCTGTACAGATGAAAGTAACTTTTGTAATTGCTCAGATTTGATCTATGATAATTTACGTAAATGCAAATGAGACTGTACCTCTGATATAGAGGTGAGAAAAGAGAGGAAGCTTGAAGGAAATGTGGCTTGTTGTGCAGATCACATGGGACACTGATGTCAAACAAAAGGTTTGTGCAGATGACACCTTTGTCACAGAATCCTGTTGATGAATGAGCAAAGATGACAGGAGCTCACTCTCAGATGTAAAGTGCCACTTGGGAACAGGAAACTGAGACAGCGATCAAGTAGTTGTGCGATTATATAGATTCAGGCATATTATCATGGCTTGTAAACAATCTAATCACTATTTCCCCATTCCTTGGGATTCTCCATTTGTGGATCTGAGTAGCCAGTAGTGAATTCAATTGTGAAGCTCTGAATATCCAGTCCTTTGTGATCTAACTGACACTTTTTTGATCCCAACATCTACAAAAATAGTAGGGTTAAGCATTACCTCACCCTTTACAATTTTGTCCTGTAACAAGTTCTTTATTGCCCCTGAAAATATCCCAAAGGGAAAAGCGCATGGAGTCCTGGAGCATATTGGTTAGAGCACTCGCCTCACAAGTGAGATGACTGGGGTTCAATTTCTGGGCAAGGTGAAATCTTAGGCAAGTTTCCTTACTCTACACACCTCTATTTACCTAGCAGTTAGTAGGAACCCAGTTGTTAGTCATTTGGCAGATCGCTTTCTGGGGGTAATAATCCCTTCAAAAAAATAAATAAGTCAATCAACCCACGACTGAGTAGGACACTGCTGTGCGCATTTGGCTGTCCTGTTTTGCGCACAAAACATACAGTCAATTCACTTTACAGTATATTCTTTGAAGTGCCTTGAGACACCTCAATAACATGAAAAAACATTATATCAAATGTAAGGATTATTATTATTGTTATTATTATTATTATCAAATGCAAGCATTATTTCTTCTGCTGCACATTTTAGATTTATTGGTAATGGTGTATAATTTTCAATTACGACTCTTAACCTTTTCTTTTTAGGGAAAAAATTATGAAGTGATGTTAGCTACTTCGCTGTCTTCAAGAATTTCTCTTGAACATAGCTTGAAACACTTACATGTCTGTGAAGCTGTCCTAATTCTTTTATAGAAAGAATATGATAACCAAAGTATATAGATACATTTAAATAGCAACTAGGCTGTTATGTGGATTATACTCTAGTGATAACAGTAGGAAATTATTTTATTTGCACAGTAGGGACACAGCTGGCAGAATTAAAATGAGAACTGGCAAGGTGGTAATCACAAAATGATTGGGAGATGATTATATAAAAGAATTACTAAACTGTCATTTATTTTACTAATGAAATGATATATATGTACAATGCTGAGGCCATGAAAGCAATCACCAAGAAATAATTAACTTCACATAATGTAATGGCATCAATAACCTTGGAGCTTTGATAAGTACTGAGGGAGATGCATCTAATTATCCCAAAATATACTTGTTATAGAATTTACGTTCTAATAATGTTTAATTATTTTCATATTGCACTTTTATTTCTACATGGACTATAATTAAATCTTCTCTGGGTCAGAACTGTGAAGTAAATTTTTTAACATTTCATAACAAATTCAATGCTATGACATTAAATCAGTTACGAAATGTCTCCAATTTACTCCCTGGGGTTTTATTTTTTTTAAAATTCTAAATATTTGGTGATGACAACAATATTCTCAAACCACAAGTCAAAATGTATCAGAACCAAAGGAAACTATGACAGAGAATTGATTATGTTCACTAATTGCAACCAGCCCAATTGTGGATGAGCAGACAGTGTGGATAATTGGTCACCAGTTGGGCCAACAGAAAAGTCTGGCATTGGCAAAAAGTTGCCATTGAAGAATGGCAACTCCAACAGTCCAGCACTCCCCCAGCACTGCACCTCTTTGACCATGCTTTCGGTCATCCTCCTATCCCTACCCTCCAGGCCCTCCACCCCTCCTGACCCCAACCACCAGCTTGGGTGCAGATCCCTGACTGTCCAGTACCTTGGGACGTCCTCCTGATATGAAAGGCGCTATACAAATATAATTTGTTGTTGTTGAAGTGTCAGTCAAGATTGTTTATTAGATTATGAGAAATACGTTAACCCAATTCCTATCTTTTCTCCATACTCATTTATACTCTCACCTCCCAAGTATCTTTATTTCCTTTAAGCATCCCAGTTCTGTCTCTGTGCCTTTTTAAGGCTAAATGATTCTACATTTTCACAACTCTCTGTGTGAAGAAACATTTCCTGATCTCAATGTTAACCATCCATGCACTCATTTTTAAAATGATGACATTTTTTGGTTTGTATCACTCTACCAGTAAAATGTAGAATTCTGTTAAAAGCCTTTTCTCTAGAGATCATATTCCATTATTAAAACTATTTTTGACATTTGAGACCCTTTGTTAGTTTTTTTTCATTTCAATGTCACAGTGTGTGAGCTCAGCTAATGTCAACACACATGAATCATTCAGCAGGGGTCTGAGTACAGTGATTAGTAATCCTGACTGTTCTTTCTCTCCTTAAACCAAGCTGATTGTAGTACCCCAAATGCTACTCCAGCTGAGACCAGCTCATTCAGCTCAGGCCAGACAGTTTTCAAGCTGTAAAATTATGGAAGAGGTTGGCTCGGAGACTGGAGGATGAATAGACACCCTGCCAGATTACTGAATTTAGAATGTGGACCTTATTCTCCTCGGTTGCTAAATGCGCACACTTATTTATCAATAGCTCAATGCAAACTTCCAAAAGATTCAAAGTGACACATTTGAAATGATAACCCATGCAGAGCATTTAGGCCAGAGATGAAAAACAAAGATGGCGTTCTTCAAGTGAGATTCAAGTGAGTTTCAAGAAAATGATGAATACCAATGTTCCTGCTGGGGAGAGTGACCAGTGGGATTCTGCAGAAGTCTGCCCTGTGCCCTATGGTATTCACGTTATTCAAAATTATAATGAAGCTTTGTGTTCTAGCCCTGGCCTGTTCTGATGGTTCAGGAGGATGTTAAAGATCTCATAAGAAAAATTGTAAGGAATTCTCCCAATGTCCTGGGCAATAGATTTGTGGTTAGAGCATTCGCCTCACAAACGAGAGGATCTGGGTTTGATTCCCAGGCATGGCGAAACGATGGGCAACTTTCCTTACTCCACAAGCCTCTGTTTACCAGCAGTGAGTATGAATCGCTTTTCCAGGATAATAATCCTGTAAAAAAGAATAATTTGGTTATTCAATCCATGAGTGTTTCCTGGACACTGCAGTGCGCAATTGGCTGCTGCGTTTCGACCATAAAATGTACAGTGAATTTGCTTTACAGTGTATTCTGATACATCTAGAAGACGTGATAAGATGCATAGATTATTATTATTATTACAATCATTTTTTAACACAAAAATATAACAAAAATCTTTTGTAAACACTATGGGGAAGTCCAGATTCATTTTTCATGAACTGAACAATAAAACATTCCAGCTATTATAATATTCTTCCCTCCACCAAATTAATCAGAAATAGATTTGAATATTTGAGAGAAATTCCACCGATTACATAAAGTTTTGTCTCTGGCATTACAATACGGAAACAGGTCATTCTCCCCATCTATTCCATGGGGTGTATACGTTCACGAAATTCGCCAATTAAAATAATTTCAGGGATTTCGTGAAATTTACTGTAACATATATATGGCCTCTTGTCAAACTCCATTTTCTTCCTGCCATAGAGTGGATCGATTTCAAGATCCTCACTCTTGTATTTAAAACCCTTCATGATTACAGAGAGAATAAAGAGGCTACATACAGAACCTGTAGAACCACAGAACAGGCCCATCAGCCCTTGTCTAATGTCTGAATACATGCAACAGTGAATCAGATTCAAAGTAGTATGGAGCAGAACACATATTTTATATCAATACAGATATTGCCCCATGCCTGTTCCTTTGAGAAAGACTGAAGAGAATGTTTTATGCTGAGAATCAAACCATGTATATGTGATTAGGGAGAATAGAAAAGGGCATGGGGAAAAGGCAAAGGAGTGAGACTTAAAAAAAAGCTGTTTTATTATGGGCAAAATAGCCTCCTTCTGTGTTGAGATATTCTATCATTTCTAATTGTGATTTGTGTTCAGATTGCTTTCCTCCTCCGCAGGTTTACTCAGCTCAGTTTGTTCCCGCAGCAATCACCAATGACGGTGAAAACTCTAAACTTCCCGCTCAGAGTCCAAATGATAACTATGCGTTTTGGATTGTTGCTTTCAAATCTGTTATTTATTGAAACAATTGAAGTGAAAATGCAATTTTTTTCCCATTGGTGAATGCTAGCTACCCTTCCAGCAGACAGGTGTTGTTATTTCCAAGGCTGGAGTGTTCAGTGTCTAGCTTTGGAAATAATAGCCTCAGTCTTCACTGCACTCTCCTCCACTTCTCAGAGAAATCAGTGAAGCAGTTTCAGTCTATTAAGATGTTCATATAAGACCAGTTTTTCAAGCTGTTTTAACTCTTAAAATACCAGTAGTCCAGTCCAGATTTCAGGCCACAATATTGAAACAGACCATGAGTTAAACCTTATTATTACGCCTGAAGACCTTCCTCTTTGACCGTGCCTATAGTCAACTCCCCCGTCCCCCTCCGCTGCTGTCAAGTGCTGTGCAATGCTAACCTGGGTGAGCAACTCTATATAAATGCAAGTTGTTGTTATTAGATTTCATGAGCAGCTTTATTATTATTATTATTATTATTATTATTCATGTACTATAGACATACAAAAAAGTGAAACACTTTTATGACTATATAATTTCCCCTTTTTCTATTTCCCCTTTCTGTCTTTTCCTCCTTATCCTTTCCTGTGATTTCATGACTTTATTATTATTTTATATCAATTACTCAGTGATATCTGCTCTACACCTTAATAAAAACCTCAAATAATCTACTTACTATTTAACACTGTTTTTCTGCTTTCAGTACTAGCTATGTTCTTGGAGTATTCTCTGAATACACCTCTTAAAGGTTAAATACAGAAGTGCAGTTTGAAGTTGCTACTTCCTGTAATTGTATGCTTTATGTTTAGATGTGACACACGGTAGTGAACTGTAGAATTCTCAGTCGCAGATGATTTTGGCATTCTGGCTGAAGCAGAAGGAGGGGATGAAATATAAAAAATGAAACGCATGAAATTCAAAATGTTGTGCTGGTTCTTGGATTCTACTTCAAGATACTCTGCTGTTTTACATGCAGTCTGCAATAACAGAATCAATCTCGCACCAAGGAGTCCAAACCCAAACTGTGAATTCCGAATTCATTGTTAAATCTTCTGATGCATATTTTTTTTAAAATAACGGAACTTTGTTGCTTCATTTCAAAAACAATACATGGATATTTACATGAATTAGAATGGAATATGCACGCTATCTCTGGAGGGATAATCCTGGTTACCTCATTCCAGAGAATAGGTACAGACAGGTAAGAGACAAGGTTGGGGACTTTAAAGTGTGCATTGGGTCACGGCTGGAGTCTAACCAACTAAACCATATAGCTAGGAGGGTAAATTGTGTTGACAATAAATGGAGCTCCAGTGAATAGTAAAGAAATTTTCTGCCTTCATATAAAAAAAATACATTTCAATAGCACATTGAAATAAATTGTAATGCAAGGCATAGGAATGGCTTTTGAAGCATGCTATGAAGTGGGCAAGCTGTATGGTTTTAGCAGAGTATAATGATGAATGGAACTTGTACCTGGTGTGAATAAGGATCGAGTTTGATGAGAGGAGGGATCTTTTTTCTATCAAGCAATGACATCTTTGGACTTGGGACTAAGCCATTGTGCCAAAATCAATACCAACAACAACTTGCATTTATACAACATCCTTCACAATAAATTGGTCATTTTCAATCCACGACTGTTTGTGGGACATTGCTGTGCACAATTGGCTGCCGCGTTCGCCCACAAATATACAGTCAATTCACTTTACAGCATATTCTGTGAAGCGCTTTGAGACGTCTAGAAGACGTGAAAAGCACTATATCAAATGCAAGGATTATTATTAATATTATTGTTCACTCTCAGAGAGCTTTACAAAGGTGGGGTCAGACACTGAGCAAGGGGGAAGGGGAAGGTTATCATAACAACAGCAACTTGCACTTATATAGCACCCTCCACGCAGGGTAGTGTCTCAGAGTGCTTGATATGGTCAAATAAACTTAAAGAGAAAAGGACTTCAAGAGAGGTAGAGATGGAATTAGAGAAAGGAAGTTCCAAAGTTTAGGGGTATAGAAAATGAAGTCTGAGCCACCAATAATAGCTCATTGGGCTACAAGGATGGTCAGCAAGCTTGAGGTAAACAAGAAGAGAGAGCACACAGAAATATGGGGTAGAAGATCACAGAGATGAGTGTTACATGGTTCACCTCACTACAAAATATTTAATAATTGTGCAGGGCTACATGAGCAATTGCAATTAAAATAATCTCATCTCAAGGCTCATTTACCAAACTACTTAAAATTAATTTTCTCAATTTATACCTCACTGATTCCCTCGTTGAGTTTTTTTGGTACATTCATGTAATCACTGGAAGGTAATATTTGTTTTCAACATGAATCACCTTTTACCTTTCCACCTTAAATCAGCCTGGCTCAGCTGATAGCACTATCATTTCTGGATCATAAGATTATGGATTCAAGCCCAATTTTGGGACTTTGAACTCCCAGTCTAACTCTCCAATGCAGTGTTGCAGGTGTGCTGCATTGTTTGAGGTGCTGTGCTCTGGATGAAATGTTAAATTGAGGAAACATCTGTCCGTTTAGGGGTATAGATAAATTTCTTATTGCAAAAGGGATTAAGGGATATGGGGATAAGGCAGGGTTAGGTTATTAGCTGGAGTTAGATTAGAAAATCAGCCATGATTCAATGGTGGGGCAGGCTCGAAGGGCCGAATGGCCTACTCCTGCTTCTACATTTTATGTTATGTTAAAGTTTCCATTGCACTATTCGAAAAGAGAAAGGTGTTTTTCCCTGTCCTTCCAACAGTCCACCCACAATAAAATTGGTCATTCACTTTAGTAGCAGTTTGTGCTAATCTACAAAAATACAAATTCACTATACTCTACAGGATATACTGTAAGATATGTTGATATATCTTGGTGATGTGAAAGGTGTTATATAACAAATGCAAGGATGATTTTTTTCCTGGCAGCTCCAGTTCAGTGCCAAGTGCAGCTTGTTTTTCAGATTGCTTTTGGTGTACATGCCTCATAATGAGATGTCATAGAAAAAAAGGAAAGAAACGCATTTATATCCTGTTCCTACTTCACAATTATCTTTAATGAAAAGTGTGTGATATGAATGACACACACGTTGGAAACAGAATGCCGTAAAAGTTAGAACTATGATAGGATGCCTTCTTCCCAAAGAGAGTATTTGGAACACACTGCCCCTAAAACTAAAAAAAAAACTTAAATAAAAACCATAATCCAGAGTGAGAGAGAAAGGCGAGAATGGCATGGCTGGTGTTGTGCGATCACTGCAGTATGTGGGAGTTAATGGAGGGCAGCCTGAGCCTGGGAGACTACATCTGTAGCAAGTGTCTACAACTGAGGAAGCTCCAGCTTAGAGTAGCTGAGCTGGAATCCGAGGTGCAGACATTCCACAGCATTAAGGAAGGTGTGCGCTTCCTGAATAGTTTCATCCAGGAGACAATCACTCCCCTGAGGCTCAGCAAATGTATAGATCCTGCTACTAGTCAGGGACAGGACAGTGTGACTGACAGTCAGGCAGGTAAGGGGACCCCAGAGAGAGTGGTGGAGAAGCCTCAGGTCTTAACCTTGTCCAACAGGTACGAGGTACTTGCAACCTGTGTGGACAAGGAAGTCTGTAAGGAGGAGGATGGGCAAACTGACCCCATCACCTCTATACAGGAGGCCACACAAGTGGGGGGAGTTAAACAGAATGTAGTTGTGATAAGGGACGAGACAGTCAGGCAGACAGACACTCTTCTCTGCAGCTGCAACCAGGAGTCACAAAGGCTCTGTTACCTTCCTGGGGCCAGGGTTAAGGTCGTCTCTTTTGGACTGGAGAAGAATTTGAATCAGGAAGAGGATGATCCAATTGTGGTGATCCACATAGGAACCAACAGTATAGGTAAGAGTAGCAGTGACGACTTGAGGAGTGAGTTCAATGAACTGGGAATGAAATTAAAAGGAAGAACTTCTAAGGTGATAATCTCCGGATTACTGCCTAAGCCACGCGCAAATTGGTACAGGGACAAACAAATGAAAGAGTTAAACTCGTGGCTGAAAGAGTGGTGCGGGAGACAGAGGTTTTGTTTTATGGGCCACTGGCACCAGTATTGGGGGAAAAGGGAGCTGTTCCATCGAGATGGACTCTACCTTAACTGGGCTGGGACCAATGTCCTGGCAAAATGATTAAATAGGGAGATAGGCAGAGCTTCAAACTATTAAGAGGTGGGGGGAGGGAGGCTCAAAGCTACAGTTAAACGTAACCCGGCATTGCAAGGAACAGTCATGGCTGTAGAGCAGAGTAGCGACTTGGGAGATAAAGAACAGAGTGTGTCAAGTAGGGACAAAAAGCTCAACAAAGGAAATAGTTCATTAACGAGTAGGAGAAATAGTAAGAGGTCAAAATTAAAGGTGCTATATCTGAATGCACGAAGCATTCGTAACAAGATAGACAAATTATTCGCCCCCTCCTTAGCCTCCTTCAAGTCCCACCTCAAGATCCTCCTCTTCAACCATGCCATCGGCCATCCCGCTTCCCCTCCGCTCCCTTACTCCCCCAAACCCAGCTCGAGTCTGAAATGCTGTACTCTGTCCAGCGCCTTGAGACGTCCTCCTGAAGTGAAAGGCGCTATACAAATGTAATCTTGTTGTTCTTGTTGAGTGCACAAATATACATAAATGGGTACGATTCAGTGGCTATTACTGAGACGTTATTACAGGGAGACCAAGGGTGGGAGCTAAACATTCCGGGGTATTCGACATGTCGGAAAAATAGGCAATGTGGAAAATGAGGTTGGAGGGGTAGCCCTGCTAATAAAGGATGAGATAAAAACAGTAGAGTGGAAGGATTTTAAATCAGAAAATCAGGATGGAGAGTCAGTATGGGTGGAGGTAAGAAACAACAAGGGGCAGAAAACACCAATGGGAGTAGGTTATAAACCCCCAAACAGCAGTTACAGTATTGGGCAAGGTATTAATCAGGAAATTAGAGGAGCATGTAGCAAGAGGAATACACTAATAGTGGATGATTTCAATCTTCATATATAAATAAAGCCAACTTTGCAGGTATGAGAGAAGATTTGGCTAAAATAGACTGGGAAATCAGATTTAAAAATATCATGGTAGACCATCAATGGCAAACGTTTAAAGATATAGTACATAATTCCCAGCGATCACATATTCCCTTGAAAAATAAAAATACCATAGGTAAAGTGGTTCAACCTTGGCTAACTAGAGAAGTTAGAAAAAGTATAACATTAAAAGAAGAGGCCTATAATACTGCCTAAAATAGCAGTAAACCTGAGGATTGAGAGGACTTTAGAGATCAGCAAAGGAAAACCAAGACACTGATTAAGAGGGAGAAAATGGAATATGAGGGTAAACTAGCTAGGAACATAAAGACAGATTGTAAGTTTTTACAAGTACATAAAGAAGAAGAGACTATCAAAAGTGAATGTGGGTCCATTGCAGGCAGAGAAAGGAGAAATTATAATAGGAAATAAAGAAATAGCAGAATCATTAAATAATTATTTTGCTTCTGTCTTCACGTAAGAGGACAATGAAAACTTACCGAAAATAGAGGGGAACTGGAAGCTAATGTTGGTGAGGAACTTAAAGGAATGAACATCAGCAATTGTACTAGAGTACTAGAGAAATTGATAGGATTAAAACCGATAAATCCCCTGGACCTGATGGCCTGCATCTTAGAGTTTTAAAAGAGGTGGCTGCAGAGATAGTGGATGCTTTGTTTTTGATCTTCCAAAATTCCCTGGATTCTGGAATGGTTCCCAGTGATTGGAAGATCGCAAAATATATTTAAGAAGGGTGAGAAAAAAAAATGTGGAGCTATAGACCAGTTAGTCTGACATCGGTGGTAGAGAAAATTCTGGAGTCCTTAATTAGGGATGTCGTCGGGAATTATTTAGAAAATCATAACATGTTTAGGCAGAGTCAACATGGCTTTATGAAAAGGAAATCATGTTTAACAAAATTTTAGAGTTCTTTGAGGATGTAGGTTAGTTAGGGGGGAACCAGCAGATGTGGTGTATTAGATTTCCGGAAGGCATTCGACAAGGTGCCACATAAAAGGCTGCTGCATAAGATTAAGCCGATGGAATTAAAGGCAATATATTAGCATGGATTGGAGAGTGGCTAACAGGAAGAAAACAGAGAGTAGAGATAAACGGGTCCTTCTCAGATTGGCAGGATGTGACTAGTGGAGTGCCAGAAGGATCAGTGCTTGGACCTCAATTATTTATAGTATATATCAATGATTTAGATGAGAAAATAGAACTTAATGTATTTAAATTCGTGAACAATATAAAGATAGGTGGGAGAGTAAGCTGTGAGGATGACACACAAAGGATGCAATGGGAAATAGACAGGCTAGGTGAATGGGCAAGAAGTGGCAGATAGTGTATAACGTGGGGAAGCGTGAAGTTATTCACCTAGGTAGTAAAAATAGAAAAGCGGATTATTTTCTAGAGGGGGAGAGACTGGGTAGTGTTAGTATTCAGAGGGATTTGGGTGTCCTTGTACACCAGTCACAAAAGGTTAGTATGCAGGTACAGCAAGTAACTAAGAAGGCTAATGCCGTGTTGGCATTTGTTGCAAAAGGGTTAGAGTACAAGAGTAGGGGAGTCTTGCTGCAGTTGCATAAGGCCTTGGTGAGACCGCAACTAGAATATTGTGTGCAGTTTTGGTCTCTTTATTTAAGAAAGGACATATTCGCCTTAGAGAAGGTTCAGCGTAGATTCACTAGGTTGGTTCCTGGGATGAGAGGGTTGACCTATGAGGATAGGTTGAATAAACTAGGCCTATATTCTCTAGAATGTAGAAGAATTAGAGGTGATCTTATAGAAACCTATAAGATTCCCCTGGTTGAAGAATCTAAAACTCGGGGTCATAGTCTCAAGATTAAGGGTCAGCCTTTCAAAATGAGTTGAGGAAACATTTCTTCACTCAGAGGGTAGTGAATTTGTGGAATTGTCTACCCCAGAAGCCTATGGATGCTCAGTTATTGAACATATTCAAGACTGAGGTTGATAGATTTCTAAAGGATAGAGGGATTAGAGGATATGGGGATAGGGCGGGTTAATGGAATTAGGTTAGAAGATCAGCCATGATCTAATTAAATGGAGGGGCAGGCTCGAGGGGCCGAATGGCCTACTCCTGCTCCCACGTCTTATGGTTTTTATGGTCTTATGATTGCTGGAGGTTTAATTACACCACCAATTCCGATGTCTCAGGCGTACATTGAGTCTGTCATATAAAATTAAATACATTTAGCCAATGCACCTGTTTAAAGAGTGTGGAGATATAAAAATTTTATATAGACTGTCAGTTCCAATATGCAAGACTAACTCTGCAACCACATTGAACAGGAAAAAAAACCTTGATGAGAACCGCAAGTTGCATTACTCTGTATAGTGGTAATTGTGAATTAAAGCTATTCATGTGACCCATTCCCGGTATCACTGCAAAAACAGGTTATACATAAATTTGCCTGATGTTTCACAATGCCTGTGATTTCAAGATGAAAACCAAGGAATATAGTGGAGAACAGTGGTTCGGATCTATAAAATCACAACACATGCTATAACAAGACACAGTAGCCAGTTTCGCTGCATGTATGGGCAGCTGGCTAACCCATTCCTTGCAAGGTGACCGTTTTCACTCTCACGCAAATGGACAAAATTTCAGGTCATAAGTTTACTGCTGGCATCCCTTCCTGTTCGCTGCATGTGTACAGAGCGTAGAAAGAGGTGTTATTGACCTCATGACCAAGAAATCAGCCATTTTGGCATGAAAGTGTGGCGACTGGCTGTGTGGATAGGTCCATACTATAACCACATTAAACTGTATATACAATATAAAGAGACACATTATAATAGGACTGTAATTGTACTTCAATCACTTTAAACTGTTCAGTTTCATTTTTAGAAAACATTCACAAACTACATGAACCATCTATGGTGTAAGCAAATGTTGCTGAAATGAAAATGCAACAACAACTTGCAATCATAGAGCACCCTTCACATGGGTAGTGCTTCAGAGAGCTTGAAAATATGTTACAGATCAAATGCAATTTTCTCCTCCAAAATATTTGCATCTGAAGTGCCAATGGTTGTTTCTGATTTAAATATGCGGATAAGCTAAAAAATGTAATCCTGTCTAATGTATCAACCACAGTTGTCATTCGTTCTTTCTCTCAAGGACTCTAAGATGCTTCTCTGCATGAGGGGTGCTATATAAATGCAAGTTGTTGTTGAGCATTTTTCTTTAAGTCTCTCTGATATTCTATCACTATGATTTTTCTGTCCCTATGTTGATGTGTATCTCTTTCTCTGACTTTATACCTACGCAATCCAAAGGCATTTCAGCCTTCAGCTGAAGCGTAGTTCACTTTCAGCCACTATGTCCTGAAACTCTGGAATATCTTCCTCTATCCCTCCACCTTGTCCCTTCCTCCCCCTTCTTCAGATCACGCCTGAAGACCTTCCTATTTGACTGTGCCTACAGTCAACTCTCCCTCCCCCCAGTTCAGCGCTGTCCTCTACCATTGTCAAGCACTCTGGGATGCTACCCTGCATGAGGGGCACTTTTTAAATGCAAGCTGTTGTTGCATAAAGAATATATAGTATTTTAGTATGTGAACTGTTAACATTGAAAGATGCAATTATGTGGAGTCCTGTAGCTCAGTGGTTAGAGCACTCGCTTTGCAAGCGAGAGACCTGAGTTCAATCCCAGGCAGGTCAGGGCGAAACCTTGGGCAAGTTTCCTTACTCCACACGCCTAATAATAATCCCTCCAAAATCAAAAAAAACAATAATAAATTGGTCATTTTCAATCTACGACTGTTTGTGGGACATTGCTGTGTGCAATTGGCTGCCGCGTTCGCCCACAAATGTACAGTCAATTCACTTTACAGTGTGTTCTGTGAAGCGCTTTGCGACATCCTCCCGACGTGAAAAGCGCTATATCAAATGCAAGGATTATTATTATTGTGCAACCAGCCCATTGTGTTGCAAAAATTCTAATGAAGCTCTTTCTCACACAGAAACTGTACTCACATAGCAAGAAACCAAAGCAAATTATACTCTTAAATAGGGTCTAAGTCGGGTTGAATCTGGAGAAATATGCTGCATTTCATAGTTGTGGTTGATTATTCAATTTTACAAAATTTTACAAATTTCACTCTCATGAAAATATTACGAAGTAGATAGGTAAAACATTACTTACCTAGTCCTAAAGTTTGCAGGATGAGGCTGCCCATCATACAATGACAAATAATCATACTCTTCCTCTAAAGCAAATGACTGGAATACAATCTGTATTCTGTTTGGTTCTTCTGCTACAATGATCCATGTACAGTTCGCACCATTTGGATATCCGTAGGGGAAACCAGGACTTTCTATGGTGCCATTTAGTCCTTGTAATGTTCCTCCACAGGTATAAATAAACCCTGCAATGAAAACAAAGAGAAAAAAATATATATCCATAATGTATAACAGATCTTAATTTATAATATTGAAAGTTAAACGTCCATCATAAGAGCAAACCATTCTTATGTTTTAAAATGCCAGTGATAAATATTCCCTGTAATGGGCAAATAGATGCAGATAACTACAAGTTCCAATTTCAAATTAGCTCATGTTCATATACGCAAATGAAGGTTAAATCATCATAAGATCATAAATGGGATATTGTTCAAGCACCCCATTTGCATATTATTTGATATGCATCTTGAATATCATAAAGACATGTCTGTGTAACATATTCCATATACAATCATTGCAGGGTTTCTTTTTACTAAAAACACAATTAAGCTGTTTACTCTTAGTGCGGTAACACAGCATCATTGCCGCCAGCACTCCATTGCAGTGCTAGGGCATGTTGCATTATTGGAGGTAGGGCACTTCGGATGAGATGTTAAATTGAAGATTTTAAACCTGTTAAGGTGGATGTTAAAGATCCCAGGCACTACTCAAAAATAGAAGGGAGTTTCTCCCAGACTCCTGACAAACAATCCCCCAGATCAAAATTGATCATTTCATTTCATGGCTGTTTGTAAAACATAGTTGTGTGCAAATTTGTCTCCAAAATATACACTCACTACACTTCACAATAAAATCCTGTGAAGCACTATGAGATGTTCTCCTGATGTGAAAGATGTTCCATCAATGATTATAATCAATGAAAACGATTATAGAATCAGGAGGATTACTTTATTATAAGCACTTAGAAATCCTTAGCACAACGTGCAAAGTATAAGTCTATTATCAAGTTTGAACTAAACACTGATTGTCAAAAGGCTGTTTGGCTAGGCAAAATATCACAACCCAATTCTGTCTTCACTGGTATCCACACACATGCTAAACGTTGATGAGTAGAGGATCCCTGGCTAATTATTCTTCTCCTTCATCTGAGAACCTGTGGCACATTGTATCATTCCCACTACCATCCTGAACTTTATTGTTCATTATCACATCACAGTGCGGTTACTCTCCTGAGTCAGGAAATGACAAATCATACTTATTAAGGGAGTAATAAATCACTGACAATGCATAATTGAAACCTTCACCAGCATTCCTCTGAATCATACCCAAATCATATTATTATCAACATTTTTAATGATACTCTAGCTCTATGAACAACAGAGCAGCATGAAAGGAATGACACTATGATGAGCAGCAGCAGATTTATAGATTTAATTTTAAACTGCTGAGATTTTCATTTGAAGTTCTTTCAAAAATGCAGATAAGTTGGATTTGATTCCCAATGTTCCCTTGACAAACAGTGTTTTAAGGGATTTGTGATAACCCTGTTCTTTTCTTCCTTCCAGAAAGGTTACATTGGCTGTGTGGGTAAACTTTTAGTAATACTTGTTGCTGAATTGTGTTTAATTAATGTTGATTCTTGGATGGTTATCTTTCAAATTACTTCACATTAAACAATATTGTTATATTGCTTATTTGCTTTGATATGAAGGTATAATAATAATAATATAATAATAATAATAATAATAATAATAATAATAATAATCCTTGCATTTGGTATTGTGCCTTTCATGCCGGGAGGACTTTTCAAAGCGCTTCACAGGATTTACTGTGATGTTGAGTGACTGTGTATTTGTGGGTGAATGATCCCATAGCATTATTTGGAAATAGAAGAACATTTCTCCTGGTTTCCCAGTCCACCAGATAAAATTAGTCATTCACTTCATGGCTGTTTGTGAGACTGCCATATTCACTACAAAATTCACAGTCTCAAAATTTTACAGTAAAATCCCGCGTAGCACTTTGAGACAACAACAATTTGCATTTATATCGCAACCCTCATGCTGAATGGAGTCTTGGAGTGCTTAACAGTAGCAGAGTCTGGCCAGGGGGAGGGGGAACATGACCGTAGGCACAGTCAAAGAGGAAGAAAAAGGGAGAGAATTCCACAGCTTTGGGGCGGAGTGGCTGAAAGCATGGCGCTGATGGTAGGGCAGGGGCTCCAGGGCACAAGGAGGAGGCCACAGCCAGTCGAGCGGAGACACTGGGCAATAGTGTAGGGAGAGAGCAGGTTGCAGAGATAGTGGGATGGTGCCAGGGCGTGAAGGGATTTAAATACAAGAGTGAGGATCTTGAAATCGATCTGCTCTGTGACAGGGAGCCAATAGAGTTTGACAAGGATCGGGATAATGGAGGTACAGAGTTTAGTGCGGATGAAAACATGGGCGACGGAGTTTTCATTTAGTTGAATCTTGTGAATAGTGAACCAGAGGAGATCAGTAAGGAGGGTATTTGTGTATTCGACATGATATCAACATGAAAGGTGCAATACCAAATGCAAGCCTTATTAATAATTACATGAACTGACCCTTTCTGTTCCCTGCAGTTATGATCTTTATAGATTACAGTGTCAAAATGGATACATGGAAAATAAAACAAACTTAGTACTGTAGCTAATTACTTCTTTATTTAACTGCAGCTCTATTTGTCGCTGCCAATCACTTTTACACCATTTTATCAAGAAACTCACAACATGGAGTTTATTTTGCACTTGTACTGAAAGCTAGAGAAAAGGATATCATTAGAGAGAAAGTAATCTATTGATTTAAATGGTTCCAAATTGTTTTTTTTAAGAAAACTGTAGTTTACTAATGCATCCTCCCCACTGGAGGACCAGAACTGACCACTGTATCTGTTGTTTAAATTTATAGACTGAAGCATCCTCGATATCATTCACCGACAATACACTTTACAGAAAATCCTGTGAAGCATTGGAGTTGTTTTGACATCTTGATAAGAGGCTATATCAAATGAAAAGATTATTAATAATATTAATAATACTTACATTTAACATAGCACCTTATCATGTCTTCGAGACATCTCAAAGTCCTTCACAGAATATATTGTAAAATGAATTGACTATATTTTGTGGGTGAAACATGGTAGCCAATTACTCACAGCAGTGTCCCACAAACAGTCATGGATTGAAGTGATCGACTCATTTTTTTGAACAAGTTATTATCCCCGGAAAAGCGATCTGCCAAATGACTAACAACCAGGTTCCTACTTACTGCTAGGTAAGCAGAGGCGTGTGGAGTAAGGAGACATGCCCAACATTTTGCCCTGCTGGGAATCAAACCCAGGTCTCTCACTTGCGAAGAGAGTGCTTTAACCACTGAGCTGCAGGACTCCACAATTATTAATAATAAAATTATTAATAATAAAAATGGGGTGCAAACAATTCCTGTTACCTACCATCCATCTAGTGAGGGCTCAACACATGCATTTGGATGTCAAATGACCAACTAGTAATTATGCCCCTTGTGGGGAGGTAAATGGGCTCCCCTTGGAGCTGAACTGGTTCCAAGGTGAGATGGTTAGCCACAGAATGTCAGTATCAAGCCAACTGCATGTGGTGGTCTCGGTAGACCATTTCTGAGCCAGGCATGACCACAAAACTCCAGAGCATTGCTGTTGAAAAGCCAGCCATCCCGGCTCATCAGCAGAACAACAACAACAACAAAATTACAATTTATAGAGCGCCTTTCACATCGGGAGGACGTCCCAAAGCGCTGAACAGTCAGGTGTCGGGGCTCGAGCATGGGGGAGGGGTGGTGTAGGGGTGAAGGAAGGCAGAGAGGTGGGAAGGAGACCAAAGGCATGGTCGAAGAGAAGGATCTTGAGACCGCCTTGATGAAGGCAAGGGAGGAAGCGAAGCGAAGGAACCGTGGGATGGAGTTCCAGAGTGTGGGGGCAGAGAGGGTGAAAGCCCGGCCACTGATCGGAGGGCAGGTCGGGCAGGAGACTTGGAAAAGCAGACCAATCAATGGGTGCACTCTTCTCACTCAGCTCCTGTTAACCTTGCAAACCAAAGATTTAATATGTAGGGTAGTCCTAACTGGACAAGCAACAGGAAAACCTAACAGATAGTGAATGGACTCTAGCAAATAAATCCAAACTCACATTCTGCGGTGCTTAAGTCATGGCTCTTGCCAACTTGTGCCTAATACTCCAGAATTAATTAAGTAGGATGCATCCTCCAAGGAAAGAGTGTGCATTCCCTTCCAATAAATATCCCTGGAATTTTCATGTTTGGGAAGGATGTATGGAGCAAGGTGATAGGTTTCCGCATGCATCAGATACCCAGCTGACTCCCAAAACATTATTCACAAAATGATGTTGCCTCCCATTATGCATGATATATTCACTCTGATGAAGTCTGTTAGCCACAAGAGAGTGAGCAAACAAGATCACACGATTTTTTTTTTCTCTGGTTGTTGCCCTCAGCCAGAACCTCTCCGTGCCAATATTCCTCTTAGCGATCTGCCAGTAGGTGCAGAAGATGGACTTGATTACGAGTTCCCATCTGTTCATATTCCTCCCTCTGCCCCCATGGGAAAATGATTGGCCTCCGTTCAGCATTCTCCACTAAGGTTCAGTAGAATTTAGCATCTTCCACTTTGCAAGCATTGCACAGTTGGTGCTCTGACACACTGAAGCACTGCAATGCCACTCTTGGGCAGAATTCTACATCTGTTCTGATGTGAAGAAGTCAACTAGGCTAGGCGCTAAAGTTAACACAATTTTTTTTTAAACTCATTGTACGTGAAAGATTTGCTGATTTACGCAGATTGTGTGCCAACAAATGTAACACTGACTGAATAAAGCAAAAAAAAACAAAGATCTCAATAGAAGTAGTGAAAAATGTTAATGCAGTATTTTTACTGATGTCAGGCTTATTTACTAAAGTAATCTTTTTTCAATACAAAAGCGACATAATCCATCAATCTTGTTCCAATGTGCATTGTTTCCGTTTCTGGTTCCAGAACAATTGCAAAGAAAAAATGCTTTCATTTTCATTCTAAAGACTTCTCATACATCTCATGTGACTACATAGATGCCTTCTGATCACTTCCAAATTCATCAAAAATGATTTACATAGATTTTCATGGATCATAACTGCACAGAAACAGTCCATTTGGCCCAACTTGTTTATGCCAGTGTTTATACCCCACACAAGCCTTCACCCTTCCCAATCCTATCTATTAGACTCCTCTATTTCCTTCTCCCTCATGTGTACATCAACTTTCCTCTTAAATATGTTGATGGTGGAAACTGGAATTTTCCAACAAATTTGTTTAGGTAGAAAACAGATAAGCCATAATTTTACTCCTGATGAATATTCAGCTAAAACAATACAACAGTTCAAAGAATTAAATGTTAAATCTAATTGTTGAATCCTCCTGATGAATGTTTAGCTAAAACAACAAATAAATATTGAGCCAATATGACCTTGTAGTTCCATCCTATTAATTCTCAACCCAAGACTGTTAAGATATCAATTGCAATCTTCGCTCCAGATGAACTTGACAAGCAATCACAGAGTAGTTTGGGTCGTGTGAGTAATCGTTGTACATTTATCTCTGTCAGCTACAAGAGAGGATGCAGATGTATAAACATTTTTCATCAGAAGGTTGCATTGGCAAGATTTAAGTTCAAGTTGTCAACGAACAGTGCGATGAAAGGCGCCAATTTAATTTTTGCTTGTGAGCAGACATTATACGATTTTACACCGCAGGTGACATGGGCAATTTCATAAAGTATTTTGTTTTTTATAGAGAGGGCATCATCACCATTGAGAAGACAGGACCGGGGAAAAGAAATACGTTTTAAAGTGACATTATCAGGGCTGCTGCGTAATCGAATGCATCAACCTATTTCCCATTCCTTAAAGCACTCACAAGACCAGAGAGTTACTCCTTAGGACTGCAATTTTTTTTCCAGTATTAAATTCACATACTGTTATGCTGAGACCACCACTCATATTCTAGTAATAAACCTACATGAATGTTCAAAACTCTTTCATAACTTTCATAATAACCTTAAAGATCGACAACAAATTGCATTTATATATTATTAAAAATAACTTGTCCTTGAAACATGAGTTTTAAAGGCACTTTTGCTTATTTCTATCTAATTTGCTTTATTCTAAATATTCCATAATAGTTTTTCATTAGAAAGCCATTTTAAACACTTTTTATCTGATTTCTTACTACCTGAAACAACTATCCCTTTTGAAGTTGGAACCCACATGAACAAAAATGACTTAGACGTGACTGAAAAATCAGATCCAAAGTTTTGCTTTCTCACCAAAGCAAGGAACGGTATCTTGGTAACATGGTTCACATGGTTAATGTGTTAACAGCATGAACATGTCCTGGTAAATTTTTGAGTGGAGGGAGCAACGATCAGCAGGATTGCCTGAGGTAGCAGAGGCTGTGGATGAGATATGAACATGAATTTGATCCACCGGGTGATGGGGAGCCAATGGAGCTGAGCAAGGATGAAGGTCTTAGGCTCAATGATCCTGCTATTAGCAAAGCAGAACTGAGCCCTGCACAGGGCGATTCTGTGTTTAACTCCTAGTCTGTGTGTTAGTTATTATAGTCTCCTAGTTATTATATCACACCTCATATAGCAATAGAGCCACGATTTTCATCCGCAAAATGGACAGTCAATTCACTTTTCAGTATATTCTCAGAAGCGCTTTGAGACGTCTCAATGATGTGATAAGGCACTATATCAAATGTGTATTATTATATCAGCTTATCATAATAATAATCCTTGCATTTGATATAGAACCCTATCATACCTTATATGAAGGTATGAACAGTCTTCAGCAAAAGAAGGTGGGAGGGGAATGAAGTGGATAACATTTGTGGCATTTGGTGAAGCGGGATCAGACTTCAATTACATTGCTCACCATTCTTATTTAAGCTCACCTGTGAACACTGATCACTTCAGGAAGGGAAGGGAGAAAATTGTCAGCAAAGAAAAGACAGCTACTGAGAAAGGTGGAATCAGATTCATTGTCCTACTGTGAGCAAGAATTGAGTTTGAAAAATCATGAGGTCAGATAAAGAGTAATCCTGTAGCAATCAATGAGCTTCAGACTATAATGGAATCAACCTTTAATGTTCAGTTACTGAGTCTGGCCTCCTGTGGATTTCCAACATTATTTTCTGACTTCAAGCACAGCGTGCGTTCAATGTGATAATATAATAATATTGAATGCATCATGTGTAAGCCTATCTCAGTTGGTACACACACTCTCACCTCTGAATCAGAAGGCTGTTGGTTCAAGTCCCATGTTAGGATTTTGAGCTCAGAGTGCAAGCTGACACTCCAATGTAGTGCTGGGGCAGTGCTGCATTGTTGGAGGTGCTGCGCTTTAAATGAAATGTTAAACCAAGGACCCAGTTGTCTCTTCAGATGGACATTAAAGATCCCATGGCTCTATTCAAAAATACTGTCCAATAATCTTCTGTAGATAAAAGTAGTCATTCACTTCATTTCTGTTTGTGAGACGTAACTATGCAAATAGGCTGTCAGATTCACCTACAACATATCATCACTATATTTTACAATAAATCCTGTGAAGTGCTTTGAGACATTCTGCTGACTTGTGTGGGGCAACAGTTAACAAAGTAAACATAGTGGTGGGCTAGATTACTAAATCAGTTGAGTTTTGATCCCCAAATGTCATACTCAAGTTGTCTCATGCTCTATTCAGTCCACATCTAGAGTTTTACACACAGTTCTGTTCACCACAACATTAGAGGGGCTGCCTAGGTCTAACTGTGCAGAGGATGATCTCTAGTATTAGAAGAATGAGTTATGAACAATAAGACAAGCTAGGGTTTCAGTCTTCAGAGAAGATATCCTTAAGGGGTCCTTATAGAGCTGTGTAAAGTATTAAATAGGATTGAGGAAGTAAACCCAATATTTTGTTATACACCAGGACAGCAGAACAAGAGGACAGAGGTTTAGAATTTCACATGTCTATCGCAGGACAGGCACAAGGAAGTTTTCTTTTTTTACCCAGATGATAATTAACAATTCTAACAGGTTGCACGGAAGGGTGGTTGAGGCCGGGACACTAGACTCATTTAAAAAGCAGCTTGATACTATGATGTGAGGATGATAGGACGGGTATTGTGAAGGGATGAGATCAGAAGGGCCAAAGTGCTTTCTTCATCCAAACTAATGTTGTGTTTGCGTGACCTTCCTCACTCCCTTCGCCTCGTCCCCTCTCTTCCTACTTTCAGGTCTCGGCTAAAGACCTTTCTTTTCGACCACACCTTTGGTCATCTTCTTCCTCCTCCCCCTGGCTCAGCCCTGGGATCCATTATTGTGAAGCGCTCTGAGATGCCGTCTGGCGTGGAGGGCGCTATATAAATCCAAGTTGTTGTTATTGACCCAGTGTTCAAATGCAAGGATAATTATCACGAAACAGTATATTCCTGTTACTTTCTTGTCAGTAAAACATCTTCACCCCCAATTCCCATGAGTTGAATTGGCCTTTTAGTGCTACACATTTCTTTGGTTTCTGATTTCTGCCCCAACACCTGAATGTTCAGGTCTTTGGGATGTCTTCGTGACGTGAAAGATACTCTATAAATGTAATTTTGTTGTTGGTGGACACTCAATACAGCTCTAATTTGAGATCACAGACATAGCAATTGAGTGCTACAACTCAACATATTTAATTAAATCAGATGCTTATGGGAAGAAAAAAAGTTAATGAACTGAATTTTTTTTTTACAGGATTCTCCCCCTCTCCTTTTGTCCTCCCACAAATCTGACATTCCCCATTTCCGATGGTCAGTGTTCAACCTCACCATTGTGCATCGTTCCAAGATGCTATCCTGCATAAAGGGTGCTATATAAATGAAAGTTGTTGTAAGGGTTTATGTACTAAACAAACTGCTTCTTGCCTAGTCAAGTTTCTGTATTGTCTGTATCTCAAAAGGAAAGCTAGATAGGAAGGAAACAAAATCTAGAAGGTGAGTACCTAATGCATTTTCCATTTTACACTCCTGAGGGACATACGAGAGATCACACATTGTGTTCTTGTGCAATTGACTGCATAATTTGCATTTTCAATATTTGAGGATAAAACAATTTCAGGTAGCTGAGTATTTTCAAAATAATGTTTTATTCATTTTGCTCCAACATACCTTGTGATAATTCTGCATAAAAGTTGTGAAAATCATGCTACAAAATATTTATGAAGTCAGGTTCTTTCAGATAACTTGGACATTTCAAACAATTTAAACTCAAAACAAATGAAAATTGGAAAGAAACTGCAGGGAAGCATGAATTCTGTTCAGTAGCTAAAGAGGAAATGATAATATAGGTGGTTCTGTGGCACAGTTGGTATGACCCCAGTCTCTCTCTCGGAAGGTTGTGGTTTGAGAATTAGAGATGAGTGGATACAGCTTTCAAGAAAGACAAGATAGGTTGGAGCTTTTTCCCTCTGCAGTTGAGACAATTAAAATGGTACCTGATAAGATATGTTTAAGATTATAAAAGGATTCAATAAGGTGGATGTTAACAGACTGTTTTCACATATTGGTGAATGCAAGACAAGTGTACAAGCATGGTGAGAATGTGCAACTCACTGTAAACTGAAGAAAACAGCATCAATGTATTTAAGAGGAAACAATGCATACAGGAGGGAGAGGGAATGCAGTGATATAGAAGAGGGGATTAGGAGGGGTGGGGGGCTCACGGTTAAGTATAAAGACCACAATGGATTAGTTGGGCTGAATGTCATTTTCTGTGCTGTAATGTTCTATGTAACTCTGTAATCCAATTTCAAAATCCTGAATACACTGAAAATCCCCCGCACCCTCCAAAAAAAGCTAGGAAACATTCCCCCCCTTTTCTACATTCCAGCCAATTTCATCCTGTATTATCTCCAATTCTGACATATGAAATATCAGTCATTTATATAAATTCCTTGAAATGCCACCTATCGAATGAAACATAAGTTGGAGCATGTTGCAAGGCTGTGCATACTCTAGGGATGCAGAGAACACCGTGTTTCAGTCACAGTTTCATTGCTTATCAAATGATTGAAAATCTCTTTGATGGCAAACATTACTGAGCAGTGTTTGAAGATACCTGGACTCATTTCATCATCTGACAGCAAGGATGGATGCCATTAGCTCAACAAAGCATGGATGGTAACAAATCTTGCGACAAGAAGAGGGCATTTCAATGTGATCTTATATATTTCAATTCACAGGCAAATTTCAGAAGATCTATGTTAGATATAGAAAGATTGTACTGGAATTAATTCATTCATATAAAGGAGTCAAACTTATGGTGTATCTTAACAGGATTCTACTGCATTGCATCAACTCATGGTAAGTCCATTCCATCAAATTCTACTTCCAGAACAAAGTTTCAAGGATTGGCAGAATCTCCAATGCACTGTTCAGAAATAATATAATTTAGACCACGCGTTTTGCTCAGAATAACTGCAAAATGAAATAGATTGTTAAATTAAATGTGTTAAAGGGAATTCATCACCATTCTGGTGATTTCATATTTCAAACGTTGATGATATCAATACTGAGGAGACAATGCTCTTTTTGTTTTGGACGCTACTATTAAATACGCACATGCCAAGTATATTACAATTCAGCCTAGAAGAAAATTGTAGGATGTGATTTTGTTGCGGAAACCGAAACTTTAAACACACACCTCAGGTTTTTATACTTGCTGCAACTTTTAATGACTGCAGTGAGAACCCTTTGGACCATCTGTGTGTGCAGCACCTGCCGCATACTCCATTGCACAATCCACCTGTCCATCAACCCATCCTGCACTCTCATTGTATCATCCAACTGTTGGATGGTCATGGGCGGATGGTCCAATAGGAATGCGTACTCACTGTATTGAAATTGAACTGATTGCACAAAATCTACAAATTTAACAAATTGTGGCCGCAACATTTGGTCAAAAAATCACACAAATTCATTGCAGTCTTAATTATAGTTGCATGTTGAATAAAGTGTTCTCCACTGCTCCAAAAACCTGCCTTAACATCATCCACAGAGAACACCCTTTGATGCATCAGCAATTTTTTTAGATGTTCTGTAACAGCAAATCTTTGTGACCCAGATAGCCAAATAACTACCAACTTACTATCAAACGCTGTGTTACTTAATGCTGGGAGCTAACATGAAACTTGTCATTTCCTGGGAATTTACCGAAAACCTGCAGAAACTTTCATATAAGCAAGTTTTAATGAGATGATATTTGGATTCCAGCAGAAAAACAGAACAAAAGGTTACTTATGGAAGAACTTATGAACACTGGTGTCATTTTACACTTTCCTAGTGTTGAAATATTCTTTGGAAATCAGAATACAAAAGAATATACATATCAGCCATTGGTAGCTGATATGTAAAGAACAGTAAAATATCTGAATTTGGCAGGAACACCTATTTTCTAAATCTAAATTAACTCAGTATAGAAAACACATCATTCTCCTTCATCAAAAATAGTGGTTTTCAAAAAGAGATACTAACTAGACCAGACATCCTAACTCTTAGGAACATAGGAAAACAAAAACAAGAGAGAGGCCATTCAGCCCACCAAGCCTGTTTAGACTAGTTTATTAGATTGTTGCAGATTTAAATAAGTGCAAGTTATTATTGTTGTTGGAACTAGCTTCGATGTGATTAGAGATTTTTAGCATAATAATGATTTGAGTTTCCACAATCTCTTCAAAATGCTGGTGATATGTCACCACACTACAAGAGAGCTGAGTTATTTTTCGATAAAACTGTTGGGTAAAATTTCTGATGTTGTAAACTGTTACTTTAAAACAGAAGTTAAATCTTACTGAGAGGTTAACCAAGCAATCGGTAAAAGTTATTGTTTGCTGTAGGCTTTTGCCCCTACTCAGCAGATCAAGCTGCAAAATATACATTCAGCAAATAAAACAATAGGGGTCTCTATAGAATCTAAAATATATAAAATAAAAATCACTGTCTCAGATTTTTTTAAAAATGGCAGGTGTTGAGAGCTGGAAAAGAAGTCAATAAACAAGAGAGCCTGCTGCCATCTGGTGAGCAACCGATAACACTTAAGGAATACAGCAAATGTTACTCCATTAACTGTAATATTAATTTCAGGTGATTCAGACGTTTCTGATGGAGCCTGATGGATGTTTCAGGAGAATTCTACTTGCCTGAAAAATCCATGACATGCATGCTTCACATTAGTCCAACAGTATCCTGGCTTTCACCAATTGGTTCAAAAGTAATTTCAGTGTGTCAGTAGCTTTGTGGATGGGTAGACTGTATATCATTTGGTTGACTGAAACTTATCTGATCTTTTTCTTTGATCTATGAAGATTGCTAGTGTGCCCTTCAAGATTAAATCTGGGAGTTTAAAATTACCACCATAATTTTCTACCACAGAAAAATTTAATACAAATGATTGTAATTCAGGTGAGCATCTTTCAATCAGTATACTGTGGAAATAGACTTGATTCTCTTCCCACAAAAATTAAAACTACTATTTCCATAATAAAGAACATTCCCAACTGTAATATAAATAGAAATATGCCTTATTGTCAAATACAATTATCTAAGAACGATGAGTCTAGGACAACCACTAGGTACAGCCACCAGGTGCAAGCATCTGCTAAACTACATGATGGGATCTTACTATTTCTACAACTGCAAGGCTCAAATGTATATCTAAGATAAAGGGCAATTACTTCTGTAAGAAACTGATCATATCTGATCCCTAAACACCCTCCAGCAAGTATAAAATTCCAAGATTAATTCTTTCTGTCCAATTGTTTAAAAATGGCAGGTGTTGAGAGCACATCCCGACTCCTCCGTTCCCCCCCCCGCCACCCCGCGCAGGTCATCTCCTCCAACCTTCACTGCGAGAAGATGCTGGATTTCCTTGAATCCAAAATCAAGGGAATTCGCTCCGAGGTCACTTCCCCTCCAACATCCACCCACCCCCCACCCCCTCCCTCCCACACTCCAACGCCTACCCATCCTCCCCTATGCACTTTCGTACCCGTTTCCCCACCCTCTGTCACCAAACTCATCCTATCCCTGAAACCCACCACCTGCTCCCTTGACCCCATCCCCACTCCACTCCTTATCTCCCAGCTCCACCTCCTTGCCCCACATATCACAAACATCGTCAACCTGTCCCCCTCCTCTGGGTCTGTTCCCATTCACTTAAAAACTGCCACCATCACTCCCACCTTGAAAAAACCCTCCCTTGATGCGTCGCAGCTATCAAGCTACCGGCCCATCTCCAACCTTCCCTTGCTATCCAAGGTCTTGGAACGAGTTGTCGCCTCCCAGCTGCGCTCTTTCCTCTCCACCCATTCATTATTCGAACCCCTTCAGTCGGGTTTCCGTGCTGCTCAAAGCACAGAAACTGCCCTGGTCAAGGTCACCAATGACATCCTGACCATCTGTGACCAGGGCTCCCTCTGCCTCCTCGTCCTCCTCGACCTATCGGCAGCATTCAATACGGTCAACCATGCTATCCTCCTCCACCGCTTGTCCTCCCACCTAAACCTTCAAGGCCCTGTCCTTGAGTGGTTTAGGTGATATCTCTCCCACCGTCTTCACTTTGTTTCCACGAATGTTTTTTCCTCCGGCCCCCTCACTGTCTCGTGCGGTGTCCCTCAAGGCTCTGTCCTCGGTCCCCTCCTCTTCACCCTCTATATGCTCCCCCTTGGTGACATCATCCGCAGACATGGGGTTAACTTCCACATGTATGCGGATGACACCCAACTCTACCTTTCCTCCTCTACCCTCAACTCCATGACCACCGATGTCCTGACAGCCTGCCTGTCCGACATTGAGTCCTGGATGAGAGACAACTTTCTTCAGCTCAACGTGCACAAAACCGAGGCCCTCCTGATTGGCTCACGTCAGCGCCTCCGCACCTCAGGCGCTGACAGCATCAGCATCCAAGGCTGCACTCTCCACCTCTCAAAGCCAGTCAGGAACCTCGGTGTTCTGTTCGACCCTGAGCTGTCCTTTCTCCCTCATATCCGCGCCACAACTGGCACCGCCTTCCATCACCTCCGGAATGTCGCCAGACTACGGCACTACCTCACCCCTCACGCTGTTGAAACTCTGGTCCACGCCTTTATTACCTCAAGGCTGGACTATGGGAACTCTCTCCTCGTCGGCCTTCCCGCCACCTCCCTCCACAAGCTGCAGGTCATTCAGAACTCTGCAGCTCGTGTACTGTCCCGCACCAGGCTTCGGACCACATCACTCCCACCCTCGCTCGCCTCCACTGGCTCCCCATCCCCCAGAGGATCGAATTCAAGATCCTCATCCTCACCTGCAAGGCCATTCACGGCCTTGCTCCCTCCTACCTCTCTGACCTACTATCCCCCTACCTACCTGCCCGTACCCTCCGTTTCTCTGGCTCCGGTCTGCTCCACATCCCCCACCCCAACTGCCCTACCATCAATGGCCGGGCCTTCAGCCTCTCAGCCCCAAGGCTCTGGAACTCCATCCCCCAGTGCCTTCGCCTTGCTTCCTCCCTTTCCTCCTTCAAGGCCGGTCTCAAAACCTTTGTCTTTGACCGTGCCTTCAGCTCCCCTCTCGACTCTCTTCCCCCTCCTCGCTCCCTCCCTTCCCTCCCCTCACCCTGACCATTTCCCCCCTCCTTGCTCTCTCCCTTCCCTCCCCTCACCCTGACCATTTCCCCCCTCCTCGCTCCCTCCCTTCCCTCCCCTCACCCTGACCATTTACCCCCTGCTCGGGTCCTTACCCAACTGTACAGCGCCTTGGGACATCCTCCCGACGTAAAAGGCGCTCTATAAATGGAATCTTGTTGTTGTTGTTGTTGTTTAGGTCGTCATGTTTACTTCCCTGAAAGGCAGCTTTATTTTTCTTCTGCTCTGAAATTTGTGAGGTTGCTATTTCTAGTTGCATATGCTAGGCAGTGTGATGACTCAGAATCAATATCACCAATCATCTCTGGGCTTCAAATTCTGTGCTACACCTTATAGCGTGTCAAGTCTCTTGTTCATTAAATCCTCAGCAATACTGTCCCAATACTGCAATACCAGAGTGCACGTTACCAACTCCATTGTTGGAGGTACGAACTTTTGGAGGTGATGTTAAACAAAAGTCCCGACTTCTTGTTCAGGTCGACTTTAAAGATGCCCTGGTACTATTTGAAAACGGAAATGAATTTCTCCCGGTGAACACTCCCCAGGTAAGCCTATCATTCACTTCAAGGTTGGTAGTGGGACATTCCTGTGCACAAAATTGGCTGCAGCATTCGCACACAAAATACACTACTAGACTTCACAGTAAATCTTGTGAAGCACTTTCAGACTGCTTCCTGGCGTGAAAGTGCTATATCGAATGCAAGAATTATTAGGATTATTATTTATCTGATAGTTGTTTGAACATTTAGCTGTTTGAACCAATTTCAATTGTGAGAAATGTCTTGGGGAACTAAAAAATATAGCTTTAGAAATATTTTATATAATATTTAAGTAAGGTATCTCTAGATCTTCACATTAACTTGTTCTTACATATAAAGTACAGAATACCTAACAATTTAATCAATTTTACTCTTTTGAAAAGCATGTTCATATCAGTTTATTATTAATTTCCTATTAATTTCACTTGTAGCAACAAAGTGCAAAGCATGCTGAAAGATCAGGTTGTTTCATAATTAGAATATCACATTTCACTTCAGTATTACATAACAAGTTACGATCCGAAAATAAACTCCGAAAGTGCAGATGAAATCAATTATTAATTAAAACTTGTAATTCTGATCCAAGCATTGACTGTGATGTCTGCACATGATAATACACTGCTGAAAACTTATTAGATTTTCTTTGAGAGACTCAATAGGAAAATATTACCATAGTGAAACGTAAGCTGTAATTGCAGAGTCTTGCATGAGCAAGACTTTCTTGTTATCGCTATTACCTAGTAAAACAGATGAATTAACGTTCTCCAGTTGAGTTACTTAATTAACCCAATGTGCAGGTGATACAAGTGTCAAGAAATAGTCAAATAAATTAAGATTATATGAATCAAAGTAATAAGTCAATTTTGTTTTTAAAATAGCAAATAACATTTTGATATGCCACCCCTGGAACTGACTTTTTTCCTTAAAATGTCTAATATTCAAAATATGTAAGACACTTTTAGGCTACCATCTGGTGAAGAGCTGCGCAATGTGTGCAGATTTTCCTCATTCTCACGATCAAAGCAAAAACAACCTACATTTCAATTCTGAAAGGTCCAAAGAGAGAAACACTTCTCCCAAAATCAGTGGACAGACCAGTTCCTAATTGTTCATTAAGGATATGTATAAAAAGCATGTTTTCAACTGCAATTTTGGTATCATACCTTAATTATCACCAACAATAATTGAGGAATAAAATTTGTTCATACTCCCTCAAGGATTTCATTCCAAGGTTTGAGTACAGTAAACAAACCAAAGGAAGAATCAGTCTTGAAGTCTATGGGCACTGAAGATTGCTGTGGACATTGAATCATGAATAATACAATCGTACATCCAAATGCACTTGTTCACCTGATTAAAGCAGCTTACACATGCACCCACCTGAACCTTACTTATTTGCAATGCATAAACTGCCACAAACTTCCTCAGAAAACACAGATTTTATCACAATGAACAAATGAGTTGCTAAAATTCTGTGCTGTGAAATGCTGTTCAGCTTTTGTCATAGTACAGCAGAGACCACTGCAGATTTTTCTTTCATCTTTTGTATATAGCCAGCCACAAGGCAATATATATTTGTTCAAAGGAACTATTTGAAAAATAAGTTGGATGAAAAGAGAGATGTTTTGGGGTCAGAAAGCAAAGGGGAAAAGTGAAAGGGTTTCTCGGAATGAAAAGATTTAGTGTTCCACAAGAATAGGTATTCTAATTGGTCTTACTTACTTTATATATAAATGATCTAGAATTAAGAATTGCAGGATCAACAACAACAACAAGATTACATTTGTATAGCGCCTTTCATGTCGGGAGGACATCCCAAGTGGCTGGATCAGATCAATATCTGATTAAAGCAAATAAGGGGCTTTAACACAGAACTCGCAACCCATGTCCTCTCCCGCACCAGGCTCCATGACCCTATCGCATCATTCTCGTCTGGCTCCTCTGGTTTCCCATCACCCAGAGGATACAGTTCAAGATCCTAGTCCTCACCTTCAAGCCCCTCCATGCCCTTGCTCCTCCCTACCTCTGTGACCTCCGAACCCCCTAGCAACTGGTCCGCTCCTTCCGCTCAGCGGACTCCGGCCTGCTTCACGTTGCCTGTCTTGCCCGCCCCACCATTGGCAGTCGGACCTTCAGCCTCTCTGCTCTCACACTCTGGAACTCCATCCCACAGTCCCTCTGCCCCGCCCTTTCCCTTGCCTCCTTCCAGTCCCATCTCAAGACCCTCCTCTTCAACTATGCCTTCAGTCACTCTCCTATAAAAATTATTATAAAAATAATCCTTGCATTTACCAAAGCATCTCAGGAGAATGACTCAAAGTACTTTACAATAATATGTAATGACTGTATTTATTGCATATATAATGCACATTAGAAGTTCAAAATCTTTAATACAAACATACATGCCAAGGTTAAATGCATGCAGCATTTATTGTTTATTAGTCTCATTGTTTAGTTAGAGTGCAGAATTCTTCCAAACATGAAAGAAATGGTGAGCTCAGTAGTCATACATAGGATAACTACAATAACACAATAAAAATGTCTAACAATTGAATATGCTGCTTACAATGGGTGCAGTTACAAGTATTATTTTAAAAGAAACAAATGATTTGTTTAGTTTTAAGGGACAATACAACAAACAATATTAATTTTCATTTAAATTGATCCCGTCACATAGGATAACATTTCAGAGATCTGCACAATGATGGAGCTGGACAGTAAGCAACAGAGGAGGGGAGAACAGGGATGCGAGGATAATTGGAAGTATGCATGTCACATCACTTCTCATTCTACAAGCATGTTTTATGACTCTACGTAGGGTGTTTATGAACTAGTGAAGCTTCCCTAGTTTAGTGGTAATTATGCAGACTTCACACCCAAAAATTCCCAGTTTTGTAATCTGGCGAAACATGGATACAGGTAATGACTGGAATAGGTTGCCAGGATGGGTGATTAAGTCCAAAGATGCTGAACTCATTTGAAAACGGCTTGATGCTGCAATGGGAAGACAGGAGGGTGGATATTCTCGAAAGATGAAATCAAATGGGCCAAAGGACTTCTTCATCCAAACTAATCTTGTGATCTTGTACACCCTTGATGAAAGCAGAAGTGCACACTTTATGCTATCCGTGAGTGAAAATAACAATGGATACACATTAACATCATGCCTATGCCACCAGAAACTCCTTGCCCTGTTCCTTTGTTTCCATATTGCAGCTTGCAACTATAGCAATGAATATCTATCAGTGTGGTGGAACCTGAGGTAGAGTCTGGGCCAAGTGATCTGTGTCAGTGTTCGTTCCTGAGATAGAATTTTGCAAAGAGAAAGGGATTTTTATCAAATTTATTAACTAGTTTAAAAACCAAGGGCCCTGCTAAACAAAAAGTAACATTGCAGTTTTCTCCCTAATATATACAGACATTGGGCAATTTCAAAGGGGATTAACAAGGACTGTTATTATAAATAGTGACTGATTCTGGTAACAGAAAGTATGTCATGCTGAGCATTGCTCTAAAGCAGATTGTGTTGGAGCATCGTAGTGCATGATGTCAAAATATTGGACTTCACAGTAAAATGATGGATTTTTTAAAAAAAATTAGCCATGCAAATGATATAGCGACTTTCATGTCATGAAATGCTTTACTTATTTTACTGTACAGTGTATTTTGTGCACCAAAATAAATTTCTCACCCAGGGTTTTCAAACGACTGGAGAAATATGCATAGAATCAAAGGTGAAGCGAACAGTATTTAATATAAGCAATAGATAGTCTGGAACAAACATTGTTTCCATCCTTGTTCACTGGTAAGGAGATAGGGATTTGGATGAATTTGTTAACTGGTCCATGATAGTCTTTTTTTTAAATCAAGCACAGTTCTGGACGAAAGTACTGATTTGCATGTCTCTTTATTCATGAGATTTGAAGTTATAATTTGAAGTTATGGGTTTACTGAGAAATAACTATGAATAATTCAGCTCCCCAAGCTCAGAAATCATTATAAAAAGAGATGAAAACGAGAGTAGGAGTCAGAGGAAAGTTCCCCAGCAAATAGAAAGCATTTATCTGCTGGTAATAACATAGACTGAGCTTGATATCAAAAGGTTAAAAATATCGTCAGCTTATGTAAGTTTTTGGATGTAGAATTCATAATCAATAGGATCAAAATAAATAATCTCCATGGTGGAAGTATATGCACAACCCAACGTAAGAATTCCAGTAATTGGATGCACAACCATAACCAGGCAGCCAGCAGATTAGAGCACACTCATCAAAGGTAATGTTTACAAATACACCAGCTCCACAATTTCACTTAACGTTTTCTTCAGTCTTCAACGAACTAACAAACAACAATTCACATTAACATAGTACCTATCTCCCTTCCAAGAGAACATCTCAAAGTACTTTTCACAACTGACTGGACATGAGTTGGTGCAGGGTGGGGACTGGGGGAAGAAATGGAAACTGTGGTTGAAAAGATATGTCTTAAAGAATTATTAAAGAAGGGTGAGGTACAGTAACTCCAGGATAGAGAGAGCTAAAAGCTCATGCAATGACAGTAAGGCAGATCAGTTAAGGAACATGAAGCAAGGCTGTGTTGGCTGAGAAATAAACAAGTTAATAACATTTATCAGGTGAAAACCAAATCACAAGTCCAGAAAATCAACTCAATGGAAATTGAGGAATGGCATTCTCCCTGAAGCCCAAACAAAACCATGGGGAAAAATGACAAACGGGTCTAGATTTTTTTTCTTTTTATGTAACATTTCAGAGCATCCAGCATTGTTTAATTCAGGTTTAGCTTTTTTACATTAGTTTCTATTGTCCGCAAAAGAGCTTGGGGAAAGTTGTCTTCAAAATGAAGGCTTTGTTTAAGAATTTGTTAAATTCTGGACAATCTGAAATGCTATACAAAATAGAGTAAATCGAGTTCTATAGAAGTTTATAGAAATGCTTTTCAAGCGGCTAAATGTAATCCTTATAATAATAATCCTTGCATTAATATAATGCCTTGTCGTGTCATTGAAACTTCTCAAAGCACTTAATAATAATCCTTGTATTTGATATAACTCCTTATCACATCTTTGAGATGTCTCAAAGCACTTCACAAAATATACTGTAAAGAGAATTGGTGAAACACAGCAGCCAATTGTGCACAGCAGTGTCTCACAGGATTCACTGAAAGTGTAACAACTGTGTTTTTGTAGGTGAATGTGGCAGTTAATTTGTACACAGTAATGTCCTACAAGTAGCTATGCCGCTGTGGCTCCAGTTCTCCTGCAATGAAAAGCAACTACCATGATGGAGGAATACAAATGTCAAGATGTGAAGAATTGTGTCACAGAGAGACAAAGACAAGCAAATGCAAAAAAGTGCCACCAAACAAACGAGTGAATAAATCCACAGGAATCAATAATGTGGTGTAAAGTAATAATAATAATAATCCTTGCATTTGATATAGTGCTTTTCACGACAAAACTCTGTAAAGTGAATAGGCTGTAAAGTGAATTGACTGTATATTTGTGGGCAAAATATGGCAGCCAATTGCGCATAGCAGTGTCCCACAAACAGTCATGGATTGAAGTGACCAATTTTATCATTGTTATTTTTTTTAAGGATTGTTGTAAGGCATGTGGAGTAAGGAAACTTGCACAAGATTTCACCCTGCTGGGAATCGAACCCAGGTCTCTTGCTTGCGAGGCGAGTGCTCTAACCACTGAGCTACTGAGCTACTCCCTAAAATGTCACATTTCATCACAGATTCCCTGTTTTAATTACCAAATCAAAACTGTTATGAAAAGCTACATATTTCTTGATATTTCAAAGACAGGCTGAGAAACTGCAATCCTTCCCATCGCTTCCCACACATATTACATTTTTTCTATTCATTCCTTTTCCTCCTTTGAAAAAAAATACCATCATGAAAATTGGTAATTTGGTTTAAGTTTGTTATTAAATCCTGGAAACATAAATTGAATGTTCATTCGTAGGATATTGACTTGATTTTAACTGCATTTGAAATGCTGATCTCCGTAATCAGGAGCAGTAACAGAGCGAAGAAATCCTTGGGTGGGAGCAAACATTGTTCGAAAGGCTGTAGGGAGGGGAACAATTTATATAATTAAACAAGAAAAAATATTATTGTTTTAGATCCGGATTGATATCCAGGACCCTGGTGAAGGTACAACTTGCAGGAGATGGCTGAGAGCAGCATTGAAGCTTGGCTGTGATTTTCCCCACAATCAAATAGCCTGCCGGCACTCATCGTCAAGTCTCAGGAGTGAAGAATGGCCCCAAAAATGAGTTAAAAGAAAAAATGTTCCAATGTTTTTCAAGTAGTTGTGTCTGTCTGCAGCTCGCACATTAATTGTGTCCTGATGGCAGAGAGAGTGGCATAAATGTTGCTCATGTGATGTTCGTGTCGTGTTCCCTTTGTTTTCATGTCTGTGTTGTACATTCTGTGGCTCTTTGAAAATTTGCAACAGATGCTGAAAGTAGTTGTCTTGACTGCACAACAAAGGCAAAGCATATTTTGAAACCAGACCCATTCTTTTTACAATTGAATCTTTATGTATTGCCAAGTGACTGTCATAAATATGTAATAATAATCCTTGCATTTGATACAGTGGCTTTTATGTTGTGAGGACGGCTCAAAGCGCTCCTCAGGATTCTCTCTAAAGAGTGGCAATTATATTTTGCAGGTGAATAGATATTCATATCAATGTCAAAAATGAATATGTTTTATTGCAATATATTTCAGGATTAATATTTCACTTCACATTGTTTCCCTCAGAAACAAAGTATCATTGTGACTTTCCTTTTGTTCATTAAGCAAATTGTAAATGAAATTATAGAGCTGCTGTTTATCAACCTATAATGACATTCTTTCATTTCTTGATAAGAATATAATGATACTGTCCTGTGCTGTAAAATAACATTTTCAGGCAGGTAAGACAGGAATGTCATTTGTATTCAGAAACAACATGGAGATGCAAAGTAGCACAAATTAATGTGGCTATGTGATATTAAAGCCGCTATCAAAATCAGTTATTAAAAGTAAAAAATATTTTACTTTAAACGTACTACTGTAGTAACTTATTTGATTGCAAAAGTCATCAAACACGAGTTTCTAATTAGCTCAATGGAAAGTATTAATATTAAAGCAATGGCATAGATTGTACATACCAGAATTTGAGATTCAAATATCTGCAGTATTAATGGGGTGAAAATTGTTACCTGTGATGCGTTAACACTGCTATTAAAAATTGCATCATTGAAGAATACAGCCAACCCAGTCAAAAAGGCAGCCCACAGTTTACGCAATTTGATACACAGATTGCAATGGGATCCTGGTTATGAGGATACCACTAAAGTCAACAACCCAGGACAATGATTCAGATATGCCAGAGTGGGAGAACAAGAGTACACAGGGTTGTCAAGAGTAACCCTTTAACAGAAACCAGGAAGTATTCTTTACGCACAGGGTAATCCGGGGATATAACAGATTGCCAGTAAGGGTGATTGAGACAAGCACGCTAGACACACTAACAAGCAATAACGCTGTAAGGGGAAAGTTGGTATTCTGGAAGAATGAGATCAAATTAATCTAAACATCTTTTTCATCTGAATCTCTCTTCATTCTTCCAACTCTACCAGGAGTGCTCCCGTCCAGTGTGTGAACTCTAAACACAGAAGTGGCCTGTTTCTACATAGTTGTAACCTGACCCCATTCTGAAAGCAGCATGTTGCGCACTGGCAGCTGTGATGGATAATAATAATAATCCTTGCATTTGATATAGCGCTTTTCACGTCGGGAGGACGTCCCAAAGGCCTTCACAGAACACACTGTAAAGTGAATTGACTGTATATTTGTGGGCGAACGCGGCAGCCAATTGCGCACAACAATGTTCCACAAACAGTCGTAGATTGAAAATGACCAATTTATTATTGGTTTTGGTTAGACTCGCTATATCATATGTCACCTATAAAAAGGCAATGTAGGATGAGTTTGAAGCATCCTGTGGACACTGACATGGTTTCAGGCAAAACTAAAACAACAGGGACCCCTTAGCAAGGAGATTTGGGGTACTATTCTTCAACCTTTGAGAAGTTTGAATAAAGCAAGGTTTGACAATCACCACATGATTTGGATTTTGTTAATATTCCTTGAGAGGTGCTTGATTGCCATGGGCTGAAAGATGGAGCTTTGGCGTAGACTAAGAAAACTAAAATGTCACAGACCCTTGCAGGAGACCATGGAGGTGAAATGCTAGGGGTGTCTCTTCTAGCCACTAGTTGAAAAGGGTAAAGAGTTTCAGCCAGTAGCCTGGCAAACAATCTACTAGATTAATTAATCATTTAGCTCATGGCTTTTTGTGGGATCTTGCTGCACGTGAATGGCTATCACGTTTCACAATAAAAATAATAACTGACAAATAATGGCGTGTAGAGCAGTTTACTGAAAGCATCTGGCAACTTTGATTTATATCTTGTCAAATAGGGTCAGGCTTAGATATGAGTATTAAAGATGAGCCAATCAAATGCAGAGGGCATGAATGTCTAGACTAAGACTATCTTTCCTAGACATTATTGGAGAAAAATGAGGTCAAAGATTAAGAACGTCTTTTGACACAGTTGTCACGTGGTGGTTCCAGTGCATTCTTCAGCAATTCCATGTTCACTGTTGTCCCAGTGGGGCTGGGATGCCAACTGCACTGAATTTCCTGTGCTCTTCGAGGCACCATCTGCAGATATCTGCAGAATGAATCAGCCATTCTTGACCATATGTATTACAGCATATAATCAGTTCCATTCATCCTCCCATCAAATATACATTCGAAATAAGTAGACATAGCAGCTGGCAAGCCCATACATTTGGAACATAGAGAACATCACCTATATCATCATTAACCCCCATTGATATATATTGGTGTAAGAGCTCCCTGTACTAACATTTTGATTATCAAGGATTTCAATTCGCTCAATGTCCAGATATTGTGTCCCAGCAAAATAAATAGGTAATGTTATTGCTATTGTGCTAGAACCTTTCTCCCCATCTTTATTCTTTGTGACATCTGCTATCAGTCTTAACTGGGGTCCCAGCTTCATTGAAGATTCTTGCTTGGTTAAAGGGGATGCACTATAAACCCTTACCTTGATCCATTTCCTAACCTACAACCCTTGAAGAAACTTCAGGTAAGAGATGCAAAGTGTCCTCTTCAGCTTGAAGGGTCAGCGCAGAATTTTCATTATGCAATTATTGTACTCCAGTGGTTTCAGACTGCTGTCACATTAATGTTATAATTGTACTTATTGTGTGCCATAACACTGTAGTAGGTACTAACCTGCAATAATTCCCCAAGCACTCTATTGTAACATTGAATTCACAGCCTGGGCAAGAGTGCTACTAACTAAGCCAGCTGCTTTATTGTAATGTAAGATAAACATTACTTTCCATGGTTTGTGGAAGCTCTGTTAACTGCGATGTGCCTCACACCGAATACATACTTATAGTGACGGGTAGACCTGCAGGTAATTCCGAGCTGCACTCAGCATTAAGGAGACCTCTGGGAATCTAGCTCACCCAGGGCAGTTCCTCCAAGTTCTCAAGAGAAACCCTCAGCAACCAGCTACCAAGAAAACAATTTGCTGGCAGAGTGAGATTTTCCTGGAGGCTTCTGCACAGCTTCCGCACAGCTGGAACTTAGCTGAAATTACAGACAATTATTGCCTGATGTCTCGGTTAGTCAGGTGCTAAATTAGTGTGTTCACACCGGCATCCGATTAGCCACCTACGGTTGCACCACCTCAGGAAAATAGACAGGCAGGCTGTAGAGAGCTTACCCAACTTACTCGATATGTTTGAGCAGCACCATGAGTGGGTGTGTGCTAATTGGTACACCATGCAATTGGGTTTTGCATATTGAATTAACACTACAACTGATGAAAGCCATAATACTAATCATCCTTGCAATTGATATATCGCCTTTCATCGTGGCAGGACTTCTAAAAGCGCTTCAGTTGATTTCCTGTAAAGTGTAGCGAATGAGTATTTTATAAGTAAACGTAGCAAAGTGCCTACAGAGGTGAGAGTCCTACCAACTGAAACAGGCTGACACCTAAAGCCATGTGCTCTTGGCAGCAAATGCTGAAATAACATAATAATAATAATAATCCTTGCATTTGATATAGCGCTTTTCACGTCGGGAGGACGTCCCAAAGCGCTTCACAGAAGACACTGTAAAGTGAATTGACTGTATATTTGTGGGCGAACGCAGCAGCCAATTGCGCACAGCAATGTCCCACAAACAGTCGTAGATTGAAAATGACCAATTTTTTAATTATTGTTTTTGGTTTTTGGAGGGATTATTATTAGGCGTGTGGAGTAAGGAAACTTGCCCAAGGTTTCGCCCTGACCTGCCTGGAATTGAACTCAAGTCTCTCACTTGCAAAGCGAGTGCTCTAACCACTGAGCTACAGGACTCCACAACTGCTACTATGGTGCCTATGGTTAGGAAGCAAAAGACCAATACATAGAGATTTGTTGCCCAAACATTAATGGATTGAAAATTTATGGTTTCAACAAGGCTGTCATTAGCCACGCTTGCAACAAAGTAAGAATTAACCAATGACTCTCAATTTGAGAGTCAAATACTGATTTAAAATGGGCAGAATTTACCCAAATCAAACTTTTTTTTAACCTTCCAAAAATAAAATATGTTAAACATGATGCAGTTAAAAAAATTATTTCCCCCCAAATCCACTGGTATGCGGATTATGCTCCACCTCATGTAGGGAAGATTGTAGCATGGATGGAGTAACTCTGAGAAGGTAAGTTAAGAGGCATATATATATATATATGGGCACCACCTGATAGTTTCTCATCTTTGAGCAAGGGATGAAAGATGAAAGTTGAAAGATGGCAGCCATATGGCTGCAGTCTTGTATGCTATTTGGAAGAGCAAAGATCAGAATCAACAACAAAAACAACAACTTGCACTTATATAGTGCCCTCCACACAGTGTAGCCTCTCAGAGTGCTTAACAGTGGCATCGTCTTACTCCGAGCTGGAGGCCGGGGGAGGTGGTCGTCAGCACAGTCGAAAAGGAAGGTTTTCAGAAGATTGATCAGGATGAAGAAGGCCCTTCAGCTTGATCTCATACTTTCAGAAAATCCACCCTACTAACTTCCCATCAATCTCTGTTTTATTAATGAGTCAAGTGTCTTGGTCTCAACCATCCTTCTTGGAAACATGCTCCAGTCGTTGCTTATCCTCTGGATAAGTAAATACCCTGAAGTAGTCCTTTGCAACTCTAACCGTATTCTACTGTCTTGCTGCATTCTGAAATATGGTTCTAGGTTTAAATTTTCAATCTTTTTTTATAATAGTTTTATAAAGTTCCCTCTGAGTCATCTGCTATGAAGACTGTAGAGCCAAAGAAAATGCATCTAATCTGCATATAATATTCCTGCAGGCATGGTGCTAAAGAACATCTATACAGAGAAGACAGCTGACCATATGGAGGAGTGTGTCCATACCATAATTGAATCAGCATGCCTAGGGCAAAGCCGGGCATGCAAAGAGAAAGTAGGCTCCATTTAGGCAATTAATAATTGTAGATGTAGATGTATCAATGTGTTTAATAAGACTGCCACTTGATCTTGTATGACATGAAAGCCTGGTGTGCATGTAAATGTGGGAGAACAAAATGAGGGAGCACAGTAGTTTCCTCATCATGCATAAAGCAGATTAGAAAAAACAGATAGAATAGGCTATGCTGTGTATTATTAGGTTTGTGTCAATATTAATATTGGACCCTGCATCTTTGTCTTGAGTGAAGTTAAAAATATTGGTGTATCTGCATTACGACTAGAACAGTTTGTTAGATATTGAAGTATGTATAAATTGTATTTTTTTAGGCCAGAGAATTCCTTGGAGCTTATTTATAGTACTAACAGCATTGCACAATAGTAAATGTCAACACCGCACTGCAGAGACTAAATCAGTCGACCACTTGTTGCAGGAAGTTATAAACTGTAAATTCTGATTGAGATAAAATAAGATTGCTCTTGGGATATTCTTCCTGTATTTGCTCTTAATTTAACAAACCTCCTACTGTAAAGAAACCTTGAGGAGGTAGAGGCAGCAATTGTCCAGTCTACAATGGTTACCCTACTCTATGCTCAACACACCAAGTTTTGATTAGTTATAATGCAATGAGGAAGCAGCTTGGCAACTAAAGCAGAATCAATAATGTAAATCTCTTAAAAGGATCAGTGTATTTGGATTCTCTGCAGTCAGATATTAATAATAATAATCCTTGCATTTGATATAGCGCTTTACTACGTCTTTGAGACATCTCAAAGCGCTTCACAGAATATACTGTCAAGTGAATTAACTGTATACTTTGTGGGCAAAATGTGGCAGCCAATTTCTCACAGCAATGTCTCACAAACAGTCGTGGATTGAAGTGACCAAGTTATTATTTTTTTTGAAGGAATTATTACCCCTGTAAAAGCTATCCACCAATTGACTAACAACCGGGTTCCTAGATGCAAATAACGAATCACCAAATTAACTGTGAGAAGCCTAAGGCAGAAACCATTCTCCCAAAGTCAGGGGTGCTCAATCCCAAACCTTCCTTAAAGATAGTTTCTAGTTCAACATGTTTTTTTTATTATCCTTGGCAATAATCAGAGAAAAAAATGTTTAAGAATACTATAAAATTATCTCTGTTATGAATTGCTAAAAAAAAGACAAATATCATAAAACCATTTCATAACTCACCTCACAATTGAAATGATTTCAACTATTTGTTCATTTAAGGTACCATATCAAACATTTTGTTTAAATTCCTACTCTGCAATAATGGGCAAAATCTGCATTGTTAGAATGTGTGTCTCCTTTGCTGCGGATATAATAGCAACATGATGAATCTCACTGTGAGTACACTGTAGTTTGTGTGTACACCCTTTACCTGCAGAATTTGTTTTAATGTCTGACTAAAGCACTGCAAATGTATTAACTAAAGTGGATTTTTTTTTACTGATACTTATAATGCTGATGCAGTGTCATGCTTAATAATAATCATAAAATCTGTGCCTGATGTTATTTCTACTTTAGGATGTTAGACACACACACACATACACACAAACATGGAGTGCTTTCAGGCCTCAATGTCACTGCTCGTGCTTTTACTGTCAAATCAAAGTGTAGGCGGATAGGATTTTTAAAATTCATTTTGAAGCACAATATTGAATGTGGAAAAGACACAGAATAATAAAGGTGTCAATAATAAATGCCTCAAAGCGCTTCACAGAATATACTGTAAAGTGAATTGACTGTGTGTTTTGTGGGTGAAACGTCGCAGCCAATTGTACACAGCAGTGTCCCACAAACAGCTGTGGATTGAGTGAACAACTTATTATTATTATTGAAATATTATTATTAGTGTATAAATATAAATGAAAGTCGTTTGTGGCTAATATCACTTCCACTCTCGCCCAACTCCACTGGCTCCCCATCCCCCAAAGGATCGAGTTCAAGATCCTCGTCCTCACCTTTAAGGCCATCCATGGCCTCGCCCCCTCCTACTTCTCTGACCTACTGACTCCCTACCAACCTGCCCGCTCCCTCTGCTCACCGGGCTCCGGCCTGCGCCATGTAACCCGCCCGACCCGCCCTACCATCGGTGGCCGGGCTTTCAGCCTCTCTGCCCCCACACTCTAGAACTCCATCCACGATCCCTTCACCTCGCTTCCTTCCTTGCATCCTTCAAGGCCAATCTCAAGACCCTTCTATTCGACTGTGCCTTTGGTCTCGCTCCCACCTCTCTGCCTTCCCTCACCCCTACACCACCCCTCCCCCATGTTCGGGCCCCAACAGCTAACTGTTCAGTGCTTTGGGACGTCCTCCCGATGTGAAAGGCGCTCTATAAATGTAATTTTGTTGTTGTTTCTTTTTTTCTTTTAAAATTAAAGAAGCATGTGGGGAATAGCACTACTTACAGTAGTACCAGCTTCACGCACTAGACCCAGCCCCTCATTTCCAGGAAACAACAGAGAATGCCTTCTCTTCCTGCACATTGACTTACCACCTGCACATGAGCTCATTTCCAGTACAATGCGTTCCCCATCTCCAACAGCTGAGGGTAAACACAAGTAGCAAATGACAAGTCACAACATAGCTATTGAAGCATAGACTTGGTTGCTTTTCCCTTCNAAAAAATAATAAATAATAATTTGGCACTCAATCCACAATTCTTTGTGGGACACTACTGTGTGCAATTGGCTTCTGCATTTCACCCACAAAATATACAGTCAATTCAGTTTATGGTATGTATGTTCTGTGAAGTGCTTTGAGAAATTTCAAAGACGTGATAAAGCATTATATCAAATGCAAGGACTATTATTATTATGATTATTATTACTATATGTATCTATCCCATAAATTGTAAAATTTTCACATGCTTTTTTTACAGCATCAACAACAACAGCAATTTACATTGATATGGTGTTCTTCATGTAGAGCAATGTCTCAGAGCACTTCACAGGGATGGGTTTAGACCGAGTAAAAGAGAGGGAGATGAGGGAGTGTATTAAAAGAGGTAGGATTTGAGGTAGGGCTTAAAGCTATAAAGAGAGACGAGACACAATAGTAGGAGGGAGACACAATAGTAGAAGGAGGGTGCCACAACAACAACAACAACAACAAGATTCCATTTATAAAGCGCCTTTCACGTCAGGAGGACGTCCCAAGGCGCTGCACAGTTGGGTCATGACCCGAGCAGGGGGGAAATGGTCAGGGTGAGGGGAGGGAAGGGAGGGAGCGAGGAGGGGGGAAAATGTCAGGGTGAGGGGAGGGATGGGACTGAGCGAGGAGGGGGTAGAGAGTCGAGAGGGGAGCTGAAGGCACGGTTAAAGAGAAAGGTTTTGAGACCGGCCTTGAAGGAGGAAAGGGAGGAAGCAAGGCGAAGGCACTGGGGGATAGAGTTCCAGAGCCTCGGGGCTGAGAGGCTGAAGGCCCGACCACCGATGGTAGGGCGGTTGGGGCGGGGGACGTGGAGCAGACCGGAGCCAGAGGAACGGAGGGTACGGCCAGGTAGGTAGGGGGATAGTAGGTTGGAGAGGTAGGAGGGAGCAAGGCCGTGAATGGCCTTGTAGGTGAGGATGAGGATCTTGAAATCAATCCTCTGGGGGATGGGGAGCCAGTGGAGGCGAGCGAGGGTGGGAGTGATGTGGTCGCGAAGCCTGGTGCGGGACAGTACACGAGCTGCAGAGTTCTGAATGACCTGCAGCTTGTGGAGGGAGGTGCGGGAAGGCCGGCGAGGAGAGAGTTCCCATAGTCCAGCCTTGAGGTGACAAAGGCGTGAACCAGGGTTTCAGCAGCGTGAGGGGTGAGGTAATGGCGTAGTCTGGCGATGTTCCGGAGGTGATGGAAGGCGGTGCCAGTTGTGGTGCGGATGTGAGGGAGAAAGGACAGCTCAGGGTCGAACAAAAAAAACAGAGGTTAGGGGTGTAGGAACTGAACGTTTAGCTGTCGATTGTGGTGGGGGGAGGGAGAAGGGGCATACCGCAAGCCTGAGTTAGCTGAGAAGAGGAAATAAGTGGGAGAATAGGGTAGGAGAATATCGGAGCAAAAAGGGAGTGGATGCATCCACATGGAGCTGCCCCTTATATTTTTTTTCCAACAGACTGAGTCAAGTGAATCTCTCCTGTTAAAGAAAACACTGTCAGATAGTGGTACACAAAGTAATGATAAAGTCATGCACAGGGAGAGAAATCAGCAGGTTTCAATGGGCACACCACCAACAACAAGATTACAATTGTATAGTGCATTTCACGTCAGGAGGACGTCCCAAGGCGCTGGACAATATGCAGTATTACAGATCCGAGTTGGGGTCAGGGAGGGAGAAGTGAGGGGATGGGAAGAGGGGTGACCGATGGCATGGTCGAAGAGGAGAGTTTTGAGGTGGGACTTGAAGGAGGCTAAGCAGGGGACGAGGCGGAGTGATTGGCGGATGGAATTCCAGAGGTTGGGGGCAGAGTGGCTGAAGGCTCTCCCGCCAATGGTGGGCGGGTGGGTCGGGGGACGTGGAGCAGGTCAAAGCCGGCTGAGCGGAGGGAGTGGACGGGTTGGTAGGGGATTAGGAGGTTGCAGAAGTAAGGTGGGGCGAGGCCATGGAGGGCTTTGTAGGTGAGGACCAGGATCTTGAACTGAATCCTCTAAAGGATAGGGAACCAGTGGAGTCAGGCAAGAATGGAGGAGATGGGGTCATGGAGTTTGGTGCAGGAGAGGACACGGGCTGCAGAGTTTTGGATTATCTGCAGCCTGTGGAGGGAGGAGTTGAGAAGGCCGACAAGCAGGGCATTTGCATAGCCGAGCCTAGAGGTGATGAAGGCATGAACAAAAGTTTCAGTGGCCTGAGGGGTGAAGTAGTGGCAGAATCTGGCGATGTTACAGAGGTGATGTAAGGCAGAGCGGGTCATGGCTTGGATGTGGAGAAGAAAAGACAGTTGAGGGTCGAACAAGAAACCTGGGTTCCTGACTGACTGGTGAGTTGCAGTGTGCAATCATGGAGGTTGATGCTGCCAGAGCCTGAAGTGCAGAGGCACTGGCGCGAGCCAATCAGGAGGGCCTCAATCTGGTTCACATTCAACTGTAGGAAATTTACCCTCATCCAGGATCTTGAATAGGCAGTCTGTCAGGATAGCAGTGATCCTGGAATTGAGGGTGGAGGCAGAAAGGTAGAGTTGGGTATCATCCGCATACATAGGGAAGCTGAACCTTTGTCTGCGGATAATGTCACCAAGGGGGAGCATGTAGATATTAAAGAGGAGAGTGCCAAGGACGGAGCCCTGGGGGACGCCAGACGTGAAAGTGTGGGGGCTGGAGGTGAAACTGTGAGAGGCAACAAAGTGGAGACGGTGTATAAGGATGGAGTGGTCGACAGTGTCGAAGGCAGCAGAGAGGTCGAGGAGGACAAGAAGGCAGAGGGAGCCCTGATCACAGATGTTCAGAATGTCATTAGTGACTTTGACCAGGGCTGTTTCCGTGCTATGGGCAGCGTGGAAGCCAGATTGGAGGGTTTCAAAGAAGGAATGGCGGGAGAGAAATGAGCGGAGCTGGGACGCGACGTCTCGTTCCAGGACTTTGGAGAGGAATGGGAGGTTAGAGATCGGGCGATAGCTGGAGAGGAGGGATGACACACACATTAAGAACACACAAGTCTTTATTTAGTATTACAAATGATTTTATGTCTATGTGTATGTGCTTTTTGTTGTATATTTGAAGAGTGGAACCGTGTGCTCACTGAATTAGTTTTTGAATAGTTGCTATGGATATTCTGAAGTAGCAGACAGGAAACTGGAGCTATCAGTTTAATGCAGGACCCTGAGCAAACACTGTATGTTGCATTCTGTAGATCTTGGAGGTAGATTTTAGTAATCATGAATTACAAAATGTTTCATGGCCAGAGAATCCAGACCCAGATTTTCTGACACTCGGCATAGATGCCAAGCTCATTAAAGTCATTAAAGTTGTAACTGAGAACGGTTATCAAAGCTTCAGAAGATGGACCATGACATTAGTTATTCTCTAATTACAGATTGTTTGGAGGAAATACACAATTTAGTCCGCATGTTGCAGTTATCCAAGTTAAAATTGCCATGGCAACACAAGATTAGCATGAAAACGATGAGGACAGATATATTACTGAAAATAAAATGTAATCAATTAGACTAACCATTGTGAGATGACACTGCTTCTTTAATGTGTTTCAGTGCTGAAATCCCCATCTATATGAACGTCAAATATAATAATAATCCTTGCTTTTGATTCAGCGCTTTATCAAGTAGTTGAGTCATCTCAAAGCGCTTCACAGAATATATTGTAGAGTAGATTGTATTTTGTGGGCAAATCGTGGCAGCCAATTAAGCACAGCAGTGTCCCACAAACAGGCATGGATTGATTGATCTTGTGCAAATTTAAAAACTTTTAAAATCCTTGATTCTTGGGTCATGTAAGAGTGCTCCTTACAAATCATTATCTGATCTCAACTTTAAAATACCAAATGTGAGCTCATTGATGTTCATTATTGCAAAGTTTGCCTCATTGTATTTTCTTTCCACTACGGTCTGTGTATTCATTGTTATTATTATTCAATATTAGGGTCAGATGCTAACTCATGTCCTTTATCCCACAGGAGCCCTCCCTGATTCACAGCAGAATGCAGCATTGTGTTTCTTGCCACTATTTTTCAAATCCAGTTGTCAACACTTCTCCAGGCAAAACGTTCCTAACAGATGCATCGCCAGTCACAGTTCTGAATAATAAAAATCCTTAGCTTCCTACACTCCTTGCATGCTAGCCCATGGGATGGCATAATGTACAATAATTAAAATTGCATTGATGTTACATCCTAATCTTTGTTGCAACCAACCTACCACTGTAGCAAGTATTAACAAAAATTGCAGATAACTTCACTGTTCCCAGTGAGTGCCTTTCTCTACATAAAGTGTTCAGCTGACTGCCATATCTATTAATATAAAAAAAATCGTTTTTTAACAGTAACTTTATGTGGCACTTAGCATCTGTTTCCTTCCTTCTGTTTGTTGGCTGCAAGTAATCCTTCCTTCATGCTGGACTGAACTTTGGACAAGACTGTCAGATGCTGCCAGTACTCTTTGTGCCAGTCATACATCATTGCAAAGTAAATGAAGACGAGACATTCATGAGAACTGGGGACTTTAAATGCAAAAGAAAATATAATTTCCTTAATTCAATCTAGGTATTAAAATTGCACAATGGATAACTCGATCTCTCTATTTAAATAGTCCCACACTCCCAGAAGAATGAAATAGCCAAATTCTCCTGATTTTTGTGAAGATTGTGAATAAATTGAGTTTCAATCCAAAATGTAATACTCAGGCTCTCGTCAGACTACACCACAAGTACTACAATACAGCTATGATCACAGGGACACAAGGAGGCAGCACAAGCCCTAGAGGGAGTGCAGAGGATCAGCAATCATTCCACAGTGTAAAGGGAATGAGCTATGAACAATTACACAAGCTAGGGCTCTTCAATCTTGAGAGAAGACAAGTTAGAGGACATATCATAGATGAATAACATTTGAAATGGGATTTAAAAAGTAAACCCAGAACAACGTTTTAGGTTGCACCAAGAAAGTAGGTGAAGAGACATAGGTTTAGAGTTGCAAAGGGCAATTTCATGATAGAGATACTAGGAATTAAAAAAAAACAGAGGGTTATCATTGACTGGAACAGGTAGCCAGGAAGGGAAGTTGAAGTCAGAACACTGTACATATTTAAAAAGCAACTCGATGTTATGTTGTGGGGATGGCAGGGTGGGTATTTTTGAGGGATGAAATCAGATGGGCCAAAAGACCATTTTCATTCAAACCAATCTTGTGAGTAGGAGAATGTCCACAATTTCAAAACAATATGGATCCCAATCAGCAGTTTGCTTTGATTGAGACTTTCAAATGTTGAATATCACACCATAAACTGATATATCTGGAATATCATTACAAATGTAAAACTTCCAGCATTTGCTGTCAAGTATATATGAATGTACAGATATTTGGAATGCTTCAACTCAGACTGAACGTTTATTTCCAATTGGGTTTGCTGTCAGAATCATTGCAATGTATACACTACAAACATGGAACCATGGAAATCTGTGACACAATAGGTGAACAGGCGAACATTCTGTATTAATGTGTATGTCTGCCCCTCCAATGAATCCATCTGACCTAATCCCTACGACGACCCTATTTGGGGCTGAGCTAGCATACTTCACAATGGATTATCAGAAATGAATTGTGTTAGTCTGTAGCAGTCTAAGTGGTTCACTTCTTGTACCAGTGCATGTGACCAGCCAACCTAATTCATTGGCAGGACTTGGAAGGTAAGACTTCTAAAGGGGGGGGGGGAATGGGGCACAAATTCTTCCCTTTCTGCTCCTATTAGCCTTGCAAGCCAAAGACCAATGGATAGGGTGGTTTTAGCCAGACAAGCAGCAAGAAGCTGAGACTCAGACTGAGCTCATATGACATGCTACGTGAATTTAACAGTTTAAACTCTTAAACTACATCAGTATTCCAACACATACTCTGGGTTCTCCAAGCCTTAGCTCATGCCAACCTGTGTGTAAAATTTGCTGGAATTTGGTAAGCAGAGTGTGTCCTTCCAGGGATAGAGAGTTCACATTCCAGTCCACATTCCCTCCATGGAAAGGGAGTTTTCCATGCATACATGGAACTCATTCTGGTTTGGATACTCTCAAGCATAATGATGGGGTTCCTGCATGTATCAGACATCCAACTGACCAAATAAACTCCTAATCCTAATTCCCTGGCATTTATTCCATGCTTTCACCGGCTTAAAACCAATACAACATTTAAGGCAAATCGATCCTTATTGTACCAGGAAGACACAAAAAAGGATTTGGCATAAGTAGTGAATGGGCTTATTGAATATATCTGATGCTCATTGTTGCCTTACATTACAATGGAATCAGATGATATAACAGCAAAAGCAAAAGGTGATGTTTCTTTGCTTGTCTTCTGATCACATTTGAAGATTATTCCCCTTCAACCATGCCTCTGGGCATTTCTCCTTTCTCCCCAGCTCACATCGTGCCTGTTAGCCACTCTACCCAGCACGAAGGGCACTATATAAATGTCAGTTGTTTTTGTTCTTATATTGTAACAGATTTGATATGATAATTATTACAGAAAAATGTATTATGAAACTTTGCATCCCTCCAGTGTTTTATAAGGGATGCAAAGTTCAAACCACAAACGACATCCAAACATTTGGGAAATTATTTTTTTTCACAGCGTGACCTTAAATATAAAATGCGGTATCATAAAATATGCCAGTGATCTTCTGATGTTGTTAGCAAGGAGTGATTACTCTGCAGACATCCCAATCACAAGTATTTTCAGTATAACCTTATCATAATATCCTAACTGTTTAATGTTGCCCATATATTAAACCTCATCTTTTGTACTGGTTTTCAGCTTCCATCAACAAATGATGCTGTGAAAACCCCAAATAAGTCACAATTTCCATTCATCATTTTCTAATATTGTGATAAATTGCAGTGCCTGGGACTCTGCACAGAAATAATCTCACAGCAGAATTCGCCAAGATGTTGATCAATTGCTCACTGTGTGTAGTAAACAGGAAAGTTCACTTACAGAAAACATGATGAAGCAAAAATAGACATAGATGAAAAATGCCCTAGATTGTAACATTGGAAATTTACAGCCAGGCAATGTGATGGGAAGATTCATCTACTGTCTATATTTTCAATAACCCCAATGTTTTTGCCTCTATTACCTTGATGGATTATTAAACATGGATCACTCTGTGAGGTCTATCTTTCGCTGATCACTAAAATCAAACATTTTGCTCCATTTTGAAAGCAAAGATCCCATAATAAAGACAAAGGAAAAAATAATCAGTGTAAAATAGCCCCTTTCCAGTTAAGTTTTGCTGGACATTTATTTCTTTGATAAATGCTTTCATTAGTTTGGATTTATGCACTATTGTCCTGCTTTATGTAGCAAAGAATAGAAGCACAAACACATCTGAAAGATAAATGTATCCTTCTTCCTCAGTGATGGTTAGAAATTCCAAGTCCAGATATGTTTTTTTTAAAATGGACAAATAAGTTTGGCATTCACCCACAAAAAACAGTCAATCTGCTTTACAGTATATGAAGTGAAGTGCTTTGAGACATCTGGCCACTAAAACGTGCAGAAGATATGGTTAAGCTACCTAAGCACCCCAATGAGAATCTGCAAAAAATTCTACTGAGGTACGTGTTAAAGCAACACTGCTAATTCAAGATAATAATAATAATAATAATAATAATCCTTGCATTTGATATAGCGCTTTTTACGTCGGGAGGACGTCCCAAAGCGCTTCACAGAACACACTGTAAAGTGAATTGACTGTATTTTTTGTGGGCGAACGCGGCAGCCAATTGCGCACAGCAATGTCCCACAAACAGTCGTAGATTGAAAATGACCAATTTATTATTGTTTTTGGTTTTGGAGGGATTATTATTAGGCGTGTGGAGTAAGGAAACTTGCCCAAGGTTTCGCCCTGCCTGGAAATGAACTCAGGTCTCTCGCTTGCAAAGCGAGTGCTCTAACCACTGAGCTACAGGACTCCACAGATGGATGGATATGTTCATGGTGTCAGGCTGGCTCAGTTCGTAGCACTCTCACCTCTGAATCTCAAGGTTCAAGATTCAAGCTCCACATTAGGACTTGAACTCACATGGTCTTGACCAACAATCCAACACAAAACTGGGGATGGCATTGTTGGAGGTGCAATCTTTGAATCAAACCTAAGTTCAGCCTACTTGTTCAGGTGGACATCAAAAGATCCCATGGCACAACTCAAAACGTGAAGGGAGTTTCTCCCAGTATCCGGACAACAATTCCCCAAATAAAGTTGGTCATTCACTTTGCAACTTCAAATGGACTGGATCATACACCTATAAATACACAGTCACTCCACTTTACAGTAAAATCCTGTCAATTGCTTTGACGTATACTTCTCTATACCAATTGCAAGGATTATTATTTAGCATTTAATGCATTGTAGGCAATTTTCAGACAGAGAGTGGCTTTTTTTTTAAAATCCACACAAATGTAAATTGCATCATATTGTTGTCATAACTTGTGAGATTTGTTTATCATCAAGTTTTAATAACAAGAGCACATTCCAAAATAAATGTGAACTTGTAAAGCTGCTGATCATTTGCTCGATTTATTTTCTAATTGGGTATAGCATGTTTTCTTCAGCTGTTTATTTTTAATTCTTTTATTTTGCTTATTTCTGACAAATCTATCTGATTTTCAACCCGCAGAATTGAGATAATAATTTTAATTCAATCTGAATCTCTGCATTAGTCAAGTTATCAGACGATAAGGATCCTCATTTAGACTGAGCTATGATCTAATAACAGCATATGGGACATCCTCCTGTCATGAAAGGCGCTATATAAATGTAATTTTGTTCTTTTTTTTGTATACTTGTTGGTCAACAAGAACAACATGCATTTATATAGCGCCCTCTAGGCCGGGCGGCATCTCAGAGCACTTATCAATGGTGGAGCCCGAGGCCAAGCCAGGGGGAGGGGGAAGGTGACCATAGGTGCAGTTGAAGAGCAAGATCTTCAGGTACGACCTGAAGATGGGGCAGGAGAGGATGAGGCGAAGGGGTTGAGGGAGGGAGTTCCAAAGTTTCGGGCGTAGTAGCTGAAGACAGGGCCGTTGATGGTGGAGCAGAGGATTAGGGGGACACGGAGGAGGTCGGACCCAGTAGAGCGGAGGCAGCAGGTACTGCTGTGGGGAGTGAGGAGGTTAGAGAGATAGGGGGGAGCCAAGGAATGGAGGGATTTAAACACTAGAGTGAAGATCTTGAAGTCGATCCGCTCTGTGACAGGGAGTCCGTGGAGTTTGGCAAGGACTGGAGTAATCTGTGTACGGAGTTTGGTGCGGGTGAGAATGTGGGCAGCAGAGTTTTGAATCAGCTGAATTTTGTGAACAGTGGAGGAGGGGAGACTGGTGAGGAGGGCGCTATAGTCCAGCCGAGAGGTGACAAAGCATGGACAAGGATTTCGGCAGCTTTTGGGGTGAGGTATTGTCGGAGCCGGGCAATATGGCGGAGGTGGAAGAAAATGGTGCTGGTCAGGAACCGGATGTGGGGGAGGAAGGATAACTGGGGATCGAACCTAATGCTTAAGTTGTGCACGGGTTTGAATAGTTTTAATGACAGGTCGGGAAGGTTGAGGAGATCGCAATCGTGGGACAGAAGACGTTAACTGGAGCCAAAGTGTATGGCTTCCATATTGTTGCCATTTAACTGCAGGAAATTAGCACTCATCCAGCTCTTGATGTCCAACAGACAAGCTGACAGGACATCAGGGGACTGGGGGTCGCAACTGGAGATGGAAAAGTAGAGTTGAGTGCCATCCACATGCATGTGGAAGTTAACCCTGTGTCTGTGAATGACATCACTGAGAGAGAGCTTATAGATGAGGAACTGAAGGGGGCCAAAGATGGATCCTTGGGGTACCCCGCAGGTGACCGGGTAGAGAAGAAAAGCCATTGGCAGAAATGTAATGCTGGCGGTTTGTAAGGTAGGACTCAAGCTAAGCGAGTGCGATCCCACTGAGGTGGATAATGGAGGACAGGCAGTGGAGGAAGAGATGTGATCGACAGTGTCAAACTTTGGGGGAGAAGTCCAGGCTGACGAGGAGGCAGAGGGAGCCCTGGTCACAGATAGAGAGGATATCGTTTGTGACCTTCACAAGCACTGTCTCTGTACTGTGGGCACGGCGGCAACCGGACTGGGGGGGGTTCGAGTAAGGTGTGGAGGGAGAGGTGTGCGCGAAGTTGGTTGGCAACAATGCTTTCCAGAGCTTTGGCAAGGAAGGGCAGGTTTGAGATAGGGCGGTAGTGGCCGAGGTTGGAGGGATCAAGGGTAGTTTTTTTTAAGGAGGAGGGTGATGACTGCGGTTTTGAGGGGGAGTGGGACTGATCCTGAGGTGAGGGACTGGTTAATAGTGTCTGCCTGCAGTGGGCAGAGGAGGGGGAGCTGAGTAGTTGGGTGGGGAGGGCCTTGAGATAGCAGGTGGTGGGTTTCATTGTGGTGATGGTGGATGAGAGGGAGGAAGGAGAGATGGAAGCAAATTAATGTAGAATGGGGGCTGTGGTAGGAACTGAAGGTAGGGGGTTGAGGGATATGGAATGGGGGTTGTGGTACGCCCCCATTTATGAATGTGAAAAGCGCTATATAAATGTAATTTTGTTGTTGTTTATGCTATATTAGTTGGTCATGTTTCACTGACTGGGTTTTCAATATACTACTGGCAAAGAGACCATGTATGGTGTCATTTTTTCTACTTTGTTGCTTTTGTCCATTCCTCAAATTTACAACATACACATCAATGACTTACAATTCAACTCAATAAAATGGGCAATTGCTGGGCTTTATAGATCATGATGCAGTGATATTAGTGAAATATATGGCAATGGTTAGATGAAGCACAGCTTTTTTCCTATGTTATTAAACAATATTTTATGTGGATTAAGTTCCAGTTCTGACCATCATTCATACTCTGTTAGGCTCAAAAGACTTCCAAAGTGATTTTCATGCTCATCAAAATGGAACAATAATCTATTTTATCCGTGCTGTTGGTTTCTAGAAAATAAATCCTTTTTTTATTTTTGTTTAATTAATAAAACCTTTGCAGAGGATTGGGAGCTTCAATTATTGATTTATATTTACTGGAAAACTTCCCAATTCTTATTTAAGATATTACAAATATATTTAAACTGAGACAGTATACAGTAATTATAGCCCACTGTCAGATTACTCTTAACATTTTTTCTACCATTTGTTTCCTCCATTTCCTTCCTCCCACCACCCCACCAACCACCCTTTTCTATGCTTTTTCTCATTCCAATCACATTTCCATTACAGCTTTGCAGGAACCAAATCCTCACCAGTACCCTGTTCATATTGCAGATATTTAAGTATGTGTATCAATAGTAAGTGCGAAGAAGCTATTTAACCATAGAGAGCATCATATTTGAACATGATCCATCCATCCATTGACAGCCGCTTACAAACACAAACATATCCTGGCCATCAATCCTGCAGATAAAATTAGTCATTCAATTCATGGTCGTTTGTGAGACACTGCTATGTGCAAAATGTATGTTGGGTGTACCTGCAAATTTAGTCACTACACTTTACATTAATCCTGCAAACTGCCTTGAGATATCCTCCCAGCATGAAAGGTACTATATCAAATGCAAATTATGATTTTAGATATGGTTTCAGCAGAAGTCACTGAATGCAAAATGGTTCAGTTTGTTTCTTTGTCAAACTGCTCTCCTCAAGTTTAAACTGTAAACTAGCTAGATTTCTTCAGTATGTGAGACAACTCTTTCCATAAATTGAGAGTACCACAACAACATGTTAACATTGGCACAGGATCAGTAATTCTTACCAATAAAAGCCCAAATTTAAATTTCATGTGGCATCATTTTGCTTTACAGCCAGACCTTAGAATGTTTTCAGGACAATATAACAATCCTTAAAGGGTAGAATTCTAGACATTTGGTCCTGGTTAGTAAAGCAACAATGATAAAGTAATTGAAATAAATGGTCTTATCTTATTTGTTTTGCCTTTCCAATCCCTCAAAAACACAATGTTAGTAAGCATATAAAAATAATAAAAATCCTAGTATTTAATCCTTGCGCTTTATCTCATTGTCGAGATATCTCAAAGTGCTTCACAAGATTTACTGTAAAATGTAGCACTGTGTATTTTTTAAAAATAATTCACCAGTGACAAGTTGATATGGTGATCAGTATGTGGAATAAAACATGTAATTTTTAGTACAGGGTATTTAGTACTTAGTATCATTTTACTCACAGGAGTCGACTTAACCGAAATGCAATTCTGTCAACAAGGAAAACAGATTTATTAGAATTTGTGTTCAAGAAATATGATGCCACCAGAGCCTGTAATAATCTAATTTTTAGGATGTGAAATTTGCACATTTAAACATAGTAGTAGTACACTGATCATTCAATTATGTATAAGATAAAATCAGTAACCAGCAGTTTAAATTAACAGCAATTCTCAAGATAAAACATGGATATTGCATGCAATGTATAATGAAGCTAATAGACTATATAGAACAGGGAGACATTCCATCTGGTCTATATTTACTCTGTATTCTAAGCATTTTACAATGTCCAGAATTCAGCAAATTGTTGAATTCAATCTTAACTTACAAGTAGGTCTCTACAGTGTTTAATAAAATAATAATCATTCTATTTGATATAGAAGCTCTTATATTGGGAAGACGTCTCAAAGTGTTGACACTGTAAAGTCAATAAATGAATGACCCATTTTATCCAGAGGATTGTTAGCCATGACTCCAGGAGAAACTCCTTTCTCATTTTGAATTGTGCTCAGAAATCTTTAAGGTCCACCTGGAATCCACTGAATGCTACACCTCATCTGATTTTCGGCACCTCAGACAATGCAGCATTCACCATCATTGCACTGGAGTACCAGTCTTACTGAGTAAATCTAGACTCGGGTGGTATTTCACCAGGACGAAAATAAAGCTGAAAATCAGTCATTTAGTATATATTTTCAATCCTTCTAGGTAGAATCAGTGAAGCATTACCATAAAGTTAACTTAAACAGATTTACAAATATTCCCCCGATAGCATTTACAGGAATCTTCACAAAAAGATAAAAGCTATTTCTAACATAGATTTACACCAGAATGAATGTAATCAGGAGATCATTTTGTCTAGTACAGTACTCTGTAAGTAATATCAGCATAAATATGTTTCAATCTAATTTTATAAACATTATACCAAAATGAAGTCCAAGTATCCAAGATAATCAATTAAACTAGCGATCATGAAACATTTCCAACCTGCAAACATTATTTAATATCAGGGTAAACAATGTAATGTTTTGTGACAGATTTCATGGGTTATATAATGAAATATCACAATTTTATTCCTAAAAACAGGCCTCTGACATGAACCTTTGCTCTCCCAACTTTGGCACCTTTGGCAACTCTATGTGATACTGGTATAATTCAATTTGAGTTAAGATGGTATATTCCAATTGATGATTGGAAACAGCAAAGGTGGTGTTGAAACCTTCAGAATCTGTATTAGTTTCCAAGAGGGAACTCAATAGATATCTGAAAAGGAGTAATTTGCAGGATGAGGGATAAAGGTAGGCAAATGGGATTGAATGGATTGCTCTTTCAAAGGGCCAGCACCGGCACGATGGGTAGAATAATAATAATAATAATAATAATCCTTGCATTTGATATAGCGCTTTTCACGTCGGGAGGACGTCCCAAAGCGCTTCACAGAACATACTGCAAAGTGAATTGACTGTATATTTGTGGGCGAACGCGGCAGCCAATTGCGCACAGCAATGTCCCACAAACAGTCATAGATTGAAAATGACCAATTAATTATTGTTTTTGGTTTTTGAAGGGATTATTATTAGGCGTGTGGAGTAAGGAAACTTGCCCAAGGTTTCGCCCTGCCTGGAATTGAACTCAGGTCTCTCACTTGCAAAGCGAGTGCTCTAACCACTGAGCTACAGGACTCCACATGGCTTTCTTCTTGTGTAAATTTCTATGGTTTCATAACTGTTTGAAATATCCTATTTTTCATCCTATTGTTCAACTGTTCAAATTCTATTTGTTGATACAAAGACTTTAGTTACAGTATTTGTTTAAGACGTGCTGTTTTGCTGATGGTTATACAATTCACAAATGTTGTTCTGCATTATCAGTATTGTACATTCCAAGGCTTAGAATTACATCTTTACCGTACAGCCGTAGATATTGAATTTAAAAGAAGACTCAGCTTTCACTTTCATAGCCAGGTGGTTTGGGTTCTAGTTGTGAAAAAAAATAATATTAAATACGCATTGCAGATACCTAAGAGAAAATTATGGTATGACTGGTAAGTCTCAACAATCTGTTATTCCGAAGATAACATTTTACTTTTAAACAACAAGCAAACTCTTTTTCATGTGCATCCAAGAACGATTTGAAAACTGGAATAGAGACAGTGAGCAGTGAAAAGAAAATCATAATGCCTACCTCTATTTTTACATTCCTCGTCTTATCCATCTCCTTCTCCTACTCTCCCATTTCCCAGACCTAATCAATCTCTTTCATACTCATGCGGTCAAAATAAAAATACGTGTAATATGATGATTATTATGTTTCATGAATTATATCACCGAAAATTTTGGTGAAATCTTTCATTATGTAGAACTTTGAAGGGAAGCCGGATAAAATGCTTTCCACCCTCAACTTTCACAAAATGCTTGGGCCCAAAGCCAGCCTGAAGCTTCCTGCAAATACCATTATAATCACTGCCAATAAAGAATAAAGGATGTGGTTGAGTTTTGAATAAGTCAACATCTTTTGAACGAACATTGAATCACTGCTCTTCATGGACAGTGCTAACAATGGCAGCCCCTTCTGGCCCAATCATGGCTGAGTAGCAGACCAGCCCAAAAATATAGACAGGTTTGAACATTTTTTAGTGATGCGATAATTGTTGTATCACACACATTTTTTTAATCCTCCAACAAACTTCTTGTGTTCTCACAACCATTGCACTAATTTCTGCGGTGATCTTTCTCGTTTTAAAATTAGAAATTGATCTCCTCCATTTTCTTTCTAACAATCTCTCAGAGAAAAATAATTAACTTCAGGGACTGGTTAGAGAAATTGGATCTGGAGGAGAAAATTTAGTTTGTAATAACTAGACAAAATGTCAATAGGAAGGTTACTTTCACTTACAAAATTAAATTTGTTAAGCGTCTTTCACGTCCATGGAGAGTCAGGAACTTGGACCCGAGTAGGGGGTTAGGAGCAGGGAGGGTGGAGGGCAGGAAGGTTAGGAAGGTGTCCGGAGGCAGGTTTGAAGAGAAGGGTTAGCAGGGCACAGAGGTCACTTAACTAAATGGAGAGTTTCTGTTGATAAAAAACATAAAACAATTGAGTTTCATTTAAACTAGATTTGGAGAGGAAAAGCTGAATGTTGTGGTAGATGAAAAAGACTCAGGGACGTCCTCTTCCTGATGACCTGCTGGTCATCAGGAAGAGATGAGAAAGGTTGAAAAGAAATAGAAAACAAATAGGGGAAATATCTAGAACAACAATAAGATGCGTTTATTTACTGCCCTTCATTCAGGATAGCATTTTGGAACGCTGCTACGAACACAAGGATCCCATAAAGCTTCAAATAGCAACACTATTTCATAACCTTCAATCTAATCTTGTCTGTTATTATTACAACAACAACAAGATTACATTTGTATAGCACCTTTCACCTCGGGAGGACATCCCAAAACACTGGACAGAGTATAGCATTTCAGACCCGAGCTGGGGTTGGGGGGGGAAGGGAGCGGAAGGGGGGTGGCCAATGGCATGGTCGAAGAGGAGGGTCTTGAAAGAGGCTAAGGACGAGGCAAGGCGGAGTGACTGGGGGATGGAGTTCCAGAGGTTGGGGGCAGAATGGCTGAAGGCTCTCCCGCCAATGGTGGTCATCAGGAAGAGAACGTCTCTGAGTCTTTTTCATCTACCACAACATTCGCCTTTTCCTCTCCAAATCTAGTTTAAATAGGAGGTTGCAGAGGTAGGGTGGGGCAAGGCCATGGAGGGCTTTGTATGTGAGGACCAGGATCTTGAACTGGATCCTCTGAAGGATAGGGAGCCAATGGAGTCAAGCAATAGTGGGGGAGATGGGATCACGGGGTTTGGTGTGGCAGAGGACACGGGCTGCAGAGTTCTGGATTATCTGCAGCCTGCGGAGGGAGGAGTTGGGAAGGCCAACAAGCAGGGCATTTGCATAGTCAAGCCTGGAGATGATGAAGGCATGAGCAAGAGTTTCAGCGCCTGAGCAGTGAAGTAATGGCGGAGTCGGGCGATGTTACGGAGGTGAGGGAAGGCAGAGCGGGTCATGGCTTGGATGTGGGGGAGAAAGGACAGTTGAGGGTCGAACAAGAAACCTGGGTTCCTGACTGGCTGGTGAGTTACAATGTGCAACCATGAAGGTTGATGCTGCCACAGCCTGAGGTGCTGAGGCGCTGGCGCGAGCCAATCAGGAGGGCCTCAGTCTTGTTCACATTCAGCTGTAGGAAATTTGCTCTCATCCAGGACTTGATGTCCGATAGGCAGTCTGTCAGGACAACAGTGGTCCTGGAGTTGAGGGTGGAGGCAGAGAGTTGGCTGTCATCCACATACATGTGGAAGTTGACCCCATGTCTGCAGATGATGTCACCAGGCTTTTTTTAACGTCATGTTTTAGCATCCCAAGCATTTTAGGGTGCTACCCTGCATGAGGGGGCTATATAAATGCAAGTTGTTGTTATTGTTGTTATTTCATGTCCCTATCAGATTCACCCCATTATTAGGCTCTGGAACTCCATCCCCCAGTGCCTTCGCCTTGCCTCCTCCCTTTCCTCCTTCAAGGCCGGTCTCAAGACCTTTCTCTTTGACCGTGCCTTCAGCTCCCCTCTCGACTCTCTACCCCCTCCTCGCTCCCTCCCTTCCCTCCCCTCACCCTAACCATTTCCCCCTTGCTCGGGTCCTGACCCAACTGTACAGTGCCTTGGGACGTCCTCCCGACGTGAAAGGCGCTCAATAAATGGAATCTTGTTGTTGTTGTTGTTGTAGTGAGTGGTCAAGCGTTTATTCACATTCCCCCCGACATGAAAGGCATCATACAAATGTAACTTTGTTGTTGTTGTTTAGCCCCTCTCTTTGGAATTCTCTCCTTAAATCCCTCCATCTCTGAACCTCCCTCTCTGTTTTCAAATCCCATCTGAAAAACTCTTCCTTTGATAGCCACCTCTCTATTCCCCCTCCCCACTATATCCTGGAGTCCTGTAACTCAGTGGTTAGAGCACTCGCTTTGCAAGTGAGAGACCTGAGTTCAATTCCAGGCAGGGCGAAACCTTGGGCAAGTTTCCTTACTCCACACGTCTAATAATAATCCCTCCAAAACCCAAAACAATAATAAATTGGTCATTTTCAATCTACGACTGTTTGTGGGACATTGCTGTGCGCAATTGGCTGCCGCGTTCGCCCACAAATATACAGTCCATTCACTTAACAGTGTGTTCTGTGAAGCGCTTTGGGACGTCCTCCCGACGTGAAAAGCGCTATATCAAATGCAAGGATTATTATTATTATTATTATTATATCCTATCCTGCTCGGACCCACACCTTTATCTCTTTAAAGTACTTTTAAGAAATTTGCCTGCATGAAAAGTGCTGTACAAGGGCAGGTTGTCATTAACCAACTTTGAAAAGAATATTATGCTTAAAAAGTATATGAACTAAATATCATTCTGTCAGTTACTGATTTTGACTTCCGAAAGATTAGAACGACTGCTTTTAAGTAACCTTTTTCTTTTAAATTTTGCATCTTTATGGTATTCATATGTGAGGAATGTCACTGGAGAATGGGTTGTCCGTTGAGGGCACCACATCCTTTAAATATCCACATGTACATTCTCAAGTAGATATCACCGGCAAGCAACAAGGAATGCAAACAACAAGGAGCACAAATCCTGAGTGATTTTTCCTCTGCATTGCCCGAGGAAGGCTGGGCAATGATTAATGGATAGATAGTTGTGCAAGTACACATTAATAGCTAGACAGCTATGCTATTAATGCTATTAGTGCTAGACCCATTAATAGCTACACAACTGTGTGCGCACACATTAATGGCTAGACAACTGTGTGTACACCTTAATGATTACACAGCTGTTTGTCAATATGTTATAATGAATAAGTGTACTATAATGCAAGTCTTGTGTAGTGAACCCACTAGGAAAATAGGTAATATTCCCCAAACAAAATTTCACAGATGACCTATGGATGTCGCAGAGTCAAGTTTCACTTCATTAGCATCAGCCAGGTATGAACCTATAGAATTTCATCTCAATAACCTACAATTGGATTCAAATTCAATTTAAAAAAATTAACGGGCAGAATAAGCTATCCAGTTTCTTACTTTATGATAATCTACAGAATTTAAGCTTGTTCAGCAAGATTACAGAGAATTATACAACAGAAACAGGCCATTTGGCCCAACTAGTCCATGGTATGTTTATACACCGCACAAGCGGTGTAACCCATCCTAACACGCTCTATTCTCTTCTCCCTCATTTATGCATTAAATTTCAACTTAAATATGTTGATACTATTTGCTTCTGGCAGTGAGTACCACATTCCCACCACCCTCTGAGTAAAGACAATCATCCTACACTCTTTTTAGATGTGCTTCTGGTTATTTAACAATTATGCCCCTTGTGTTGATCTCAGCAAAAAGCGCAAACACCCAGTTTATGTCTACTTTATCAAATCCTATCTTAATCTTAAAAATCATTAACAGTTCTACTTTTTCAAAAGAACAGATAATATAATTGAATTGCATCTCCTAAATAACATTTGACATTCCCCCTTCGTATTGCAGGCTATTTATCGTAACACATTGACCTTTGTCAGGAGATTAAAAAACAACTTTATCCACATCTGCTGTCAATGCCACTTAATCACTGAAGTCAACAGGAGTCATGATTCAACCAAGTCACGTCAATCAATCAATGTAATTTCTTCCTCTTTCCTCCCAGAAGTGGAGACTGTTGTTCCCTTCTAGATTCTGGCTAACTGCACAAATAAAATACAAATAATGAGTCTCATTAATTCAGACAAGCAAGCTACAATGATTGACAGCCCAGGAACTCATCTCACAACCTTCTGACTGGGTGCTAAATGCCTGACCATTTAAACAACTGTGAGGTCTTGTTCGAGTTGTTTTTTCTTAATCATAATTTTGTTTGTAATGAACTTCCAAAATAGAAACTAGGATGTCTGCACTGACTCACCAGAATACCAATAGAAGGCAGTTAAAACACAAATATGTTCGTTCATCTGTAAAAGGTTACCAATGAAATATTGTTCATTGTATTTCCATCAACAGTACTGCTGCAACTGGTTTTATATTAAAGTAACAATGCACTTGATTAGACACACCACCATCAATTGTCACCCTTTTTGTGAGCAGCCTCTCTTGCTTTAATGATTTTTATTTTTATGAATATCGACACTTTTATTACATTACATTAATGAAATGTGTAAAGCATGTCTTCCCAATAGAATTGAACCGTGAAGAGCATATGATTTGTGACAACTTGCAGGTGGCATCTGCAACCAGTACGGTTGTGTAACTTCCAAATCAATTCACAGAATACTCGTTTACAAAATCATGGCACCAGAAAAACGTAATGCCATAACAGGGGAGGCTCAATGGTATGCACAAAATCAATTATTCTGTGGACAGATAATCAACACACAACTGAGCTTATTCACAAAGTAGATAAAATGCATAAACTGTGATCACATGTGTAGCAGAAGGCTCTGTAAAGCACTTTGTGACACCCTCCCTTATTCAAACATGGTGCTATATAAATGTAACTTGTGTTATATATCTTCATGGGTGTATAACAACAATTAAATAAGCTGAACATAGAAGCTCTTTTTTTTGTCAGCTGAGTGTCTGACACATGTGAAAACCTATCACCGTACTTAAGATTATCCAAACCAGACAGAGTTGCATTTATGCCACCTTACACATTGAAATTTCGCTGGATCTGGAATGGAATGCACTCTCTCTAACTAATTCTGGAAAACGATAGGCACAAGTTTGCAAGAACCATGGCTTCCATTCCTTCTATTCCCTTTTCCTTGACCCCTCTATTCCTCTCTCCAAACCCCTGATGCATCAAGATTCTTCTTAAATAAGCTGATTTTTTTGGGTTTCAACCACAGCTTCTGACTGTTAGTTCCACATTCTCTGTGTAAATAAGTTCCTCCCAAACTTACTTTTAGATCTTTTCCTGGCTGTCAAATTTATGCCCCCTTGTTTGGGACTCACCAATAATTGGAAACAGCCTATTAATGTCCAATTGCCATATAGAATATGTGTACTCTACGCTCAATGCCAATTCCAGTGGATCTGTACTAGGAAATGAGCAAGGTGCACACCAGCAGCTCTGATGTTTGATAGCAGAACAAACTAGGGTAGGAATTTGTTGTTCCTTTATTTCAGTACACTGACAAAAGACAAGTCAAAAAGGTAAATACTGTATTGGCTTTATCTTGTTGCCACATCAGAAGACACAAATGGTAACATTTGTCAGAAATAACAGAAATAAGTAAACTATCAAAATAGAATGACAAAAAGTGATTGTTTTTATAAGTTGCTGAAGCCCTAAATTGAGGTTTTGTGACTCATGTCCAGTTCTCCCTTTTCCTAGCTTACTCATGCAAGTAAACAGAGACTTGCTTTTCAAGGAACCAGACACTATATTGTGTTTACAGTAAATTATTTATTTTAAGACAGAGTGGGAAAAATGTAACATTCTATGTGATTTTCACACAGAGAAAAAACACAGTTCAAATGTGTCTTTAAAACCTGTCCTTCATGACAAGTTTGTGAATTCCCCCTCCTTCCCTCCCCATGACTTCAGGAAATCTGTATCATGCAGATTCAAGATCAATGCCAAAATAGTTTTAGCAAGACAGGATAGAGTCCTGAAATTATTTCCAGCTGTGAGATCAGTTATTCAATCTTACCTCATCAAAGACCAGTGATAATTACTACATCAAGCATTCTCCCCATGCTACAGCCAAGTGTTTAATCTGACTCAGTCAGAGGCCTTAAACCTCGGTCCTGTTTGTCTGATCGGGTGCAAGGTAAAGATTTTGTCACACTATTCAAAATGAGAAGGGAGTTTCTCCTGGCTAGTTAATCCCCTCAATAAAATTAATTATTTACTTCATGTATGTTTGCGAGACATTACTATGCACAAATTGGCTGTGGGGTTAGCCTACATGATTTGCAGTTACCACACTTCAAATTACAGCCAATTTGTTTCAATGAGAGAGATGCATCCAGTTAATTTTCGCCTTCAAAAGATTACTGGGGTTAAATTCTGTCCAGGTGTACATCTACTCTATTTATGCAGCATTTCAGATTGTGCCAAAATTTGGCAAATTATTGAACTCAGTCTTAACTTTGAAATTGTTTTTTCTATTTCTTAAAATAAATTTAATAATATATTAATGACCCTTAAATTTGATATAGGACCTATAATATTGGGAGGATATCTAAAGGCTCTTCACAGAATATAATGTAAATTATAGCAACTCTATTTTGTAAGCAATGCAACAATCAATTTGCACATAGCAATATCCTACAAACAGTTATGAAGTGAATAAACATATTTTTATTTGGGATTGAATGCTTGGGCACCAGGAGTAACTCCCTTCTATAATAGGATTATAGAAGGATTTACTACAAAGTGTAGTGACTGTGAATTTTATAGGTGAACCCAGCAGCCAATTTTCCGCACAGTAATATTCAAAATCAGCCATAAAGTGAATGACTAATTTTATGAAGGGAATTGTTTGCTAGGACATCAGGAGTAAATCCCTCTTCTTTTTGAATTGTGCCATGGAATTGTGTTAATATCCATGCAAACAAGAAGACAGGACCTCAATTTAATACTCATCTAAAGGATACACTTCCAGCAATGAAGCACACCTCCAGCAATGCACTGGAGTGTTAGCTGAGAGCCCTAGACTATCAATTCAAAGTCCGAATGCGGGGCTTGAAACTTCAACCTCGGCCTCAGAGGCAAGAGTGCTGCGAATTGAGCCAGGCTGACATTCATTTAAAAATTCACAAGATGTATTTCCACAAAGCAGAAAACTGAAATTTTTATTATGCCCATACAAAGGTTGCCAGGCAACAAAGCATAGTAAAAGGCAATTAAAAGAAAAGAAGCCAAGCCTGATAGCTCTTCTCCTTATTAAAATCAATTACACTGTTTCTTAATAAAGAAACTCACACCAAGTCCTGGAATCATAAGTGAAAAACATTCTCAATCTCTATATTGTGGCTGAAAGATCAGGCTCCATTTGTTATTTTTTGTTCTTATTCTTTGTNTTTTTGTCCTCAGACTTCTCCTTTCTCCTCTCTCAACCTCTCCCTCCACATCCACTCTGCTACCCACATTCACGGCCACCCACTCGACCTGGTGATCACCCGGGGCACACCATCACCGACAAGGCCACCTCTGACCAGCATTTCATCTCCCTCAACTCCTATATCCCTCTCCCCACTGCCTTCAAACCTACCGCCATCTTCTACCACCAGTGGAAGAATATAATAATACAATAATAATAATCCTTGATTTGATATAGCGCTTTTCACGTCTTCTCGACGTTTCAAAGCGCTTCACAGAATAGAGTGTAAAGTGAATTGACCGTATACTTGTGGGCGAAGATTTCCCTGCGATCCCTCTCCGCTGCCCTGGAGTCCTCTGAACTCCTCCCCCTCTGGCCCACCTCCCTCACTAACCCATCCTCTGCGTTTACTCTCCTCCACAGCACCCTCTCCACCACAATTGACGCCCTTGCCCCCCTCACCTCCCGAACTGCCTCCTATTCCCGATTCTCACCCTGGTTCACCAGCCACCGCTGCTTGCTCAAGGGCCAGGTGCTGGCTCCTGAATGCACATGGTTCAAATCTGGTCTGACGGTCCACCAACACATCTGGCTAGACCACATCAAAACATACCTCAGCCAAATCGTCCTCTACTCCAGGTTAATCCTGGAGACGAAGGGCAACCCCACACTCCTATGCTCCACTACCAACCTACTCCTTCACCCTCCCTGCCACACCTCGCAGATTCTTTCCTCCGACTCCCATTGCGAGGAAATGCTGGGCTTTCTCGAGTCCAAAATTGAGGGAATCCACCCAGCTGCCACTGCCCTCCCAAATTCCACCCCTTCCTTATCCCCACTACCAAACTCGGACCACTCCCCATCCCTCCTTCCACACCTTTGAACCTGTCACCCCCTCCTCTGTTATCACCACCATATCCTCCATGAAGCTCACCAGCTGCTCCCTGGACCCCATTCCCACTCCTCTTCTTAAATCCCAGCTCCACCTCTTTGCCCCACTACTCGCCAACATCATCAACCTCTCCCTGTCATCTGGCACTGTTCCTACCCCCCCTCAAAACAGCCACCTTGAAGAAACCTTCCCTTGATCCATCACAGCTATCCAGCTACTGGCCCATCTCCCATCTCCCTTTACTGTCTAAGGTCCTTGAGAGAGCTGTCGCCTCCCAGCTTCGCTATTTCCTCTCCTCCCACTCCCGCCATAAGACCCTCCAATCGGGTTTCCGTGCTGCCCACAGCACAGAAACTGCTCTGGTCAAGATCACAAATGATATCCTGACCATGTGTGACCAGGACTCTCTCTGCCTCCTCGTCCTCTCCGCCACCTTTGATACTGTGGATCGCTCAATCCTCTTCCACCGCCTCTCCTCCCACCTCAGCCTTCAAGGTTTGGTCGTTGACTGGTTCAGGTCTTACTCTCACACTGCCTCCACTTTGTCTCTGCAAACGGCTTCTCCTCCAGCCCCCACACCGTCTCATGCTCTGTCCTCAGTCCCCTCCTCTTCACCCTCTACATGCTCCCCTTGGTGACATTATCCGCAAACACGGGGTAAATTTCCACATCTATGCGAATGACACCCAACGGTATCTCTCAGCCTACACCCTCAACTCCAGGACTCCTGGCATCCTGACCGACTGCCTGTTTGACATCAAGTCCTGAACGAGGGACAACTTTCTCCAACTGAACGTCAGCAAGATCGAGGCCCTCCTAATTGGCTCACGCCAACAACTCTGCATCTCGGGCGCTGGCAGCATCAGTCTCCGTGGCTGCACTCAACCTCACTAAGCCAGTCAGGAATCTGGGTGTCTTGTTTGACCCTGAACTGTCCTTTCTCCCACACATCCGCACTATGACCGGCACTGCCTAACACCATCTCCGAGCAACGCCAGACTCCGCTACTGCCTCACCCCTCAGGCTGCCGAAACCCTCACCCACGCATTCGCCACATCAAGACTCGATTATGGAAACTCCCACCTCATCGGCCTTCCCAACTCTTCATCCATAACTCTGCAGCTCGTGTACTCTTGCGCACCGAGCTCTGCGACCCCATCACTCCCACCCTCACCCGACTCCACTGGCTCCCCATCCCTCAGAAGATCGAGTTCAAGATCCTCGTCCTCACTTTCAAGGCCATCAATGGCCTTGCCCCTCCTACCTCTCTGACCTGCTGACTTCCTACCAACCTGCCCTCCATTCAGCGGGCTCCGGCCTACTCCATGACTCCCGCCCGACCTGCCCTACCATCGGTGGCTGGGCTTTCAGCCTCACTGCAGCCACACTCTGGAACTCTATCCCACAGTCCCTTCGCCTCACTTCCTCCCTCGCCTCCTTCAAGGCCGGTCTCAAGTCCCTCCTCTTCAATCGTACCTTTAGTTGCCCTCCTACCTCTCTGCCTTCCCTCACCCCTACTCCACCCCTCCCCACACTCGGGTCCTGACCCCTGACTGTCCAGCGCCTTGGGATGTCCTCCTAACGTGAAAGACGCTCTATAAATGTAATTTTGTTGTTGTTATTTTTAGGTAATATCACCATGAAAAATTGACCTAGGGAAAGCTTCAAAATCAGTTTTACAATTATTCAGAGCTGTCAGTTCAAATTCTAAATTAGCACTGCACATGCAAATCCTTTCAAATACGTCTTTTACATTGCTGCCATTTATAATGAGACCATTATCTCATAATTATCTCATTCATGATATATTTGTATTAGATGATAAAATGAGGTTAAAGTGGTGTCTTGATTAAAGCAAAAATGACTGGGTTAAAGCAAAACCAACTCAAAACAATATCAGATAAGCACCATTTATGTCCCAATAATTGAATAATCCAACATTCTACACATCATTCTTGCATTTGATAAAGAGCCTATAACACTGAAACATTTCAAAGTACATCACAGGTTATTACGGTCATGTGTGACTTGTTGACAAATGTGATTAGGTCTATAAAATGACCATCCCTGTCTCAATGTCACACACAACAATTTTATTATGTCTAAATATATTGAGAATAAATCATGTACAGAAAATGTATGCAATGCAACCATGAATTAGAAGAAGAATTTTCTTTCTATTTTGCTAGCTCATAATTTGAATCATTCATCCTCATAGTTATTCTCATGTTTTCTTCAGTACCTGGAGACCAACTCTGTACTTCAAATTCACAGTGAAAACAACAGTTCCACAAAAACTAAACAGGCAACATTGTTCCTGCAATGCTGGTGCTGAAACAAATTGTGATGCAAAATGACTTACAGATAAAATTCCACCTGGTCTAGATTTACTCTATTAATGTAATATTCTGGAGTGTCAAATTCTTAAACACAGCCAGAGAAGGCTCCGGCCTTCTGCATGTCCCTCGTGCCCTCCGTTCCACCATTGGTGGCCGTGCTTTCAGCCACTATGCCCCGAAACTCTGTAACACTTTTCCTCTATCCTTCCGCCTTGCCCCTTCCTTCCCCATCTTTACATCGCGCCTGAAGACCTTCCTATTCGACTGTGCCTACAGTCATCCACCCCTCCACCTGGCTTGGCGTCGTGCTCCACCAATGTCATATGCTCTGGGCCCCTACCCTCTGTGGGGGGGGGCGCTATATAAATGCAAATTGTTGCTGATGTTAATACCGAATCAATTTTTCTGTAAGTTTCTTTTAAACACTGCAGAAAAACAATTTTAAAGTTAAAAATCAATTCAATAGTTTGTCAGTTGCTGCACAGTACGAATTTTATTGGAGTAAATCGAGTGGAATTTCTATCCAATATTATCTTGAGGCATTTAGATTACATCCAGCAATGAGTAGGTTATTCACGATACCATCAATTTAATGTAATTATATATTTTTTTCCAGATCTTGGCACCACTGTGTTCTTGCATTTTTCCATCAAAACGAAGGTAGTAAATAAAACAGATTTACATCAATGGGTAAATCGTAAGGTTCCAAAAATAAAGTGAAGTTTATTTAAACATCCAACTAACAGAAAATATGCTGACTGATGTTGTGGAAAAGTTATTAAATAAAGCAAGTCTACTGTTAAATTTAGCCAGAAATTGTTCCACATTGGTTAAGTTGTCTCAGAACCCCTCGATTAGGATATTGGCTTTCAATCATTTACCCATTAATCTAGATGTAGTTCATCCAAGCAGTTGAGATGAAATCACAATCTACAAGACTGGAGCTTGAGTGATTTATTAACATTGTCAGAAACATGAAAATGGAATTACAGGGTTTCCAACATTTGCAAACAGCAAGCCACTGAGGTATGCTTACCATGTTGGAGCCGCCAAGCCCAGTGCAGCAGATGACAAGAAACACTATTAGTACCAGAAATGATGCATGGCTTTCTAATAAATGGGCTTTCCCCAGTGGTTCAATTGGTAAAGCTACACAGGTAATGTTAAAATGAGCCGTACATACACAGATGGTCCAGATTTCACCGCTAGCCTTGTTGGGTTAACTTATCACTGCTGGGGAAACTGAAGAGGTGTTATAATTCACTTCGGCAGGAGTAGCTATAATCAGTAAGACCTTCCACTACCTAGAACATAAGAATTAGGAGCAGAAGTAGGCCATTCGGCCCCTCGAGCCTGCCCCGCCATTCAATAAGATCATGGCTGATCTATTCTAACTCCACCTACCCGCCTTATCCCCATATCCCTTAATCCTTTTATCCACAAGAAATCTATCAATCTCAGTCTTGAATATGTTCAAGGACTGAGCATCTACAGCCATTTGAGGTAGAGAATTCCGTAAATTCTGGGTGAAGAAGTTATTCCTCAACACAGTGCGAAAAGACTTACCCCAAATTTTAAGACTGACCACTGGTTATAGTTTCTCCAACCATGGGAAAAAGTCTCCCACTATCTATTCTGTTGTGCCCCTTAATAATCTTATAGTTTTCTATAAGATCACCTCTCATTCTTCTATGTTCTAGAGAATATAGACCTAAATTGCTCAACCTATCCTCATAACTCAACCCCCTCATCCCTGGTACCAACCTAGTGAATCTACGTTGTACACCCTCCAAGGCAAGTACATCCTTTCTTAAATAAGGAGACCAAAACTGCACACAATACTCTAGGTGCGGTCTCACCAGGGCCCTATACACTTGCAGCAAGACTTCCCTACTCTTATAGTCTATCCCTTTTGTAACAAATGCCAACATACCGTTAGCCTTTCTAATTGCTTGCTGTACCTGCAACCTGTACAAGGACACCCAAGTCCCTCTGAATGCTAACACGATCTAGTCTTTCCCCTTCTAAAAAATAGTCTGCTCTACTGTTTTTGCCACCTAGGTGGATGACCTCACACTTCCCTACATTATGCTTCATCTGCCACCTATTTGCCCACTCACCGAGCCTATCTATATCTCGTTGCATTTTTTTAATGTCATCCTTGGTGTTTACTCTCCCTCCTAGTTTAGTGTCATCCGCGAATTTGGATATATTAAGTTCGATGGCCTCATCTAGATCGTTGATGTAGATTGTAAATAGTTGAGGCCCAAGCACTGATCCTTGTGGCACTCCACGAGTCACATCCCGCCATCTGAGAAGGACCCCTTTATCCCTACTATGTTTTCTTCCCGTTAGCCACTGTTCAATCCATGCTAATATATTCCCCTTAATTCCGTGGGCCCTAATCTTGTGGATCAACCTTTTATGCGGCACCTTATCGAATGCCTTTTGGAAATCTAAATACACTACATCCACTGAATCCCCCCTATCTAATCTACTTAACATGTCCTCAAAAAAATCTAAAAGATTTGTTAAGCATGACTTCTCTTTTGTAAAGCCATGTTGACTCTGTCTAACCTATTATGTTCCGATGATACAATGAGACATGTCAAAGATATGATCAGGCATTATATCAAATGCAAGGATTATTATTATTATGAAAGTATTAAAAAGGAACCAATTGAGTGTCCTGAGATTGATTCAGTTACTGAAAGAGTCCCAAATATGTGACTTATCAAAGATTCTCTTGATAAATACTGTAACTTGATCCCCAATATCTATTGTTAACATCTTTCTATTTTGGAAATTCTATTTCTTCTTTCAGAAAGCTGTCTGAAGTTTCTTTTGTCAATAAGGACACAAATAATTAATTTTGACTACCTGCCAACCCGTGTCTCTCAATATCATGTCTCCAATAATAATAATCCTTGCATTTGATACAACGCCTATCACATCTTCGAAGAGTCTCAAAGCGCTTCACAGAATAGACTGTAAAGTGCAGTAACTGTGTGTTTTGTAGGCTATACACAGCAGCCAATTGCCAACAGCATTGTCCCACAAACAGTCGTGGATTTAGTGATCAATTATTATTATTATTTTGGAGGGATTATTACACTTGGAAAATGACTGACCAATCGACTGACTGACAAATCCATAAATCGACTGACAAGCGTATTCGTACTTACTGCAAGGGAAGCAGAGGTGTGTGTGTGGTGAGTGTAGTGAGTGAGTGAGTGAGTGAGTGAGTGAGTGAGTGAGTGAGTGAGTGAGTGAGTGAGTGAGTGAGTGAGTGAGTGAGTGAGTGAGTGAGTGAGTGAGTGAGTGAGTGAGCGAGCAAGCAAGCAAGTGAGGTGGGAGGGGATAAAATTACTTCAAAATTATTTATTAATAATCCGTACATTGTTATAGTGACATTCATGTCTGGAGGTTGTCTCAAATCACTTCACAGGATATTTTGTAAAGCTGAGAATTTCTGTAATGTTATTACTGAAGGTTGGCATCCATATTAGAAACAATTTTGAAAGCATTTGATATATGAAGTACTATATTAAGAATATACAAGAATATTGCTGTTCCTACTTATCAGTTTTAACAGCAGATTCTAACGGGAACTTGGTATCATTCTTTTCACCCCTCTAAACAACCGAACAATCATTGTCTTAGGTCCATATGATATTAATCTTAGCCTTTGGCTATTCTTGTTGTTCTATTTGTATTATGCTAAGGCTACCAACCATTTTCAGAAGATAAAGTTGTGTAATTTTGATAGCAGTCAACTTTAACGAGAATAGTTTTGTCATCGCTAAACCCAACTGACCTCCTGTGACTTTCTTATTAGTTTTATATTAATAGAGAGAAGTGTTCAATTTCAGAGAAGCAAAACCTTCGTGTTTAAGTTACCACTACAAAAGTCTAGTAAGATACAGGGTTGCAAAGGTCAGAGTGGTTCATTTTCCTAAATAAACACTTTACAACAACAAAATTACATATGTATAGAGCCTTTCACATCGGGAGGACGTCCCAAGGCACTGGACAATGAGTGTTTCAGACCTGAGCTGGAAGTTGGGATCAGGGAGGGTGGAGGCCAGGCGGGGAAGGAGGGTGATCAAAGGCACAGTCGAAGAGGAGGGTTTTGAAATGGGTCTTGAAGGAGGTAAGGGAGGGGGCGAGGTGGAGGGACTGTGGGATGGAGTTCCAGAGAGTGGCTGAAGGCCCGCCCATCAATGATGGGGAGGGTGAGGCAGGCCTGAGCCCATTGAGCAGAGAGAGCGGGCAGATTGGTAGGGAGTTAGCAGGTCGCAGAGGTAGGGAGGAGCAAGGCCATGGAGGGCCTTGAAGGTGAGGACCAGGATCTGTATCCTCTGTGTGATAAATCTTTAATCTAGGAATTTAGGAATTTTCCAAAATCCTGCTCCAAATTAAATTTTAAAACTATAGCCTGAAACGAAATTTCAGGTGTCCAACTGGAGGGAGTAATTTCATACGGCCAATAAGCTACGATACGCAGAAACTAATAATGAAGCATATTCAACTCAACAGAAGCTTGCTAAAAATCTTTCAAAGGTTACATAACTTCTGACAACCGTAATAAATCCCTTTGTCTCCTCAATGTCAAAATCTGGATATGACATTAAAATATCTTACAATTACTTACCATATTGGTCATGACATTTTACACACAGAAACAAAATATGTGTGATGTAGCTGACATCTCCTTTGTGAGTTTAACATGTGAAAACCAATGGGAAAGAGGTAAGCAACAGTGAAGGGAATTAATCAAATGATGGTTATTCTGCTCACTGAAGCTTATAAACCAAAGATGAATTTCTCACTTGCAGTGCCTTGGGTAAAGTGTGCATTGATATTCCTTGTAAGCTTCACTGAGCAACGCTACAAATTTTTAGCATATTTATTATTCATCTTCATTTATTTTCAATAATTTGAAAAAAATAAATAGAAATATATATTTCTGTAATATTGTGAGAAAATACGATGTTGATAATGCAGGTGAGAATTATTCAATCTGTTATTAAATTGCATTTTTACCTCATTGCCCGATTTATTTCAAAAGCGTATAACAAACTTCCACATGCGTGTTACGCAGCAAACTGTATTATGGCAATTTAATTCATCAATGATTGTTCTCGTTAATTTAAGAATACGTAATGATAATCCTTGCATTTGACATTCCATCCTTCATGTACAGCACAAAAAGAGGCCATTCGGCCCATCGAGTTTGTGCTGGCTCTTTGAATAGACCAATTAATGTCAGTCCCACTTCCCAGCCCTTTCCCCATAACCGTACAAATCCGTCCTCCTCAAATACCCGTCCACCGCATTTTTAAAAGTAGTGATCGAATCGGCCTCCACCACCCTTTCAGGCAAAGCGTTCCAGATTCAAACAACTCGCTGCATGAAAAAAATTCTTCTCACCTCCCCTCTGCTTCTTTCAGAGACTATTTTGAATTTGTGACCTTGAGTCAACGACACACCCACCAGTGGAAACAGTTTTTCCCTTTCTAACCTATCAAATCCCCTCATGATTTTGAAGACCTCTATTAGGTCGCCTCGTAACCTTCTCCGCTCCAAAGAGAATAATCCCAGGCTCTCTTGCCTTTCCTCATAATCAAGGTCCCTCATTCCTGGTACCATCCTCGTAAATCTCCTCTGCACCCTCTCCTCTGCATCCTTCCTAGAGTGTGGTGCCCAGAACTGGGCGCAGTATTCTAACTGAGGCCTAACCAGTGTTTTAATAAAGGTTAATCATAACCTCCTGACTCTTGTACTCTATGCCCCTATTTATAAAGCTTAGTATCCCATATGCCCTTTTAACAGCTTTATCTATCTGTCCTGCCACCTTCAAGAATTCATTTACCTGCACCCCCAGGTCTCTCTGTTCTTTTACCCCCTTAAGATTGTATTATCTATCCTATATTGCCTCCCCTCATTCTTTCTACCAAATTGCATTACCTCACATTTCTCCACATTGAAACTCATCTGCCATGTGTCTGCCCATTTTACTATTCTGTCTATGTCTTCCTGCAGTTGGCTACTATCCTTCTCACTGTTCACCACCTTACCTAACTTTGTGTCGTCCGCAAACTTGGAAATGGTACTTGCTATACCCAAGTCCAGATCATTTATATATATTAAGAAGAGCAGTGGTCCTAATACCGATCCCTGGGCGACGCCACTGTACACTTCCCTCCAGTCAAAAAAGCAGCCGTTCACCACAACTCTCTGCTTTCTGTCTCCCAGCCAGTCCTGGATCCATGCTGCCACTGTCCCTTTTATACCATGGGCTTCTATCTTTCTTACAAGTCTTTCATGTGGCACTTTGTCAAATGCCTTTTGAAAGTCCATATAAACTACATCAACTGCACAACTTTATCCACCTTCTCCATTACCTCAACGAAAAATTCTAATAGATTGGTTAGACAAGATCTGCCTTTAACAAATCCGTGCTGGCTGTCCCTAATTAACCCATATTCTTCTAAGTGAAGATTTATTCTGTCCTGGATGTTATAGTCTCCAGAAGTTTCCCCACTACTGATGTTAGGCTCACTGGCCTGTAGTTCCCAGGTTTGTCCTTCTGTCCTTTTTGTACAGGGGAGTCACAGGCAAGCATATATAACAAGCATATATAATAATAATAATAATAAGCATAGGTACTAATGCACATTGTAGGTATGAAACTGAGGCAGATGCTTCTAAAGCATCAACGTTTATGATGTTGTATCAGCAGTAGGTGTACAGATAACTGAGTGCAAAATGGATGAGCTGAGCTCTTGGCAAGCACTCTGAGTTGTTGATAGAACTCATTGAACGTGAGAATCTGAAATCCAGTCAAGCATTTTTCAACAAGAATCATTTTGGTCAGGGTCATGGTCGGAATCGCCTTGAAAATTTGGGGCTTTGGGATTTATAATATCCGTGCAGTTTTGCATTTAATAATGCTTGAATCTGATACAGCACTTTTTACCTTGGGAGGGCATCGCAAAGAGTTTCCCAGGATTTACTGTACTGTAAAGTATAGTCACTGTATTGTGTTGGTGAAAATGACAATAACAATTTCCATACCCCAAATTTTCATTTAGAATAGGATACTGATACCTCACATTAGAGGTATGCTGAATCACAGTTTTTGTACCTCTGCAATCAAGTTCACCCAGTTTCCTCCATCTTCTGTTCTTCATTCCTTGGGCCCTCTTCTCCATCATCAGCGGCCCATCTTTCAGCCACTTTCTTCTGCGCAACTTTCTTAAAAATCCTTTCACCTTGCATTGTCTCTCTCTGCTTTCAAAGACCTCCTGTACAATAACTATTTCTTTGATGATGCCTAGAGTCGATATTTCAAAATGCTCCTTTCCTAACTTGCTAATTGATCCACATTGTCTCTGTAAAGTATTTTGACATATTACCCTACAGGTGTCCGAGCTGTGGGCAAGAAGATGGTGGCAATGCTCTTGTGCTTTTTTTCAAACTCAGAAAGTAATTAACAACTGGAGCAGGTTATAATAATAATAATAATAATAATAATAATAATCCTTGCATTTGATATAGCGCTTTTCACGTCGGGAGGACGTCCCAAAGCGTTTCACAGAACATACTGCAAAGTGAATTGACTGTATATTTGTGGGCGAACGCGGCAGCCAATTGCGCACAGCAATGTCCCACAAACATTGTGGAGTAAGGAAACTTGCCCAAGGTTTCGCCCTGCCTGGAATTGAACTCAGATCTCTCACTTGCAAAGCGAGTGCTCTAACCACTGAGCTACAGGACTCCACACAGTTGACAGGAAGGGAGGTTGAGGTCACCACACTAGACTCATGTAAAAAGCAGCTTGCTGCTGTGAAGGGGGATCGATAAGGTGGGCGTTCTGGAAGGATGAGGTTTAATGGGTCGAGGGGCCTTCTTCATCCAAACCAATTTTGTGTTTCCCTTCCAGAAACAGAAACCATAAGAATCATTTGAAAATCCTGTGTTTTAAATTCTATAACTGTATAACTTAATTTCACAAAATTTTAGTTACAATGCAAACTTTAGATAGGCAACGTAAAACTTCATACAATTTTTAAAACAATAGTACAGCCAGCGATAAGGTGTCTGTGTGTCTTTGCGTGTCTCCCTATCTCTCTCTCTCTGCATCTGTACGTGATTCTGTATTTCTCTCTTCAACTGTGTGCGTTTCTGTCTGTGTCTCTCTCTCTGTCTTTGTGTCTCTGTATCTGTCTCTCTCTCCGTGTATCTCTCTATCCCTGGTGTTTCTTTGTGTGTGTGCCTCTAATATCTATGTGTATTTCTTGCTCTGTCTCTGTGTTTCTCTCTTCTGTTACCGGTTTGAAAGTGATTGACAGTTTTTGCTACTAACCAGTGAATTGCACTGCTGTTTTTCCCACCAGGTCAGACCAAGCCTGGGTTCCTAACACACAGTGTGACTGTGTTTGTGGGCCAGATGAAATCACCCCCCACCAGGCCAGACGCTAGTTGGACAACCCCTACTAGATTATCAGCTCAAAGTGTTGCCAAGGAGCTTGAACCCACAACCTTCTGACTCAGATGTGAGAGTGCTGGCAACTAAGCCAGACTGTCAATAAGGCCTGGAAAAATGAACTATTCAGTGGTATTAAAATGTCTCAACATCGCCTACCACAGTGTGCAAGCCTTTCTTAGTGCAACAAAATCCCTACAAGAATTGTAGTCCAACTAAGATGACGTAAAATAAGAAAACTCAAAATCAGAGGTGTCAGATGAAGGAATAAAGGAAGAGAACTTTTTTTTACACAAGACCATTTTGCAAACCTAATAAAAAAAAGTATATATATATATATATATTCACACACAGTTTGCCTTCACCCAAGCTGATTGTTAAATGCTTAATTATAAGCGGTTCACTGTTTGGAACCTGTCATTGTCCCTCCATCTCTGCTCCTGTGCTGGATTGTAATACTCCAATGTGTAGTATTTAATATGACAAAAACAAGAAAAGAAATTAGCAAAATATTATAGGGTCCATACCTCCGGGAGCACAGCGAGCAGAGAAGAGCCAAATACAACTTATATCTGGCACTAGATAGGGTTTGGGAAGTGTGGGGGTACACATCGTGCTGATAAGAGGGGTGTCCCCTGGTATTCATAAGAAGGCGGAGACACCTAGTGTGAGGTCAGAGGGGGTGGGACACCTGGTGGGAGGTCAGAGTGGGCGGGACACCTGGTGAGGGGTCAGAGGGGGCGGGACACCTGGTGAGGGGTCAGAGGGGGCGGGACACCTGGTGAGGGGTCAGAGGGGGCGGGACACCTGGTGAGGGGTCAGAGGGGGCGGGACACCTGGGAATCATCAGAAGGGGAGGTGACAACTGGGGAATGGTCAGATAGGGATAGGGACATAGGTAATGGTCAGTATAGGTGGGAACACTTGTGGTTTAATGGGGATGGTAGACCTGTTACTGGCCAGTGATATTATTCACCACAGTTTGTAGTGGTTGTATAATATTTAAAGTATAATTTAATATTATTATTATATTATTATAATAAAGTATGATTCAATTCAAACTGTTGCAGTTATTTATTTAGGTGAAAATCTTCTCTTTTACACCATTAAAAAAATGTTGCCCGAACAAATTTTTGTAAGTATCACATTAGAAATACTCACATTAGAAATACTACAAGTCATCGTATTATCAAACATTTTATTGCAACACTTTAAGTAGAGCTGTCTGGAATTGTTTCTTTCCCAATTTATATCTGGAAAAACAATTATCCTAGTCAATAATTTGCTGTGGTTTTACAATAATACTAAGTAATTCTATAATCTTTTTTTATATCACAACTTATCACATCATTGGCTGCTTCAAGGCACTTCATGGAATTCACTGTAAAGTGTAGTGATTGTGTGCAGTTGTAGAACAATTAGCATAATGCCATTCGGTGATTTAATTTTAAATGTTGATGATTTTGAGACATTGAGATTTTGATGTTTCCCCTGTTTTGTTGCCTTGAATAGTTATATTTACTTCATGGCACAGAAGGCAAAGTAAATACCGAAAGATTGTTATGCAATCTCCTCGTTAGTGTAAATATATTTCTTTAAAGTCCATTGCTACAAACAGCATTGGAGAGATTACAGTTTCAGAACAAACAAGTAAAAGAAATATAAAAAAAACAGAGGGAACCACAAGTTAAATTTAAAATGAGAAATCACTGTATACTTTGGTTTGTCAACTTATGGTAGACTGCCACCTAGTGCAGTAAACACCCGATTCCACTAAACCTTTCAAAAGAGAATTGGATTACTTCCTGAGTCAAATAATAAAGGAATATTGGTTTGCAGTTGGAAATTCTCATGGTTAAGAACTATTGAAGCCTGGGTCAGCTGGTAACACTCTCGCCTCTAAGAGTGTGGGTTCAAGCTCCATTCTGGGACATGGAGGTGATAACAGTCTAGTTTGACATTCCAATGCAATGCTGGGGATGTGCTATATTTTGCCATAGTTCTACCCACTCGCTTAATCTGTCTATATCCAACTGTGCGCAATTGGCTGCCGTGTTTCGTCCACAAAATATACAGTCAATTCACTTTACAATATATTCTTTGATACACTTTGAGACGTCTCAATGACATGATAAGGCGCTATATCAAATGCAAAGATTATTGTTATTATTATCCCTTTGTATCTTCCTGCTCCTATTGACACAACTTGCCATGCCTCTTGACTATGACTCAGTGTCATCTGTAAACCTGGATATACAGCCTCTATTTCTTCATCCAACTCATTGATATATATGGTGTAAAGCTGAGGCTCTTGTATAGATCCCTGGGGAACACCACTTATTACATCCTGCCAATCATAAAATGTTCCTTTTATCCCTATTCTCTGTTTCCTACCTCCCAACTAATTATCATGATGTTACCTTGAATTCCATGTGTTTTAATTTTTGCTTATGATCTCTAGTTACAGAACTTTATCAAATATCTTCTGAGAGACCATGTAGACAGCATCCCTAGACACTCCCTTATCCACCATGCAAGTAACCTCTTCCAAAAAGACTAGACAAGTCAAACATGACCTACTCTTCACAAATACATGATGACTCTCTTTAATCAGCTGATGACTAACACATGCAAAAACCCATCACCATGCTTAAGAGTATCCAAACCAAACTGAGAATTCCATGTATCCCACTTACACATGGAAAACTGTTTGGCTTTCTTCATATTTGGGGCAAGTTGGTGAGTGCTGGAAGATCTTTCGGTCATAGCAACATTATAACTGATACTGATCCTGTCTTCATCCACACCTTCCTGCAGGGAATGGTTGGATAACAATATGAAGTAGAAACCTGGCTGATTATTTTCCTCCCAAAATAATAATCCTTGCAATTGACTTAGTGCAAGTGCAGCAGTCAATTTGAGCACAAATATCCCACAAACAGCTATGCAGTGAATGACAAATTCTATCTGGGGATCGTTGACACTGGAAGACACTCTATTCTCTTTTCAAATAATGCCATGGGATTTTAACATCCACTTGAACAACCAGACAAGACTTCAGATTAACATCTCATCCAAAGAACAGCACTTCAAATAATGCAGTGGTACCTTCAGTAACCCCAGTATCAGAGTGTCAGCCTAGTCAGTGAATTCAAAGTCTAGATGTGGGGCTTGAACCCACAACCTTCTGACTCAAAGGCAAGATTGCTAACAACTGAGTCTGGCTAACACCTATTATTATTACTGCCCAGCAGAAATCAGATAACTCAGCACGAGGCAGTCTGTATGGTTCAGTCAGACACAACACCATATTATTAGGCAAGATTTACAGATATTTATGCTTACAAAAATGTATTTTTTAAGTTATCTGAGCTCTACAACCCCAATAACCCCAATTATTCACTGACTGATATTTTAGACTGAAAAAATAAAAATGCAAGTGCCAATAACAACAACAAAATTCCACTTCAATAGCGCTTTTCACCTCGGGAGGACATCCTAAGGCACTGGACAATCAATGTTTCGGACCCGAGCTGGGGGTCGGGATTGGGAAGGGGGGAGGGCAGGGGTGAAATGTTTAATTTTGCTCCAGTTAATTTTGTTGTTATTCTTATAAATGAATTTTCATGCTGGTAATCTCCCATTTCTATTAAACAAAAAGTATTCTTTTTTACAATAGAAATGCATTCATGTTTAATGACCCTTGCAAAAAAGCATCTTATTACATGCAAATTGTTAAATATTACAGTATATTGTTCTGTTCAGATCAATTTTATCTGGGATCATAGACAAGAGTATCTTTATGAATGATAAATGTATTGAAATCAACTTGGATGGCTTGTTTTCACACAAATATTAAATATAAATGGTACATTAATTTGCAAATAACATGCGGGCAGTTATATGAGCTAAAAGCTTTTGTAGCTCCTGGTTCAAAATAGAGTATTTGGCAATAAATTTTGCCAAATGGTTATTCTTTTATGTAATTGCGATATTGGAAGAGAAAATAAAATATGAAAATGGAATTATACCCAACACTTCATATACAAAAGTGTCAACTTATCTCAGTTAGTAGGAGTTCCACCTCTGGGTTTGTAGATAATGGATTCAAGCCTTGTATCAGAGCTTACGCTGTCAGTCTGGCTCAGTTGCTAGCATTCTCACCTCTGAGTCAGAAGGTTGTGGGTTCAAGCTCCATGTGATAACTTTAGAATTACAGTCTCAAGGTCTTGGACGACACTATAACACAATTTTCCTGGAGTTGTGGTCCTTCAGGTAAAACTGGAATTTAACATCTTAAACTGGCTCAGTTGATAAAACAACAACAACAACAACAAGATTCCATTTATAGAGCGCCTTTCACGTCGGGAGGACGTCCCAAGGCTCTGGACAGTTGGGTTAGGACCCGAGCAGGGGGGAAAACTCTCCCACCTCTGAGTCAGAAGGTTGTGAGTTCAAGCCATATGCCTCGTGCTATGCCCTTGAGCTTGTAGTCATGAGTAAAAGACTCCAATGCAGTGCTGGCTAATGCTGAATTATGGGATAATAATAATAATCCTTGCATTTGATATAGCGCTTTTCACGACTTCTAGACGTCCCAAAGCTCTTCACAGAATATACTGTAAAGTGAATTGACTGTATATTTTTGGGCGAACACGGCAGCTAATTGCGCACAGCAGTGTCCCACAAACAGTCGTAGATTGAAAATGACCAATTTATTATTGTTTTTTGTTTTGGAGGGATTATTATTAGGCGTGTGGAGTAAGGAAACTTGCCCAGTACCCTACCGGGAATTGAATTCAGGTCTCTCGCTTGCAAAGCGAATGCTCTAACCACTGAGCTACAGGACTGCTTTTGATATAGTGCCTTATCACGTCTTCGAGACATCTCAAATCACAACACAGAATATTCTGCAAAGTGAATTGACTTATATTTTGTGGGTGAAATGTGGCAGCCAATTGCACATAGCCATGTCCCACAAACAGCCCTGAATTGAGTGACCATATTATTATTACTGTTATTTTAAAGGATTATTACCACTGGAAAAGCGACTCACCAATCGACTTAACAACCGAGTTCTTACTTTCTGCTAGGTAAACAAAGGCGTGTGGAATAAGGAAACATGCCTGACATATCGCCCTGCCCAGGAATCGAACCCAGGTCCTCTCGCTTGCGATGCGATTGCCCTAACCACTAAACTACAAGACTCCATGATATCCTGAAAGGATGAATTGTCCTTCAGATGTGACATTAAACAAGATCCCATTTCTCTGTTAAAGATCCATCCGTGGAGTCCTGTAGCTCAGTGGTTAGGGCACTCGCTTTGCAAGCGAGAGACCTGAGTTCAATTCCAGGCAGGGCGAAACCTTGGGCAAGTTTCCTTACTCCACACGCCTAATAATAATCCCTACAAAACCAAAACAATATTGGTCATTTTCAATCCACGACTGTTTGTGGGACATTGCTGTGTGCAATTGGCTGCCGCGTTCGCCCACAAATATACAGACAATTCACTTTACAGTCTGTTCTGTGAAGCGCTTTGGGACATCCTCCCGATGTGAAAAGCGCTATATCAAATGCAAGGATTATTATTATTATTATAGGCATCTTGTTTGACCCTCAACTGTTTGTGCCATGACTTGCTCTGCCTTCCCCACCTCTGCAACATTGCCCAATTACACCAGTACCTCACCCCTCAGGCCGCTAAAACCCTCATATGTGCTTTCATTACATGCTGGCTCGAATATGCCAAATGCCCTACTTGTCATCCTTCCCAACTTTTTCCTTCACAAGCTGCAGATCATCCAGAGCTCTGCAGCTCGTGTCCTCTCCCGCACCAAGCTCCGTGACCCCATCACACCCACCCTCGCCCAGCTCCACTGGCTCCCCATCCCTCAGAGGATCGAGTTCAAAATCCTCATTCTCGCTTTCAAGGCCCTCCATGGCACTGTCCCTTCCTACCTCTTTGACCTGCTAACCCCTTATCAAACTGGCCTCTCCCTCCGCTCAGCAGGCTCCGGCCTGCTCCATCTTCCCCGCCCGGTCTGCCCTAGATCTTCAGCCTCCCTGCCCCATCCTCACCCTCTGAAACTCCATCCCACATTCCCTTTGCCTCACTCCATTCCTTGCCTCTTTCAAGGCATACCTTAAGACCCTCCTCTTCGACCGTGCTTTCAGCTAACCTTTTACCCTCTCTGCCCTCCACCCTCCCTGATCCCAAACCCACCCCCTCCCCCAGTCCCGCTTGGGTCCTAATCCCCAATCCCTGACTGTTCAGTGCCCAGGGACATCCTCCCAACGTGAAAGGCGCTTTACAATATAATTTTGTATTATATCATTCACTTCATGGCCGGCTGTGGGACATTGCTGTGCACATATTGGCTGCTGTGGTGGCTAACAACTACGCAGTCAATATAACATATCGAAGTTGTGTAGAGGAGGATGGGTAGGAGTCGGAGTGTGGGAGGGAAGGGGTGGGCAGTTGGTGGAAGTTGGAGGGGGAGTGACCGCAGAGCGGATTCCCTTGATTTTGGATTCAAGGAAATCCAGCATCTCCTTGCAGTGAAGTTTGGAGAAGATGACCTGCGCGGGGTTGCGGGGGGGACAGAGGAGTCGGGATGTGGTAGAGAACAGAAGCCTGGGGTTGTTCTTCGCCTCCAGGATTACCCTGGAGTAGAAGGACAACTTGGCCGAGGCTAGAGTGGAGCGGTAGATTTTGAGGAGGTCCAGCCAGATTTGTCGGTGGACCGTTAGGCCAGATTTGAGGCAGGTGCGTTCAGCGGCCCGCACCTGGCTCTTCAGTGAGCGGAGCGACGTGAAAGGCGCTCTATAAATGTAATTTTGTTGTTATTTTTTGAGCTATTTTGTGCTTGCTTTTCTATTTGGAACTTATTGCTGGTTAGAACATCAACTGGCTTGCTTGCAACTATAACTACAACCCATGGGAACAAAATGTGCTTCTGGATATTATTCAAAGGAATAACCTTTGCATTTAGATAGATAAAGTAATGTAACTGCATTACCATAGCTGCAATGGTATAAAAGGTTGATATTAAAATGTCAGAATATGGATACTGTGATTTTGCTACATATACATTCAATATGACTCATAATTCATGGAAATATTTTATTCATCTAAAATTAATCTGTAATACCTTAATATGCTCAACATTTTTTATTTCAATAAAAATCCCAAAACTCTCTAGTTGTGAATTAAAATGGACTAGAATATTATTGAAATGAATAAGATAAAGTCTTGGCTTTAAAAATGTCCATACATTAAAACTACACATAAGTGGATTTGACATCATTGCTCTTTATCAAGCAAGATACCTGCAGAAATTTCCCTTTATTCTCTGAAATATTTAAGTCTTCATTCACAGCCCACCATAAATATCTACTCAAGTTCTCATACAATTTGTTCTTTTCAAAATTATGGATTACAAATTATTTCTTTCTTATTGAGATTAAACAATTCATCATTTCAACCAACATATTTCTCTAGTCTCTATTACATTTATAGTTAAATTGCCATTAAAAACTAATGCTCCTTTTCCATACCGAATGTTCTACTATTATCTCCCCTCTCCTCCTCTTCTGCTCTTGGAGATCTTGCATTCCTATCCCCCTCTATTGGGGGATGAGTGTTTAAATCCCACACTATCAGCTCTTCACTAACATTAAAAATGAAAGTGATCCAACAGATCACCTCCAAACTTTAAATTGAAAGTTGTGTTAAATTACAACTTGTAGAAATATGGATATGAGATATGAATGACTTCAACACAACAACTTGCACTTATATAGCTCCCTCCAAGCAGGGTAGCATCTCAGAGCGCTCATTCCTTTTCTTAAGCCAAGTTGTATTGCTTAAACAACTTGCATTTACGTAGATCCTCGTACAAAAACATTTTTCAAAGCTATTAATAAATGAGGAAAACTGGATCGCATGTAAGAATGAGAGGAGAACAAAGACACAGGCAAAGTAATGGGTACTCAGGAGGAATTCAGAGAGAAAGGTAGAGCAGCTAAAACACTTATCAAAAGCTGCTGTTGTGTTTGAGCCCTGACCATCCTGGCCAAGTCAGGGGGTTTATACCTCAGTTTTTGGACCAATCTTCTAGAAAACATTTGCTGGTAATGTATTATGTTTTATGAAGAATTGACAACAGTTTCAATATCAAATAAGAAAAATCATATTTTTAATTCCATTGAATTGTATATGAAAAAGAAAACACTTATAAGATATCTCTAGCAATATATTCACAAGAGACAGATGCCTGTGTTCTTGCAAGAAACACAAAAGTAATTTAAGTCTGGGGAGGCAAGAAGAAAGCCAGTCGGGTCACGCCAGTTTCAATGATATCACATACACAAGCGAGATTCAGATGAAGAAGACACTTTGGCCTATTTGATCCCATGTTTCATATTAAGACTTTTAATTCATGTAACTGACAAAATGCAGTGCTGGGAGGGGTGGAGTGTTGCATTGTTGGAGGTGGCGTTAGATGAGATGAGACGTTAAACTGAGATCCCTACTAAAGGTCTCATGGCACTAATTGAAAAGAGAAAGGAATTTCTCCCAGTATCCTTGCCAACAATCCCCAAATAAAAGATGATTATTCACATCTAGGCTGTCTGTGAGACATTACTGTGCATAACTGGGCTGCTGTTTACACCTACAAATAAACAATCACTACAATTTAGAGCAGACGTTTGTGCAGCACTTTGAGACATCTTCCCAACATGAAAGGTGCTATTCTAAATCCAAGAGTTTTTCTTACAATTATCATTATTTTTATCCTTCCAGAATACCCATCTAGCATCCTCCCATCACAGCATCATGCTGTATTATGACTGAATCCAATGTCCTCTCCTCAATCGACTCGATCATAAAATGTGACAACTTGCTCCAGTCATTCATTATCCTCAGGGTAAAAAAAAAACTTCCTATTTGTAAAATTGCCTTTTGCAACCTTGACCTGTGCTCTCTTGCTCTCCTGCTTGACATAGGCAAAAATGGTATTCTGGGTCCAGCTTTTCAGTCCCATTTAGAATCTCATGTACAATCATTTGCATGAAGAATGCTGATGTTGGCAATATGCTATAATTCAGCATAAAATGCATGTATAACAGCGCTTGCCAAACACATGTCATGTGAATAGCCTTGAAAATCATTACCATTTATTTCTATGTACAGTATATTCTGCACACAAGTGCTCAGTGTTCAAAATCTGAATTTTTTAAAGTAATAGTGATGAAAACTTGGTCAAGTTCCTTAATGGTAAACAACATGAATTAGATTTAACAGCTATCCAAGCACAATCATGTGAGAGGCTGGATTGACTGCTTATGTGACAGTAGCCCAGCTGAAATAATATAATGCCGCTAGTACTTCAAATGGGATGTTAACCCGAGGTCCTGTCTGCCTGTTCAGGTGGATGTTAATAATAAATAATAATCCTTGCATTTGATATAGCACTTTTCACATCTTCTAGATGTCTCAAAGCGCTTCACAGAATAGACTGTAAAGTGAATTGACTGTGTATTTTTTTTGTGGGAGAAATGCGGCAGCCAATTGTGTACAACAGTGCCCCACAAACAGTCATGGATTGAAATGACCAATTTATTATTGTTTTTTTTAGGGATTATTATCAGGCGTGGAGTAAGGAAACTTGCCCAAAGTTTCATCCTGCCTGGAATCGAACCCAGGTTTCTCTCTTGCAAAGGTGATGTTAAGGTTTCATGGCACTATTTTAAAAGAGAAGGGAGTTTCTCTCCCAGTGTCCTGGCCAATGATTCCCCAAATGAAATTCGTCACTCAATCCTTGGCTGTTTGCGGGACATTGCTGTACAAACTTTCTCACAAAATACCCAGTCACTCCACTTTACGGTATATCCTGTGAAACACCCTGGGTACGTCCTCATGATATAAAAGGTGCTATATCAAATGCAAGGATTGTTATTATTATTGTCATCTCTAGGGCAATTAATACTTTCCTTTTAGAGTCTGGAAATGATGTGTCCCCCAGAATTAATGTGAACTTATTTTGTTTATATTAAGTACTAAGATTTGATTTGGCAGTTCAATTTGTCTCATGTTATCCTATCCAATTGAGAATGAAAGTGAACAGATAAGTAATAATCCTTGCATTTGACATAGCAACTATATTGTCAAAATGTCTCAAAGTGCTTCACTGCAAATTGTTGTCAAGTGTAGTGACTACTTAGTTGTAAAATTAAGCAGTTCATTAAAGTAAGTATTAAGTAAAATTAAGTATTTAATTTAAAATTAAGTCCTGTTCGACCATGCTTATGGCTACCTCGCCCCTTCCCTCGGATCGGAGTCAGGCTCTGCCACTGTTAAGCACTCTGAAACGCTTCCTTGGGTGGAGAGCGCTATATAAGTGCAAGATGTTGTTGTTGTAAGCAAATGTGGCAGATAATGTTTGCACAGCGAGGTCCCACAAACAGCCATAAAGCAAAAACAAATAATTTTATCTAGATGTTTATTGGCCAGATGAAATGGTGTAGTTTAGGCTATTTGCACTACTTACCAAAGGACCCATACTGGGTCTGAAGAACATTAGAAAGCATAGAGTGAGAAAAGACTATTCAGTCCATTAAGTCTTCTCCTTCCATAGACCATGTCCAATTATAATAAAATAGATATAAAATCAATAACATTCCTCCTCATATGTCCTTTAATTAGCCATGGAAAGTTATGGTCCTGAGATACTTCTGCCCTGACATAGATCAAAGCAGCATATGAACCATTAAATCTGCAATATTTGAGCTCTCAATCTAGATTCTGTTTGTTGCAAAATATATTTTGTCTCAATTACAATACAGGATGAGTATTTGGGGGCTCTTTGAGTAACATTAAAATTCAGAGCAGATAAATAAAATTATTCAAATTTCATTTTTTTTAATGTGGAAATATTGTCTCTTCTTCCGAGCTGCATCAGACAGTGTTGTTTTACAGATATTTGGGAAAAAATAACCATGAAAAAAATGTTGAGTCTCTACATTAAAAGCAAACATTATTAAAAACTCAGATTTATTGTTTCTACTGTACATATCCAAGCTTGAATGAATGAGGGTGTTAATCTGGAAATATGGGAAAACATCCAATATCTATTTGTAGTGAAAGGAGTCCAGATTTCACATAGGTCTAGACTTATGCAGCTATAATAAATAAAAGTGACACCACTCAGAATGGGAATAGTTGAGACCCAGCTCATCAATAATGGCAACATTTAATTGGGGAATTGCTAAGGTGAGCAAGAGTATATTTTTTTAAATGAGATTGGAATGTATTATTTAATTTTAAATAAAGACTGCAAATAAGGTCCTTAGCTTTATGTCTAGAGGAATATAAGGAGTTCAAAAGTAGAAAAGTAATGTTAATTTATATAAAACATTGGTTAGACCAAAATGGGAATTCAGTACACAGTTCTGGTCACGATACTGTAGGAAGAATACTGCAGCAATGGAGAAAGTCAATGTAGATTTACAAATATGTTATTAGGGATGAGTAGATGCAGCTTTCAAGAAAGATTGGACAAGTTGTAAAACTTCTTAAGCAGGGAGAAGGGGGAGAATGTGGAACTCATTGGGGGAGGCTGTGACTGAAGAAGAAAGTATCAATGCATTTAAGAGGAAACTTGATGCATACATGACAGAGAGCAAAAATAGAGGAGTTTTTGAGATGTAATAATAATCCTTGAATTTGATATAGCACTTTACCATGTCATCAAGACGTCTCAAAGTGCTTCACAGGATATAATGGAAACCGGTTTGACTGTGTATATAATGAAGGCTGGTGGTGTGTGTGAAGTAGAAACACAGGCACAGACTAGTTGGGTCGAATAGCCCAGCTCCATGCCGTAATGTTGCATGTAATTTCATGCAATTTATTGTACAATAGAAAATACAAACAATACAAATGCATCCTGAAAACCATTTAGCTATTTTAATCCAGTCCCTGAACGTATATTTTCTCTCTGTTCCACTATCATTATCACTGGAACAATAAAAATGTCAAATCACTGCCCAGCATGACATACTCTCTTTCAAAGGATTTAAATAAACAAAGTGTGGTTACTTATTAAGTTTTTTGTTTCTTGGTCTACTTCCTAAATACTTCCATTCAGCATTGATTAATTGTGACCACATTAAGACCCTAAAGGGTGAAAAAAAATTGAAAATCAAGATCAATATCAAGTACAGGACTTCCAATACAGAAATTACTACAGTTGTTTTACATTCGCTAACAAATAAAAGGCCTCTTGTATGAAGCACATATCTCTATCAAAGTACATACCTATAGATTGACACAATACAGTAAGTCCAATTATGAAGAGAAGCTTCATAATATAATTCTAGGACTTCAGGATTTAACATGACTGGATACAATGCAACTAATCACAATTCACTCATATTGATTATTCACAAATTGTGGAGTCCTGTAGCTCAGTGGTTAGAGCACTCGCTTTGCAAGCGAGAGACCTGAGTTCAATTCCAGGCAGGGCGAAACCTTGGCAAGTTTCCTTACTCCACACGCCTAATAATAATCCCTCCAAACAACCAAAAACAATAATAAAAAATTGTTCATTTTCAATCTACGACTGTTTGTGGGACATTGCTGTGCGCAATTGGCTGCTGAGTTCGCCCACAAATATACAGTCAATTCACTTTACAATGTGTTCTGTGAAGCGCTTTGGGACATCCTCCCGACGTGAAAAGCGCTATATCAAATGCAAGGATTATTATTATTATTATTATTTGTGCCATAATGTTCATGTATTCAGAGCTTGGAATCCACCCTGATTGAGGTACAGAGAGGGAAGCATTTGCTGCTGAAACTCCACACTTCCAACAGGTGGAATCATCACTCAATGGGTAGGAATGTGTGTGCAAATTATGGGCTAGAGAATAGTGAAAATGCTCTCTTGCTTTTCATGCTCAGCTTTGCTGCTCATCAAAAAATGCATAGGTACCTTATGATACCTCATAATTTATCAGATGGCAAATGACCAACTTGTCACTATCCTTCTTGGAACCCGCCAGGCTCACGAAGGTCTCCTTGGAGTTGAGCTGACTCCAAGGTAATGTGCTTGGCAACGGAATGTCAGAATCAAGTCTGCCCTCTGTGGCGGTCTCGGTAGTCTAGTTCATGAGTGTGGCAGGTCTACACAGATCACAGATGGCAGATCAGCTAGGCTGGTTCATTGGCATGACTTGAAGACAGTTAACTGAGAACATGTAATTTTCCCATTCAGCTCTTGTTAACCCTACAATCCAAAGCACTGAGAGGTAGGGCAGTCCAAGCTAGACGAGCAGCTCACCAAACATAGCTCAAGATGCAGACTGCTGAAATATCAGAATGTTTTACAAAGTATAACCAAACTGATAGGCTTATCCCTTCTTAACAGCCTTTTGCTATAAGACATGAATAATGTTAAATGTCCCTCAAGCACCCTACAGGATAGCTAACAGGTCTATATATGTATGAAAGTCCTTCTGTACATGTATATGTTTCCCCCTGGCTGTACTTAAATGCCTGCCAACTATAACTTACATGAAAATACACTAAGCTCTCTGTGATTTAAACAATAGACAAGTACTGCAAACATTTTATTGACCTACTGATTTTCCCTTTTTTAAGGAGGAAAAACTAAATTATCTCAGTGTGACGTTTCTCCCTTGTAAATTACTGAATGCCCATAAATATTGTGTTGTTTTCTCAATCTAATACATACTGAACACACAGCATTCCAGCATCCAGCTGCAGATTATTTTTAAGTCAGTAATTCTGCAATAATAACGCATCAACATCTTTAGTATTCTTCCTTGAGTGTTGAACTGTAACATTTCAATCTGCCAGATTCTCTACAAAAATCCATAAAATGCTACCATTGGAGTATGTCAAAACTGAGTTGTGAAGATAGGTAAATTTCTTCAGAATCAACATACTTTTAAACAATGAGGATGAATACAAATTAGAAGCAGAAAATTGCTGGTGCTGAAACACCAATGGTCATGAAACTAATCGTATGCAACTTGCAATAAATACCAGAGCAGCAAGGGTCATGGGTTTCTAAAGTATTATTGTTGCAATTTTAAGGAAACATTTATGTAAATTATGGGAAAAACAGTAATTATCATACAAATTGCTTTGCACAGTAATGTTACTCTTGTTTGTCAACGAAAACTAAAATTGATCCAGGTATTCTATTATTCAAACAGGCAAGTGAATTACATTAGACAGGACATGAAACTCCTTTGGTATTGGAATTCAAGATGGAATCTAATGGATTGAAAATGGAGTTTAATCTTAACACTAGCAGTTATGTTTGTTATCTAACCTCCTTGAATAATTTGCAGCAGGTAATTAGTCTATCCTTTTTTTGTCACATTTCAAACAGTAAACACATTGGATGAATTATCTAAGGATTTTCATCTGTATTACACTGAACATTTATATACATCTAGTGTCATGCTATCAGAATGAGTTGACATATCTCTGAACTATCCACACAAGCTCAGGGAACATAGCCTGGCACTTAACATATTTCCTGTCACTCCTTCCACAGCGACACAGAAATAATCCCAAAAGACAGACAATAAGCACAGCACACCATCAAAACAATACCTTTTGTGCAAACATTTCCAGAGCTCTCTGCATCATGAAAATCGTAACTCAGTGAATGCTGCAGGCAAACTGATAGTAATTTTACCAAACACCATATAAATTCATAACTAGCCTGTGGTTAACAGCCAGTAGATTTGTAGTATTGAAACATTGACTGCCATAGCTATCACCAGTTATAATTAACAGATTGTCAGGCTTTCTGACCTTGCAGTTTTCCGAGTCTCCAATTTCCCCATTCCTCCTTCCCTCCTGCCTTCATAAAATGTGTTGGGTCCAAAGTCACTTGAATCATCCATTCGGTCAGCCCATATGCCTACTAACATGTTGCTTCACACACATTAGTGTTTCAGAGCATGTTCACGAAACACCATGTTAACTCAAGTTGACCCCCAAAAAGCCAAGAAGAGTAAGTTGATAGTGACTGGATTTGCAGTCAGTTAATCATGAAGCCTGATATCTTAGGTAATGAGGAATTAAATTCCAAATTCACAGGGTCAATAAGTCTGAATACCAATCTTGACTTACATCATAACTCATCTGTTCTCACAGGTCAAATTGTGCTAATTCCGAGAAATAACTTTAACTGCAACATTGTACAACAGCAGGGATATCCCTTTGGGGAAGAAAGGGGAGAAAGGAAAAATTCTAACCAATCCACTCCTAGTGTGCTAGCCAACATCCTCCAAATACATTGATCATTCTCTTCATGGTTGTAAGGTCTGCTGTGGGTAGAAAATAGCTTCAGCATTTGCCTGCTTCACAGTAGAAGTACAGTTCTTTCAATCATTCATAGAAGAGTACTGACCGATTCAGTCTAAAAGACACACCATCATAAGGAAACATCCATGATTAACATAACAGAACATAATATGTAGGAGCAGGAGTAGGCCATTCGGCCCTTCGAGCTTGCCCCTTTCTACTATGATTCATAGTAGAATTTCTCCAAAAAAGTAATAGTTATGAGTAACTGGAGAAAATAGTCTCCAACAGACAGTTAGTTTTTTTTTCACAACAAAGGTTCAGAGGGATTCAGATGTGGAATGCTGTTGGTTCATTTCCTTTCAATTTTCGACAAAACCAACCCTGCTGTCCTTTTCATTGCAGCACCCAAATTGGGCGTTTCAGCCCATGAGCCAGCTCTGCAATTTTGGCTCTTTATCTTTTTAATCCCATTTCCTGCATTTTCTTCATATATTTTAATCACCTTAAAAGCCTGGCGCAGTTGGCCCTTGTTGGGAGATTGTGAATTTAGACCACTTAAGTGCCCAGGATGCTTCTCCACGCGAAGGACGCTATACAAATATAATTGTTGTTGTTATTATATCAAGATTTGAGCACTTCATCCAGTCAAACACTCCAGCACAATGAATATGGTAATTGTCTGAGGTCTCCTGCTCTGTGTGAGGGCTTAAACCAAAGTCTGGTTGTTTAAGTAAATGCAAAAGATCCCATGACACTGTTCAAAAAGAAATGTAAGCTTCTGGTCTTGTGGCCAACATCCTCCAGATAAATTGATCATTCTCTTCCTAGATGTAAGAACTGCTGCATGTACACAATGGTGACTGCATTTTCTTAATTTATAGCAATTATCCATGAAGTAGCTTTATATCAAAGTTATTGTATATAATAATGATAATAATCCTAGCATTTGATATAGCACTTTTCACTTTGGGAGCACTACAAAAATGCTTTACAAGATTTATTATAGGTGTGGAGATAGTGTATTTTATAGGCAAGCCTAAATTTGCATATTGTCAAACTATTGAGACATTGAATTTGTATTGGCTTGGGAAGCAAATTTATTATTATGAGTTTTGAAGAATAGGCAAGAAAATGGTGCCTTAATTGAGTAATAAAATATCAGCGTTCGCTACAAGAGCTGAATAGCCTTTCTTTAATGAATCCAGTGTTCTGGCTTCAAAGACCCATTTCAGCTGTTAATTGGAAGACTACAAACAAAGTTTACAAATTCCGAAATAAAGTGGTTACAAGAGACATATGAATGTGTTAATTAATTCCTAAAGCATTTTCAGTTGCATTGATAGCAGTCTTGAAAATGAAAACCATATCCTATATATATATATATGAAACCGATTGAATTAGACTAGTTTTCTATTTAAAGGATCACCCCACCATATATTAATGATTTACTCCTGACAATCCAGCAGAAGTAGAAGTTGGCAGCGTGAAAATTTGGAGTGGAAAATACAAACCTGTTGGATGAATTACTCTGGAGATGGATAATTGCAACTTGACCTCAAAAAAAAAATTCAAATAAACACTAATTAATACGTTTAGCACATGATCCCTGTTATTTGGATAATCCATTGCCCTGAACGTCTTTCACTGTACATATCAGCAACCACATTTGTTAAGGGTGGAACGTTTTACACATTTGTTTGTATGACAGTGTGTCTCCCTCCACTACAAAATCCTTGATCTCCCCAACCCTTAACTGTAGTCCTTCCTCTCCTCGGGACTCCCAGATGAATAATAATACAAGTCCACGGCGCTCACAACCTGCACAATGGCGATAGCATGGACTTGCAGGACAGAGCTGAATTTCCAAACTGCTCGAGTTGAAGTGCGCGTTGCAACAAATGCAATGAAGTCCTGGCCGCTGTTTGAGTGCTGCCACCCCCCACCCGTTCGTTATTCTTTCTGGGTAACTATGGACAGCATTTACGCCTTCAGGAGTTGGTGTGAGGAGCACCGGGCGACCAGTCTTCGCTGAGCTACAGAAAACCTGCAGCAATTGTAAGTCTGTTGGCAGAGGCTGTGCAGCCCTGTCTGGGGCTTGTGCGTTGCTGATGAATTATGAAAGGCACAGCCGAGCAGTCAGTTAGCAGCTTGTAATTGACATGATTTTTTTTTCCTTACAACACGCCACGTTCGTGATGGCTGGAGCAGGCGATAGACCTTTGAACGTATTAATCTCATCTCATTGCCAATGACTGCAGTGGGGACTGGGCGATTTTTGTCTTGGCCACATCGAGCGGAATTAAACCCCCCCCCACCACCCACCACCACCACCACCACCCACACCCCGCTTTCCAGGAGCCTGAGGATTATTGCCCACTGACTTGCTTGTTCAGTGCCCACCCCCCCCACCCCCCCCCCCCCCCCCCCACACACACACAGACACCACACCGCCATCATCACAACGTGGGGACAAATCCTCCCTTGTCGCCTCTGCACCTCTGTGTGTCTCAGTGAGATCACATCTGCCCCAGGATTTTTTCTAAAAAGTATTACAGGTTTCAAGCGTTGCGAAATGATTCGATTCCGCCTCTTCCCTGTCTCTGCCAGGATTTTCACTTGAAGCAAAACACCCCCTCTTTCTCCTCTTCTCTCTCTCTCTCCCTCTCCCCTGCTCTCAAGCTATGTTCTCTCCTCTCCTATATTGACTGTGCGCTTTTCGTAAGTGCCCAATACAGGTGGGGAAGCTACTTCCAAACTAGGCGGGTGCCAAAGCCATCGTCAGATCCAGAATACAAAAAAAAGGAAAATGACCAATATCCACAGTGTTGCCTTGTGCAAAAGCCTTCGATCCAGCCGCAAATGAATTGTTTTGCAAAATTGCACTGTCGCCCTCCCTCGCTCGCTCGCTGCTAAACATAAAGAGATCAAACAGTCCCCAATAACTGTGAATGCGTCACTTGCTGATGAATCAGAACTGGCTTTAATGCTGTTGGATTAATGAGCATTTTTTTTCCTGAGGCTGTAACACACCCACTGGTCAGGAAACAGGTTCCCCCCCCCCCCACACACACACACACCACACCCCCCCCCCCTGCACAACCCACAGGCAACTTCAATCCAGAATAAACTCGCAAGTGGCTCGATTTGATGTTTGATGGCAGACTGCAAAACCACAAGCGGGTGAATGTCGGTGACAGTACAGCCAACACCAAACGAGGGCTTTACCCTGTACCCCACTCTCTCCTGTTTCACCGGTCCTAACAAAAGACTGTGCCACTTCAGTATTATTCATTCACCGCCCTTTTTTTTTGGGGGGGGGGCTTTGATTTGCTCCTTCCATTCCCTTTCTCCCTCCCAATCCAAGAGACGTGTTTATCCATATCCACAGTGTGTGTGTGTGTGTGTGGGTTTGTGTACACGAGCGTGTAAGGTGTGATGTGCGTGAGGGGGTCTGTGTGTCTGTGTGTGTGTGTGGGGGGGGGGGGGGGGGGGGATGCATGTGTGTGTGCGTGTGTGAGTGTGTGTGAGTGTGAATATTTCCGTCCAAGCTTCGGGGACGTGGAGGCAAAAAACGTCGCTGTCCAAGTCCTGAAAGCTCGACCCGGCGGCGCGAATCCCCATCACTTTTGGCGTGAAATGAGTTGGGATTTAAAGCAGATCAATCCCCGTGGCTGACCTGTCTGCGGGAGGCGGCGACATTGATGCATTGAGTGAATGCATCACGCAGACCAACGCGCACTGGGTGTTCACGTGTCGAGCAGCCGCCTGCAAACCGCTTGCACTCTGCAAAAGAGCACCACCGCACGGAAACGCGTCCCGTCTGCGTGCGTGGCATCTGCTCATTTTCACACCAACTTTTTTTTTTCTATCCCTCACCCCCCCCCCCCCCACCCCCCAGCCAACTTTTTACACCATCCGTCGGTTATACACGGGTTTCGATCCCTACAGATCTTTGAGTTGCTGTTTGAGGGTAATAGAGGGTGTGTGTGTGGGGGGGGGGGGGGGGGGGGGCGTAATTGCTGTGGAAAGCTGATTTCAAGTGAAATGTGACAAAGCACTGACTCAAAATTGTGCCGAATTACTGTAGATAGCGGGTGTAAGTGGGAGTGTTAACCAAAAGATGAGGTTAGTCACCTGGATAAGGCTCCCTTTGCCCAGTGCTCTGCATCAACTCACCGGAATGCTGCCTCCAAGCGAACAGTTCTGACCCAGCACCTCCCTCCCCCCCTCTCTCCCTCCCCCCCTCTCTCCCTCCCCCACACAGCCTGCAGCCCGTTATTTGGAACAAGAAAACTTATGAAGGATACAAGTGGCAAGTGGTCCAGAACTAGAATTGCACATTCCCCAAAGCGAACAAGAGGGAAAGTCGGTCAGATTTCGGCTCTCCAGTTGCTCACAGACGTATGGTATTCATTCCAGGCGCTTGTGATAGTTTAACCGTAATGAATAACGATCCTGGCGTTTGGTATAACGCCTTGTTATACGTCCTGGAGACGTCTCAAAGCGCTTCAGGGAGTACATTTTAAAAATGCACTGTATTTTGCTCGCCATCAGCGAGCTAAGCGATCCACTAATATGTCTGAGTTTGTAAAAGAAGCAGGGAACCAGAATGCTAACCCTTACAATCCGAAATCCCTCTCTGCATCTGGAAATTGAACAGGTTTCCACTGTAGCTTTGAAATTTGTGACTGCATTGCACGGCTTGAAGCGTTCTTTTTGCTGCCAATAAATCACCGAGGCCAAGTGCATCAGGCAGGCCTCCAAAACGATGTATTTGCCATAATACTTATTATCAGAAGGTTTTCGTTAATAGCATCAAGCTATGTACAATACGGAATATAGCCCCAAAGGGACGTAGGGGTGTTTGCCTATCCCCTAAAACCTCTCAGTTTGAAAGTTCAGTGTCACAGAACCAGTCATCAACAAGAAATGGTGTCAGACTATCTACCAGCAATGTGATAGACTCTCTTTCCCCCTCCCCTCGGGATGCATGAAACCCGGACTGACAGCAATGAAAGGCAAATACGTTGCTTTATTCATCGAGAGAACCAGCTGCAAGCCCTACAATAACCCACTTTATACAGAAGCAACTTGAATTCAGTTCAAGACGACACCCCTTGTTGCCAACAGCGAGAAAGAGAGAGAGAGAGAGAAAACCAAGTGCATAGAATTGAAAGGAAAGCGATCCCCCAATGAGTCCAGGCGATAAGGCAATGGAAAGTAACGGGCATTACAGAATATATTCCAGATAAAATTAATACCCGCCAGCCGTTCTGGACTGCTGCAAGAAATTCAATCCATATCAAGCAATCCATTAATCATTTCTGCCACTGTTCCTGTCGTTTTTTTTTCTTAAATGACATAAACAGGTTGAATAAATGTATTAAATTCGCTGTATGATTTGCAAAGCTTGCCAAGCGGTCGCTGGTATCTTTTTTTAAAAAAAATACATTTTGAGACAAATAACATAGCTTATTTTTTTTTTGCAAGACTGCTGCAGTTTAATACTGCCATGATAACATGACAGGGAATGAAACATAACCCATCCACGCCGCGATATTAAACGATTCGGGGTGTTATCTTCTAGAGTCTGCACAGGTACACAGCGTTTCCAACTCCCTGAGCGCTGCCTCTGTTTAAGGACTAGACTTTGTAAGACTGGATTCGGTGATTCTTAATCCTGTTCCATTAATACGTGACATAGTACCGTATCAATACCGTTCTACAGACTGAAAGAAGATCTAAACACGTCTCATTAAAAATGTGTATGAATCCTGATAGCCCCGGTATAATAGAGCCTCTGTGTATATGTCCTACAGCACCTCGTCCATCCTAATGCTGGATCTTCAGACGTGAAAGTGAAGCTTTGTGCAATCTTCACCCAAACACACCACCCCCTCTAGTTCTTGAATCGGATGCTATTCACGTCAGAAATTAAACTGGGAGTAAATTAAGCATCTTAACAACAAACCATCGTTAACTATTATCTTTTAAACCCAGGAACCCACCACCCCCCAGACCCCTCCCCAAACCCCATGTTAACAGGACTAACGTGACAACACAGCCTGGGCGAAATTCAAATAGTTAAGGGATGTATGAGGCAACTCACGTATCTGTTTGAGCATTCTGCAAGAATATTTATTGAGCCGAAGCTGAATTACTGCATTGAACGCCAGTCCAGGCATCTCCAATGCAATTTCCCAGCCTCCCCAAACAGCCCTTTACTGTGAAAATGTCTCCCCTTTTCCCCCTTATATCAGCCAGTGCAGGTGCTCTCTTAGCCCCCCACCCCCAACCCCCCCCCCTCCCTCCCCCTTGTACGTGAGGGACAGCGGGATCAGGGCAGCCCCAGAACCTACCTTTCACACATGTGACCATCAATAAAAAGACAAGGTATGAAAATATAACTCCACTTTTCGTCCCCATCGCCTTCCCGGGGAGAGGATCCCCGCTCCCGCGGCATTTAACGCATCCCGTCCGGAAAATGGGTGTCGACGAATCTTGGGTGGAAATCCCGTGTTTTTTGCAGTTTGGCTTCATGCTGCAGCGCCGTGTGTGTGCTGTGCCGCCGATCGGTTCGGTTTGTTGGCTCCGCGGCGCTCGACACTACCGCGAGTGAGTGTGTTTCTGCGATACCACAGCAACCTTGAACCAGGACTCAACCATCTCACCAACGGGGGCACAAACTCCAGACGGCTTCTCTCATCGCCTTCCTGTCTAATCCTAAACTGCACGAAAGAAGGCAAAATAAAACCCCGCTGCACGTTTTTTTTTTTGCTGGGTGCCAGCCAGCAGCTCAGCTCAGCCCAACCCAGCTCAGCTCAGCCCAGCCCAACCCAACCCAGCCCAGCCCAGCCCAGCCCAGCCCAGCCCAGCCCAGCTCAGCCCAACCCAGCTCAGCCCAGCCCAGCTCAGCCCAACCCAGCCCAGCTCAGCCCAACCCAGCTCAGCCCAGCCCAGCTCAGCCCAGCCCAACCCAGCTCAGCCCAGCCCAGCTCAGCCCAGCTCAGCCCAGCTCAGCCCAGCCCAGCCCAGCCCAGCTCAGCCCAGCCCAGCTCAGCCCAGCCCAGCTCAGCCCAGCTCAGCCCAACCCAGCTCAGCCCAACCCAGCTCAGCCCAGCCCAACCCAGCTCAGCCCAACCCAGCTCAGCCCAGCTCAGCCCAACCCAGCTCAGCCCAGCCCAGCTCAGCCCAACCCAGCTCAGCCCAGCTCAGCCCAGCCAGCCCAACCCAGCTCAGCCCAACCCAGCTCAGCCCAGCCCAGCTCAGCCCAACCCAACCCAGCTCAGCCCAGCCCAGCCCAGCCCAACCCAACCCAGCTCAGCCCAGCCTAGCTCAGCCCAACCCAGCCCAACCCAGCCCAGCCCAGCTCAGCCCAGCTCAGCCCAACCCAGCTCAGCCCAACCCAGCTCAGCCCAGCCTAGCTCAGCTCAGCCCAACCCAGCTCAGCCCAGCCTAGCTCAGCCCAACCCAGCTCAGCCCAACCCAGCTCACCCCAACCCAGCTCAGCCCAGCCTAGCTCAGCCCAGCTCAGCTCAGGCCAACCCAGCCCAGCTCAGCCCAACCCAGCTCAGCCCAGCCCAGCTCAGGCAATCCAAGAGAAGGGAACAGTAGCGCGTAATCAAGCGTTTAAACTTCAAAGCCACAGTGTCAGAAATTGCTATCAGTTTAAATTCATGCTCTGCAGATCGATATTGCCCACACACCGTGTGACAGCGAACCCAAGAAATCATACGCAGATAGGATTTCACCATCAGGGCGAGAACTGGACGGTTTAGATTTATGGGGATGGGGGGTGGGTGGAGGTGAAGGGGCGAGAGACCACTTTAATTTGCAATAACAATGTCACGCTCAAAGCTACTGGGGAGTTCCTGTCACGAAATGACTTGCAAATGAAATGTGAAATGTATTATGTCGTTCATCCGAACAGCCCCGAAATGCACACACACGCAAAACACTACACCGCGTTTTATACGTTCCCACTGTCTTGGGAGATGGTCCCTGAGTTGCACTGTGTTGGCAGGAAATCTGCATTAAAACAACATAGCGTTAAAATACGTCCGGGTGTCACGCTGGCTGTTTCTGCTCAGCTCTACAGTCAGCGCTGGCGTGAACAAGAATAACATCACGGTGTTCAGTCCCTGCGGATATTGCAGCTGGAGAATAAAAACCCAATAAAAAGAGCCAGAGCTGTGGTTCCGAATACATTTTGCATTTCCAGCAATGGGTTAAAGGGGTTCAGTCAAAGAGCGCGTGTGCCACCTACTGGCTGAGCAGCGATGAGTGTTCAACTGCTGCCTCCAGTCCCAGACCTGATTCACTTTCCTTTCAGACCTCTCTTTCTCTCTCTCTCTCTCCTTTTTTTTAACAAAACTCTGTGCCCTGATACTGACAAATAGCGTCTTAACCTTAACTCACTGACTGCGTCTGAGAGGGAACATGGAAACGGGAATAGGCCATTCAGCCCCTCGAGCCTGTTCTGCCATCCTCTCAGGTCGTGGCTGATGTGTGCAGCGGGGGGGGGGGGGGGGGGGGGGCAGTATGACAGACTGGTCACAAGAAAATATGAAAACCCAAATTGTACCCACATTTGCGGGTCAGAGTGTAACAGATTTTTTAAAAAAAGTATGTTTTTTTTATTACATGCGCCCTGCACTTTTGGAAGTATGTCTCAAAGCACTTCAAATGATTTCACTGTAAAGTGTAGTGACAGTGTATTTAGTAGATGAACACAGCAGCCTATTTGCGTACAAATCATGTCCCACAAAGAGACACGAAGTGAATCGCTAATTTAACCCTAGGATTTCCCATCAAAGGCACATGTCAGCAGGTTACACTGGATGTAATAGTGGGCATTCATAAGATTTCCAGCTGAACATTGGTATGAAGGTAAGTTGTGTGTAACAGTAAATCTTATTGCACTCATCATTTTCTCTATACTTCCACTCTTCGTTCACGATACCGATCATATATTAAAACAAATTAGCTTTCTCACATGCCCCACACCCATGTTAATGAATGTGCGTCAAATATTTGGGCCAAATAAACGATGAGTAAAGAACCGTCATTCTGACAGAAAAGATTCTCCAGTTAACGTGTGAGCTGCTTTGCCCGAAAATTTGCATCGAGCAAACAAACTGACTGGGTTTGCAATCAGCCAAAAAAAAAAGACTCTTATAAAAATTCACTGCTGTTAAAATATGATTTCCCCACTGTCGCGTATTGTACGCACATCAAATGCTTGTCTTAAGCTACGTTTTCCACTGATCTCAACACAAATACATCGCGGGTGGTGATATAATTTATCTGTCTGGGTGTCTCTTTCTCGAACACATACAGGGAAAAAAAACCTAATACTCTTGTCATCGCTCTTGTGTGCATCCCTCTCTCTCTCTCTCTCTCTCTCTCTCTCTCTCTCACACACACACACACTCACTCACACCACATATACACACATCACTTGAAAACGTTTCGAAACCCCTGTCATTACCAAAACAGATCGGGCTGAAGAAAGCGTTGTGCAAAGTGTCCAGTTCACACCAACTGAACACGCACCCGAAAAGTTATCAGAAAAAAACCACGTCGGGCTTTCGCAATTGAAGGGCTGTGATTTAAGCAGTCAGTTGTAATTGAAGCGTAACATTCCTGGTGATGTGAAATTGCCCACAGTGAAAATAAGCCCGAGGGTGTCACGTTGCAATGGTTTAAAAATGCTGATATTTGCCCAAAATAAATAGTGCCACCGAGTAAATTACTTGTTCTTATATTTTTAATGTTGTTACTGCTTTTTTTTCCAAAAAAAATGGGTTGTGTTTGCAATGTTAGTGTAAAATGGTGTGGGTCAATGTGTAAGCAGTTGAGTGAGTGCTTTCCCCAGTGGTTCTGCAGCAGTTCAATTACTAATCGGAAATGCTGCTGCTGAACACAACAACGAGCAATTTACGTAACAAATTCCTATTGCAAAGTCTATGCAACACGCAACCCCCACCACCACCACAACTACTGAACATTGCTCCCCCTTACACCAAACAGTCATTTTACATTAGTTTTGTTTTATTCTTTTACGCCCTGAGGATGGATGACAACTTACTGTGGCTCCTCACAAACTAGAGTGTCTCCTTAGAGAACCACCAAAACCGTACTGTCTCCAGTAGGTTTGTATTTTTGAAAATCATATAAATCTCATAGCAAATATATGAAATATTTTTATTTTCAAAAGCTAATGTATTATCTTTGTACACCGCCACTGCACTTGGACACATTAGCTGTGTAAAATCTATACAGAGTCCTGTAGCTCAGTGGTTAAAACACTCGCTTTGCAAGCAAGAAATCTGGGTTCAATACCCCACAGGGTGAAACCTGGGTAAGTTTTCTTACTCCACAATCTGATAATAATCCCTCAAGAAAAAAAGCAATAATAAATTGGTCATTTCAATCCACGACAGTTTGTGGGACACTGCTGTACGCAATTGGCTGTTGCATTTCACCCACAAATATACAGTCAATTCACTTTACAGTCTATTCTGTGAAGCGCTTTGAGACGTCTAGAAGATGTGGAAAGCGCTATGTCAAATGCAAGGATTATTATTACTGTTATTCCCACATCACCATGTTGATTGCAAACAAGTTAGTGCTGCCCTTAGGATGAGATGTTAGACCTAGGTCCCTTCTGTTCAGGCTCCCATGAAAAGAGTAGAGATGTTTTTTCCCATTCTCCCTATTCAACAATCCCCCAAATGAAATTGGTCATTCACATCATGGCTGTTTGTGGGCTATTGCTGTGCAAAAAATGGGCTGCCACATTTACCCACAAAGCACACAGTTCTGCACTTTACAGTGTATCATGTGAAGTATTTTGAGACAGCCCCCTGAAGTAAAAGATGCTATACCAAATACCATATTATTCAGTATAATAATAATGCTTGCATTTTATATAGTGCTCTATTACATCTTTGAAACGTTCAGTGCTTACATAATCTGCGAACCAATTCACACACAGCAATGTGCCACAAAAAGCCATGAAGTGAATGGTAATAATAAATAATCCTTAAATTTGATATAGGGCTTTTCAGGTCAGAAGGTAATCTCAAAGTGTTTCTCATGATATACTGTATTGTGTAGTGACTGCAAGACTGTAAAATATATTGTGCTTTGTAGGGGAACACTGCAGCCAATTTGTGCACAGCAATGTGCAACAAACAGCTTCTAAAAATAACCAATCATATCTGGGGGATTGTTGGCCAGGACCTGAAAAAGCATTTGATGTCCTTCTCTTTTCTCTTTTCCAAGAGTGTCATCAGTTCTTTAATGTCCCCCTGAACAAGCAAGGAGGACCTTGGTTTAATGAGAAAAAGTTGAATAGGAAGACACACTATTGTGATACAAAGTCTACACCGGAATCTTGTATCTTAGTAGTTAGAGCACTCGCCTCGCAAACGAGAGGACCCGAGTTCGATTTCCAGGCGAGAGAAAAAGTTGGGCAAGTTTCCTTACTCCAACACCTCTGTTTTACCTAACAGTAAGCAGGGATCCGATTGTTAGTTGATTGGCAGATTGCCCTCCCAACGTGAAAGGCGCTCTATAAGTGTAATTTTGTTGTTGTTGTTGTTGTTGTTGCTTTTCCAGGGGCTAATCATCCCTTTTAAAAAAAAATTGGTCTCTCAATCCACGACTGTTTGTGGGACACTGTTGTGCAGAATTGGCTGCTGTGTTTTGCCCACAAAATATACAGTCAATTCATTTTACAGTATATTCTGCGAAGGGTCTCTTTGAGACGTCTCAAAGACATGTTAAGGTGCTATATCAAATTCAAGGATTATTATTATTACATTGGATAAGGAAACATTGGAGAATATGATCAGACATGCTTGTTGAGATTTGATCAAGGTTTATCTGCCTCTGAGATTATGCTCAATGTCAATATGAGGTATAGGTGTAACAAAAAGGCAATAGCATTGGAGCGATAAAGATATCAATGTTGTATTATTATGTTGCATTGTTTCAAAACATTTTGATGAACATTTAGTGCAGATGATGCAAGTTTAAAAAGTCTTTATGAAAGACGTTCCTGATCCCTATTTTATTGCTGTGATGGAATACCCTTGATGTGTTGTATGGGATCAACTGCTTTATTTAGGTACCGGTGAATTCAGACGTTTGAGACTTTTACTATCATGTTTTTAATTGCAAGTCCACAATGCATGCAACTTAATTTCCCTTGTAACCAAATAGTTAGGCAAAGTGAAAGTAGTAGCACTGCAGAATATTCTACACTGCCATTATACTCACAATTTGAAGGACCACTTTTGCAGTTATAATCAAGGTTACTTTTCATTCTATTGTGTCAGGTATTCTGTGTCTAACAGCCACTTAATGTGCTAATAAAGCAACGCAATTTGTGGGGTTTTGAAAGAAAAGAAAAACGCTAGTTACGATCATTTTGAGCCTTGAACCCAAGTACCAGCCTCAACCCCTCTCTCTGCCAATAACATTACATATATGATTCAGTTCAAGATCTTAACGTTGATTTCCCCACATCATCTAACATGAGAGCCTCGTTGCAGTTCGATCATAGAGACGTGTGGTTATGTGATGGGGAAATACTACCCTCAAGTTTGGATGCGACAGACCACTTTTCAAGGGTTAGTGTTCATGAGACGATTGCCACCCATTTTCACTCAGCTAAGGATATTGGTTGTTTAAGTCAATTTCTGACGGTAATTTCATATGTATTATCATTTGCAGTGTGGTTCCCACTAGGTAAAGGGGATGGCTGGAAACTGGATCAGATATCCAACAGATGTCTTGTCAGTTGTTCTCTTGCTTCTTGAGTATTACCACATTCCAGCACTTACATTGCAAACTTGAACACCTCTTCCACACTGCATTGTACTATTGATGGTGCAAAGTTCTCCTGAGATTTATGGCGGTGTGTTTCAATTCATTACATTTGGAATGAGTTTATTTCCAAATGTCGGATTGTAAACCAGCAACAATCAGCATTTTGCCTTTTGGAAGGAACTCGCCTCCAATACACTTGAAATTGAACAATCAGGAAGCAGTGAGTTTTAATAGCAATTTAATTCATATTGATGTCAGACACCCAAAGGGTTGCTGTGGTGGCGTGCTTAAAGGAAACCTGGATACCTTTTGTAACTGAAATGTGTTTGTTGAACTATAACACAGAGAGAAAGCAATAGTTACCTCAATGTGACAAGCACCACTCTTATATATTTACGTGTTTAATTAAACCATTACTTATTCTACTTACGACTACATCTTTATTCGAAGAGGTAAGATTTAGACCAAATGTAAAAGTAGGACACAGAAAAACTGATAACATTTGTTTTAATCTTTGAGGATTAAAACATTATACGTGGTGCAATAAAACCAGAAAAATCCAAATTTAGCAAATTTAGTTTTCAGTTTATGGGTTAAATAATTCTATGTTCAATAAACTAAATAAGATCAGGAAGTGTACAGATTATCAGCATGTTGGTAGGACACCTTGTATTGTACAGTAATTAGACAACTGCACTGAACAAAGTGAAGGGCATCTCCTTCATTGTAATTTATAAACGCATGGCTGTATTGAGCCAATAATATAGTGGGTGCTTTAAAGGGCAAGCATGGAAGAGACGTTCATGGTGGTTCACATTTTGCTGATAATTGGTACAAACAGATATGATTGGAAAGATACAGAGGACTGACAGTTCTGGCACATTCCACCCTACAAAAGATTACAGTCAGATCAAGATAGACATCCAGCTAGATTGAGGAAAAGCTATCTTGCCGAGGTCACTTCACTGTAATAATAATAATAATAATCCTTGCATTTGATATAGCACTTTTCACATCTCCTAGATGTCTCAAAGTGCTTCACAGAATATACTGTAAAGTGAATTGACTGTATATTTGTGGGCGAAAGGCGGCAGCCAATTGCGCACAGCAGTGTCCCACAAACAGTCGTAGATTGAAAGTGACCAATTTATTATTGTTTTGTTTTGGATGGATTATTATTAGGCGTGTGGAGTAAGGAAACTAGATATCACCTGTTATGATTGATGTAAGCGTTCTGTAAAAAATATACATATTAAACATAAACAACAATAACATGCAGGTCAGTGTATAGTGAAACCAAAGTAGAATTCCTATCAATAGCTCTACAGAATTCAATATGCTCAAACCTTCCATGCTTTTAATGCTGCTAAGACGATGCTTTTTTTTATTACCTCTTACCACTGTGCTGTTGCTCGTCAGCCTTTTAACCAATAAAGGGATTGAGTCTAATGCCATTTTTTTACTGTTTGAGAGGGAAACAATTTGAACAAGCTGTGCACTGTTTTGTGTGTGGGCATATTTGTGCAGGTTAAATCAGAATGGGTTTCAACATAACAAAGGGACTTCTGAATGTGAGCAAGGACATGTCCAGGATTCATTATTTTTACATTCCTCTGCAAATTTCCCATATTAGACCCCATTGTGGAATAGATTTTGCCACACTTTTTCTTGAGGGAAGTTCCTCTTTAACTAAATACACGTTAGAGTTTATGATCTTGTACACAAGATAAAAAAAAAGCTTAATCTATAATTGAATCAGTTACCTATAATTTGTAGGAAACATACATTCAACCCTACTCTGAGGCTTTGTTTGTCACCTGGGTGTCTGATACATGTTAAAGCCAGTTGCCATGATTACCTTCTTCAGTTCCAGCTTTGTCATTTGTGAAAAACTTCAGGGACACGCCCTTTTCACCATGGGCAGAGAACATGTTATTAGATTGCCAAAAACATAGCATTTTAGATCTCAGAATATATATTGGAGTACTGCTTCAATGTTCTAATGTTATCAACCAAATTAGGCATTGGTAAACTTCCCACTGATTATCCAGTTTGACCAACCAACTACTGACTTTTGGGGTTATCATGATCTAAGTGGGAAGGATCTCATCCATCAGTGTCATGTTGACCTCTCAAAGGTTTGTTGATAAGACAGGCAGGCTGGTCACGCCTCAACAGTAGCATGAACTACGGAGGGCCTGCCTGTCTCAACGATCAGATGACGGAATCCACCACAGAGACGTAACTCAGGTGCACTCACACTTGGACATGGATATTATCTTGGAGCTAGCACAACCCAGAGAAAGTCCACATACCAACCCTCCAGGGATACCTATAATAATAACCACAACAACTTGCACTTATAAAGCACCTCTCATGCAGGTGCTTTATACTCATGCAGGGTAGTATTCCAGAGAGCTTGACAGTGACGAAGCATGACTCAGAGCCGGGGGCAGGTGACTGTAGGCACGGTCGAGCAGGAAGGTCTTCAGGCGCGACCTGAAAATGGGGAAAGAAGGGGCAAGGCGGAGGGATAGAAAACGTTGATGGGAGCCAATGAGTTCTGGCTTCTGACTAGTCAACATTGAGCTGTATGAAGTTTTCGCTCATCCAGGATCTTATGTCTGCCAGACAAGCAGCAAGAACATCGCCAGACGTGGAGTCGCAGCTGAAGGAGAAGTATACTTGTGTGTCATCTGCGTATATCCACATAATCATAATTCATTATTAAACACCTGATAAGCATGGATTCAAGCTTTTCCTGGATAAAAGCAATAGCAAGAGTAACTCTTTCTGTGCAATATGGGGAGGCACAGAGCAGCACATAAAGTATGCAATTGTATTGCCACCATTCTTATCACAACCAGGATAAATACAGTAATGCATTTAATGGTGAATCCACCAGCACTGCATTGGGATGTCAGCCTAATCTGTAACATCAGAATTATCAAACTACATACCAATTAGGGCATAGAATCCCAGAGTTTGTGTTTGCTAACCAATATACCAGACCAAATCTTCCATTTGCTTTCGTCTCAGGTTTCACAGTTCCTAGGTCAGTCTTTTGATGAACATAACTTAATAATAACGCTTGGATTGGATTAAAGCCTTTATAAAATTGAAAAACACTTTCTAAAGTGTCCATAAAGTTAGAAATTGTGTATTTGCAGACAGCCAATTTGTGAACACCAGTGTTCCCCAAAAACTATGAAGTGAACAATTAATATTTTTACCTAGGGAATTTCTGGCCAGGACACCAGCAGAAACTCCCTTCTCTTTAAACATCCATCTGAAAGGCAGACAGACATTTGAAGGACTGCAACTCCCAACAACACAATGCTCCCTAGATCTATATTGGACTACTCACACACACAAAGTCCCAACATGGGGCTGGAACCTACAACATCTAACTCAGAGGCAGGAGCTCTATTAAGTGAGCCAGATTGATGCGCTTTACCTCAGCGTGGTGGAGAGAACTATGCAGGATGACCTACAGTGTGACAGTTGCTTTTATATTCTTGAGGTCCAAATTCCATGTGGCTTGACACCAACTGTTTAATTTTGATTACAAGTGGTTTTGGCAAAGAGAAGTAACAGCCTGCTATGAGGTTAGTTCCATATCAAGATCATCGAATCATAGAATTATACAGCACAGAAGGAGGTCATTCAGCCCATCTTGTCTGTGCTGGCTCTTTGAAAAGAGTTATCCAATGCAATCCCACTCCCCCGCACTCTCCCCATAGCCCTGCAAACTTGTCCTCCTCAAATAATTATCTACTTCTTTCTTAAAAGTTGTTATTGAATCGGCTTTCACCACCCTTTCAGGCAATGCATTCCAGATCCAAACAACTGGCTGTGTGAAAAAATTTCTCCTCCTCTCCCCTGTGTTTCTTTTAACAACTATTTTAAATCAGTGTCCTTGGGTTACCAACCCACTCACCAGCGTAAGATGCAGCGTAAGAGTCAGGTATTAGCTGTAGCTAAGGCTTTGCCATTGTTTAAGACCTTTATCATGTTTACAAAAATGTGTAGGTGACTGAACGTTGTGTCCTTGCGATCCTGCACTGACCAGAAGTGAAAAGGAAAACATAGTGCTCCAAATCTTAAAAAAAAACTGATTTTTTGGCTCCTACAACACAGCTTTGTTAGCCTGTCTGGCAAACAGTGCAACTAAAGTCTCTTGAATTGTTCTTGTATTTTTCATTGTCTCTTTGTTCAGTGAAGTGAAGCAGACACTCGTTAGAAGGTGTGTGGAAGAAAATGCATGCTGAATGCTGTCTCTGAAAGACATACAGTTGAGTGTATCCAATTACATTATTGAGTGTCATACTGAAGTTAGGTAGCATATTGATAAACAAAATATGTCCAAAAGATAGAAAAACAACCCTTTATTTTGGACAGCTGGTTGTCTGACACAAATTGATGGAAACCCATTATACTGTTTAAGAGTATCCAAGCTACACTGAGATCGATGCCACCTAAACAAGAAAATTTCCCTCCTTTTTGAATAGCATGCACACTTCCCCCCCACCCGAAGGGATGCATTTTGCTTACCTAAATCCAGAGAGTATTAATTGCGAGAGCCAAGGATTTGGGCCCCCAGAGTTAACATTGGGGTACTGCTGCAATTTAACCAGCTAAATCTCCATACCTTGCCATACATTGAGAGCACTATAATTAGATATTTATTGTGTTCCAAATCTATATCAAAGGTGCGATATCAAGGATGATACAAAACAGATGATGTTTGAAAAACGTAACACAATTTATCTTTGTGTATCACTAATAAAATCAATAGACTGATTATTTTTTGTCTGTCTGTGTATTGCACAGTACCAGACAAGCAAGTGATTTGAACTATCCTCAAATATAGTTACATGTACCAATGTACAATACTTCAAGGTATCAGCTTCACCTCAGTTGATAGCATTCTAGCCTCTGGATCAGAAGGATATGGGTTCAAGTCCTTCAGCAAGATTTGAGATTATAGTAAATGCTGACACTTTCTGGGCTAGTGTCAGCCTACCTCATTCTGTAGCACCAAATCAAAACATTGTAGATTCAAGCCCCACGTTAGCCTTTCAGCTCATAATCTGGGCTGACACTCCAATGCAAAGATAGCAACGAGTTGCATTATTAGATGTGCCTTCCTGTGGATGAGATGTTAAGTTGCCTGTTCGGGTCGATGTTAAAGATCCCATGTTACAAATCAAAAAGAGAAAGGAATTCATCCTGGTTTCTTGGTCAATAAGCCCCCAGATAAATAGATCATTCATCTGACTGTTTGTGGGGTATTACTGTGCCCAAAATGGTTGTTATATCTTCCTACAAACACAATTGTTACAATTGAGAGAAATTACTATGAAGTATTTTGAAATTAAATTGTATTTAAGAATGCAAGCTCTTCCTTTCTAACACAAACTGATATAAGAGATAATACAGTAATAATAGTGCTGGTATAGTTTATTCTAGTTGTAAATGAAGAAGCAAATAACCAAATATTATATGGATGCATATGCCAACAAATAACAAGGCATTGAGTCATTACTGGCAAGAACACCAAATAGATTAGATTTTTAATTGACTTACTTAGAACATCAGCATTCATTTCTTCCTTCCAAAGACCTTAACTACTAATTCTTGCTGACCCACTCCACATCATTAGATTCCTGCAGCAGATCCATACATTTGATATATGTTTGTTGTGTATCAATTGCCTATGAATATTTCGTCATTACACTTCATAGTAAAATTCTGTGAAGCGCTTTGAGACATCTCGATGACATGATAAGGCTCTGTATCAAAGGCAAGGATCATTAAGATGAATACTAATTTGATTCAAAACACTAGTGACCAAATTAAAATTTGTATGTGCATTGGCTAATATTATTTCTCACAATTTGGGATTTATAAGGATAAATATGTTATATCCTGTAGGCAGTACTATGTGATGTGATTCAATGTGATTAATTATTTCCTAATGCAAACACACTTATCAAATGATTTGAGTATTCTGGCAGTTGTCTCTTGAGTATGAACTGTTCAAAATTACAGCGAGATCAGTCTACAATTGTGTGTTCTCAAGAACGAAAGGCAATTGCCTGCTGGCAATTGCCAACTCAAGGATTAAGCTCATCTGAAGCAACATGATAATTTCCATTATTGGGGATAAAACCTGGTCAACAAAGATCAATGTAAAAATTCACTTTTACACCCAACAACTTTTTTCTTGGTATAAATCAATTTAGATTTATACGAGAATCCTTTAAAATATGCATTCCATATTAAATTAATTACAAAAGCAGTGTTATTGTATTGCTTAGTTCCTCTAAATGATATATTTCATGCTATTTCTGTTGAATATATTTAGATTTTCTTCAATTGACTATAGCCTGAGTCATTGAAATAACATTTTCTATTTTTATGAGTAAACATTGTTTTAACAAACCCATTTTTTATTAATATATTTTATTCAGCATCAACCTTATTATTAGATATGGATAAGAACTTCCCTACTTTTAGCAGATGTGGCATCTGAAATAGGGAGCTGTTCATGATCATAAGGGACTTGATCCACTTATATGAATTGCAGACAGAGATAAAGCTTCAGAAGGCTTTTACAATCTACTGGTCAGAATCATTTGAACTTGCAGCACAGTAATGTTGGCAAATTAGATTTGCAATAATTAGTGTGATTGTAGTGAAAAGTGACAGGTTAAATACGTTGTATACTTTTTTCCAATGTAAACGTGACAAAAATACTCAGGATGGAATATGCCATGGGAAGACCAGATAAGATTTATCATCATCTTGCCATTGGCATTCTAACAACTTAAATATATTAAAACAATAAAATAGCTCCTTTCTTCTTTGGTCTATACAGAGTTGCTCTAAAATGATAAGCTTCATATCACCCAAATTATAGAGAGAGGGATTAACTTTTGGTGTCCGTTTAGTCATTATTCTTGGCTGCTGCGTTTTACCCACAAAATATACAGTCGCTACACTTTACAGTATATTCTTTGGAGTGCTTTGAAATGTCTAGAAGCTTGGAAAAGCGCTATATCAAATACAAGAATTATTATTAATATCATGTTTATTCAATCCATGATATTTGTAAGACACTGCTGCACAAATAGCTGCCATGTTTCACCCACAAATTATACAGTCACTACATTTTACAGTATATTCTGTGAAGTGCTTTGAGACATCTAAAAGACGTGAAAAGCTCTATATCAAATGCAAGGATCATTATTATTATTATTCTGTTTATACACAAGATCATTTTTAATTGTCAATTAATTCTGGACCAGATAAAACTCCAATATGCAGGTCTGTCATCACAGAGGTGAAAATTTGATATTTCCTAACCAATTCAATGTGGTAATTGTTAATGAAACATTTCATTTTTCCCCATTCTCTCCAGATAAAATTAGTCTTTTGCTTCATGGCTGTTTGTGGGACATTGCTGTAGACTATTTGGCTGATGTGTTCACCTATAACTACAGTTACTTGATTTTACAGAAAATCCTATGAAGCAGCTTTCAACAAAACACTAAGGTGCTAAATCAAATGCAAGGATTATTATTACAGATACACTTNAAAAACACTGAATCAAATAAACATCTTTTTAACTCTGTGAAAATGCTTTTATTTTAAACATAACTTTGCTAATCAATTGAGATTTCCAAATGTTATGCAGTTTAACATAAAATAATTAGCACTATAATTGGAAAATCACCTGGAAAACTTTAGCACCACATCAGCAATGTCTCAGTTAACCACATTGGTTTGGATGAAGAAGACCCCTTGGCCCATTTGATCCCATCCTTCCACTATACCCTCTCTACTGTCTTCGCATCTTGAAACTTCTTCCCTCTACCCTCTTGTCCTCTCTCTATCTGTCTTTAGGTTCCATCAGAAAATTTACGTTTTCAACCGCACTTATGGTCACGCTACCCTTCCCCACTCGCCACTCCCCTCTCCCTTGCTCGTTGTCCTACCCTGTAACGTGCTCCAAGACATCATGCTGCGAGAAGGGGGTGCTACATCAGTGCAAGTTGTTGTTGCTGTCTAGCTAGACTAAATACAATTAATTCTGGATTAAATCTTTGATGTAAATCTCTGAGTAAAGAATATTTGAGTTCTACATCTACCGCCAGACGTGCTGACTCACCAAAGTAACTTATCTGGTTGTAGATCTTTAGTATCCTGTAGCTGCACAACAATTAGATTCTGAAACATTTTAGAAATTTTATTTGCTTCAGCTCCTTAGAGACTCAGAACATAAAACGCATTGAAGTTTTAAAACTCTTTTTAAATGTTTCTTTCCTATAACATGAGAATAAGAATATGGGTTGCCATTATGCGTGAAATAAATCAATATTCTTATTATTCCAGTAATACTTTGTTCCTAGGTTGTTTTCAACAAGAAATATTTTCCCAGATATTTTGTCGATGGTGTATGGATTTTGACTATGAGATCTCAGAAAAGACCCACTTTGATAACAAGATCTCAGTTCTAACTTTAATTGTATCTCGATTACCATTCAGTTAAATTTCCATTCGTTTGTTTAAATTGAGGAACCTCAGCGAAGAGCCAAGCTGCATAATACAGGACAACCACACTAGAGGAGAAGACAAGAGACATCAAAAACTATTAGTCAGTTTGTGTACGAAAGAGACAAATTATGCCACTGAGGCCTTCTTCATGTTTTGATAAAACTCTGTGATGGAATTGTGGCTACGTGTGCACATTAGGCTCTGTCTGACCGTAATCTGGAGTCGTGTAGCTCAGTGGTTAGAGCACTCGCTTTGCAAGCGAGAGACCTGAGTTCAATTCCAGGCAGGACGAAACCTTGGGCAAGTTTCCTTACTCCACACGCCTAATAATAATCCCTCCAAAACCAAAAACAATAATAAATTGGTCATTTTCAATCTACGACTGTTTGTGGGACATTGCTGTGTGCAATTGGCTGCTGCGTTCGCCCACAAATATACAGTCAATTCACTTAACAGTGTGTTCTGTGAAGCGCTTTGGGACGTCCTCCCGACGTGAAAAGTGCTGTATCAAATGCAAGGATGATTATTATTAGTAGTAGTAGTAATCTGTGTTGCAGTAATTAAGAGAAAACTTGCTGAATATATGAAGGAGAAAGGAATAGAAAGAGTTTGGGAGGGGTGGAGGATTTTGTGGAGTAACATCAACAACATGGACTAGTTGAACCGAGTGTAAAATATGTAATATTCAGATATCTCACATTTATAGTATTTTAATACTTGGTAAATTACTCAGATTTGATCATTTTTTGCCATTATGTTTCTTTAAAGCTTGTAAATTTTTAACCAATTTGAAAAAATTACATTAATTTCCAATGAAGGAACTAATGAAAGATTGCACCAGAAATTTGTCTTTGAATGAAAATCTCAGTGACCAGAATTAGACGATTGCTCAAACCTAGTAGCGTCTAATTAAACATCCCATTCTGTCGATTAAGATCATTTTTATTTGAAGTTCAACATTACTTCAGTTGTTCTCATATATTAGTTTCAGGGCATTGTTGAGGAGGTCATATATTCTTGTACATAATTTGCGCAACAGTAATTCTGTGCTCCAGAATAGATAAGACTTGAGTTGCTGCAAGTCTGTAACAAACTGTTGCACCATCACATCATTTGTTGTCAGCCTGGCTCGATTGCTAGCACTCTCACCTCTGAGTCAGAAAGTTCGTGGGATGAAGCCCCACATCGGCTTAAAAAAAGTTACGCTTGAACAAAGTCCCCTCACATCAGCCTTTGAACTTAAATAGTCTGTAGGCTGACACTTGAAAGGAATGCTGGGGTGCATTGCATTGTTGAAGGCTCTATCTCTCAGATGACACATCAAACCAAGGTCCTCTCTGTCTGTTCAGGTGGACTTAAAGATCCCAAAGTACAATCTGAATACAGAAGAGTATTTCTATGCTATCCTGGCCAACAAGCCCCCAAATGAAATGTGTCATTCACTTCTTAGATGTTTATGAGCTATCGCTGTGTGCAAACGGGGGGCCACATTTGCCTCCATATACATAGTCACTACAATTTACAGTAAAAACCCGTGAAGCACTTTGAGACATCTCCTGATGTGAATGGCGCAAGACCAAATACAAGCATTATTATTATTTTTATTTAAAACCATCCTATCAGCTAGGATTTTAGCTTGCAGGGTTATTGACCGTCCAAACAAACAAGTTACAATGATGATCCAACAACAACACAACTTGCATTTATATAGCACCCTCTACGCAGGTAGTACCTTGGAACATTTAACAGCAGTGTGGTTTGAAGTTAATCCAGAGACTGGTGAACATTAACCAGATTTTCAATTGGTGAAGGTTCAGACCCCATGTCCAGACTTTGAACTTGCAGTCTAGTTTGATATTCAAATACAGTGAGAGAGAGTGTTGTATTGTTTGAGGTGATGTTCTTTGGATGAGACATTAAACCAAGGTTCCATCTGCCTGTTCAGGTGGATGTTATAGTTCTGTGGCACTATTCAAAAAGAGAAGGGAGTTTCTCTAGTGTCCTGGCAAACAGTCTCTCAAATACAATTGGTAATTTTATGGCCATTTGTAGGATATTGCAGTGTGCAAATTGTCTGTTGTGTTCACTTACAAAAATATAATGCTGGAAAAAATGCATGTATGTAGTTTTAATGTTCAATTGTACATATGAAATAATAATAATTAATAATCCTTGCATCTGATTTAGCACCTTTCTTTTTGAGAGGACATTTCAAAGCACTTCATAGGATTTACTGTAAAGTATAATGACTGTCCATTTTGTCGACAAATGGTTAACAAAGGGTAATCACACATGGCACTATATAAATGTAATCTTCTTGTTGTTAAAGGATGAGGACTTTCACTGTATAGGTGGTATGCCCTGTGCTGTATTACTGCATGCTGAACCACCGATGCGTTTGTATGTTTTATTTTACTGTTGATTAGTTGACAAAATACTTCAGGTCAAGTAGTCTCATACTGACAGAAACATGAGTATTTTACAAATATTGGTGCTGGAATCCTGTTACGAATAAGTATGAAATTAATTGTTGATCCTATTTCTTAAATAAAGAACATTGGAATATTATATTATTTGCCCACTTTGACACATCAAAGAGGATTTAAAGAAAAGCAACAAGATTATTCTGGTGTATGGGGTGAACATTTGTGATGAGAAGCTTGCAGAGCTGAACCGTTAACTCAGGAGACTAGATTGAGAAGAAAATAATAAATGTGTTTAAATGCAGTAAATTGTAGATGTAAGCATGGCTATCTAATCCACTCTAAGATGTCAACTCTGGAGGAAAAAGGTAAAAAAATAATAAATTGGTAAATTAATAAATAAGACTCTATTTATAAATAAGACTTATTAAATGAGATATTTTTAGGAGTAGTGGATGTGCGGGACAAACTCTCAATACATACAATTCTGCTGATTAATCCCAAACAGAACTGGGTAAATAATTGCGAGGAAGTTATAAACATAGATTCAGACCGAGGTGAATGTACTATTTCTGTGCTTTGGTTCTTGGGAGTATTGTCCGAGATGAGAGGTACTCTAGGGTTCTGTATTTGCGACATAAGAATAGATAAATGTTGTAGAATGTTGGCTGGTTTGGGTTATGGTCAGTTTCTTATCGAGTTCCCACACAGATACCCAAGAGGTTGAATGGGTGAATCAAGCTAATGATAAGTTGTGCTTTCAATGGAAGGAGCAGTTTGATGGGCTAAATTCAATTTTCGTGTTCTGTTCCTTTGTTCTTTCTTACATGTGGTATACTTTAAACTTATGTTGAATGCAAGAGAGAAATATTTTGTTTACATCCACGTACAATTGTGCGCTCAGAATTCAATGTGGGCAAAATCCATTTGCATGCTGTCTCCAGATGTGTCAGAATTCTAAAAAGTATTTAAAAGCAATGATGTCAGTCATATTGACTTTAGTCTGATAGCTTCCATTAATCTTCAGCACACTGTTGATGTTTCTTCATCCAAGGACATTATTCTTTTGGAGACCAGCAAAAACTAATGCTCGTCTGTCAGAGTCCATCTTGTTTTAAATGTAGAAGAAATGTATGAAAAATTGACCTGGTTGAATTAGGTCAGTTTTGTTACCATTCCTATTTAATGAACTGAAAATGTAATCTTTGGTGCTTTTTTTTTTGCCGCTTACATTTTTTATAATTGTCCTGCCTCCAAAACATATAATGGAATTAGATTGGTAGATGAATAAAATCAATGATTTTAAAATTCAATAGAACTTTTTTGGCGGGTCAGTTGGGTGCTTCGACACAAGAAGAAACCCATCTGCATGCTTAAGAGTGTCTAAACCAGATAGAGTTCCATGCATGCTACCTAATAGAAATTCCTGTGTCTGGAATATGTATAGTCTTCCTGGAGGGACAAACCATGCTTACATAATTGCAGAGTGTATCTAGGCACAAATTGACAGAACCCAATCAGGGTTCCCCAGAATGTGAGTTGGGTACTGCTGGTGTTTAACCAGCTAAAACTGCATACGGTAGTTTGCTATTGAGAATACTATCTGGGAAGCTTTCCACTGTTTGTCTAGCTAGAACCACTCTACCCACTGGGTTTAGAAGAGCTGAGTGGGAAGTATTCCTGTTCTCAGTGACCAACTCAATACGACAAAAAAAAGCATGAGTAGCATTGATTATATTAGTTAGAAAAAAATAAAAATTAAAGTTAAAACAAAAATTGGAGAAAAATTGGAGGGTGGGAAGGTTACAGTTACAGTTAGAAGTAGACCAGCAAAACTAAGAACGATGAAGGTGCTAGAGCAGATAAGCGAGGGAGATAAACAGAGTGTGTCAAGGAGGGGCAAGAAGCTCAGCAAAGAAAATAGGGCATTAGCGAGTAGGGCAAATAGCAAGAAGTCAAAATTAAAGGAGCTATATCTGAATGCACGAAGCATTCGTAATAAGGTAGACAAATTAATGACACAAAAAGAAACAAATGGGTATGATCTAATAGCCATTACTAAGATGTGGTTACAGGGAGTTCAAGGATGGGAGCTAAATATTCCAGGTATTCGGCATATAACAATAATAATAATAATCCTTGCATTTGATATAGCGCTTTTCACGTCGGGAGGATGTCCCAAAGCGCTTCACAGAACACATTATAAAGTGAATTGACTGTATATTTGTGGGCGAACGCGGCAGCCAATTGCACACAGCAATGTCCCACAAACAGTCATAGATTGAAAATGACCAATTTAATTATTGTTTTTGGTTGTTTGGAGGGATTATTATTAGGTGTGTGGAGTAAGGAAACTTGCCCGAGGTTTCGCCCTGCCTGGAATTGAACTCAGGTCTCTCGCTTGCAAAGCGAGAGCTCTAACCACTGAGCTACAGGACTCCACAGAAAACTAGATGGGGGGGTAGCCCTGCTAATAAAGGATGGGATAAGAACACTAGAGAGGAAGGAATTTAAATCAGAAAATCAGGATGTAGTGTCAATATGGGTAGAATTCCGAAATAACAAGGGACAGAAAACCCTAGTGGGAGTAGTTTATAGACCCCCAAACAGCAGTCACAGTATTGCGCAGAGTATTAACCATGAAATTAGAGGAGCATGTAGCAAGGGTAATACATTAATAGTGGGTGATTTTAATCTTCACATAGATTGGAAAAAACAAATTGGCAAAGGTAAATTAGAGGATGAGGTTATAGAATGCATTAGAGATAGTTTTCCAGAACAGTATGCTGAGGAACCAACCAGGGAACAGGCTATCCTAGATCTTGTTTTGAGTAATGAAAGAGAGCTAATCAGCAATCTGGAAGTTAAACTCCTCTAGGGCAGAGTGAGTGTAACATGATGGAATTTAGCATTAAGTTAGAGAGTGATGTAGTTAAGTCCGAAACAAGGGTCTTATATTTAAATGAGCCAACTTTGCAGGTATGAGAGAGGATTTAGCTAAGATAGACTGGGGAATTAGATTAAAGGATATGACAGTAGAGCAGCAATGGCAAACCTTTAAATATATAGTACATAATTCTCAGCGATCACATATTCCCTTGAGGAATAAAAATACCACGGGAAAAGTGGTTCAACCATGGCTAACTAGAACAGTTAGGGAAAGTATAAAATTAAAAGAAGAGACCCATAACACTGCCAAAAAGAGCAATACACCCGAGGATTGGGAGGGCTTCAGAGACCAACAAAGGAAAACTAAGAAACTGATTAGGAGGGAGAAAATGGATTATGAGGGCAAACTAGCTAGGAACATAAAGACAGACTGCAAGAGTTTTTACAAATACATAAAGAGGAAGAGACTATCAAAAGTGATTGTGGGTCCATTACAGGCAGAGACAGGAGGAATTATAATGGGGGATAAAGATATGGCATAGTCATTAAACAAATACTTTTCTTCTGTCTTCACGTTAGAAGTCACTGAAAACTTACCAAAAATAGAGGGGAACCAAGAAGCTAATGCTAGTGAGCAACTTAGGGAAATTAACATCAGTAATGAATTATTTCCTACCTGCCTGTCTGACATTGAGTCCTGGACGAGAGACAACTTTCTTCAGCTCAATGTGCACAAAACTGAGGCCCTCCTGATTGACTCACGTCAGTGCCTCCGCACCTCAGGCGCTGACAGCATCAGCATCCAAGGCTGCACTCTCCACCTCTCAAAGCCAGTCAGGAACCTCGGTGCTCTGTTCGACCCTGAGCTGTCCTTTCTTCCCCACATCCGCGCCACAACTGGCACCGCCTTCCACCACCTCCAGAATATTGCCAAACTACGCCACTACCTCACCCCTCACGCTGCTGAAACACTGGTCCACGCCTTTATCACCTCAAGGCTGGACTACAAGAACTCTCCTCACCGGCCTTCCTGGCACCTCGCTCCACAAGCTGCAGGTCATTCAGAACTCTGCAGCTCGTGTGCTGTTCCACACCAGGCTTCGCGACCACTTCACTCCCACCCTCGCTCGCCTCCATTGGCTCCCCATCCCCCAGAGGATCGAATTCAAGATCCTTATCCTCACCTACAAGGCCATTCACGGCTTTGCACCCTCCTACCTCTCCGACCTACTATCCCCCTCCGTTTCTCTGGCTCTGGTCTGCTCCACATCCCCCGCCCTAACCGTCCTACCATCAGTGGCCGGGCCTTCAGCCTCTCAGCCCCTAGGCTCTGGAACTCCAACCCCCAGTGCCATCGCCTTGCTTTCTCCCTTTCCTCCTTCAAGGCCAGTCTCAAGACCTTTCTCTTCAACCATGCCTTCAGCTCCCCTCTCTACTCTCTACCCCCTCCTCGCTCTCTCCCTTCCCTCCCCTCATCTTGACCATTTCCCCCCCTTCTCGGGTCCCAACCCAACTATCCAGCACTTTGGGACGTCTTCCCAACATGAAAGGCGCTCTATAAATGAAATCTGGTTGTTGTTCTTGTTGTTGAATTAGTACTAGGGAAACTGTTGGGATTGAAAAATAACAAATCCCTTGGATCTGATGGCCTGCATCCTAGGGTTTTGGAAGAGGTGGCTGCTGAGATAGTGGATGCCTTGTTTTAGATCTTCCAAAATTCCATGGATTCTGGAACGGTTCTCATTGATTGGAAGATTGCAAATGTAGCACCACTATTTAAGAAGGGTGGGACAGAGAAGATGGGAACTATAGACCAGTCAGTCTGACATCGGTGGTAGGGAAAATTCTAGAATCCTTAATTAGGGACGTCGTAGTGGGTTAGAAGACCATAACATGATCAGGCAGAGTCAACATAGCTTTACAAAAGGGAAGTCATGCTTAACAAATCGTTTAGAGTTTTTTGAGGATTTGAGGATGTAACTAGTAGGTTAGATGGGGGGAACCAGTAGATGTAGTGCATTTAGATTTTTAGAAGGAAACACTTCTTCACTCAGAGAGTAGTGAATTTATGGAATTCTCTATCCCAAAAGGCTGTAGATGCTCAGTCCTTGAACATATTCAAGACTGAGATTGATAGATTTCTAAAGGATAGAGGGATTAAGGAATATGGCGATAAGGCGGGTAGATGGAGTTAGGTTAGAAGATCAGCCATGATCTAATTGAAGGGCGGGGTAGGCTCGAGGGGCCGAATGGCCTACTCCTGCTCTTAATTCCTTTGTTCCTGTGTTCCTATTGAGAAACAAGAGAAAATAGAAAGAAAAGAAATTAACACAGCATTAGGAACATTTTTTTTGTTTACATTTCTATTACTTTTAGTTCAAAATACCATCTAGTGTTAATTTTGTTGTTTGGAACTCATTACAGGAATAAAATTGCTTATGACAATTGTGTAGCTATTTTATTGTATTAGGTATCAATGTTATTTTAATCATAGATTCACAGAATCATGAATCATAGAATTATACAGCACAGAAGGAAGTCATTCGGCCCATCATGTCCATGCTGGCTCTTTGAAAAAGCTATCCAAATTAATCTCACTCCCCCACTCTCTCCCCATAGCCCTGCAAATTTGTCCTCCCCAAATATCTAACTACTTCTCTCTTGAAAGTTGTTATTGAATCAGCTTCCACCACCCTTTCAGGCAGTGCATTCCAGATCCAAACAACTCGCTGTGTGAAAAAAATTCTCCTCACCTCCCCTTTGGTTCTGTTGGCAACTATTTTAAATCTGTGTCGTCTGGTTACCAACCCACCCACTAGTGGAATCAGTTTCTCTCTGTTCATCCTATCGAATCTACTCATAATTTTCAACACCTCTATTTAATCTCCCCCTAACCTTCTCTGCTCTAAGAAGAATAATCCTAGCTTCTCTAGCCTCTTCTCATAACTGAAGTCTCTCATTCCTGGTAAATCTCCTTTGTACCTTCTCCAAGGCTTGACATCCTTCCCAAAGTGTGGTGCCCAGAACTGAACACAGTACTCTAGCTAAGGTCTAACCAATGTTTCATAACGGTTCATCATAATCTCCTTACTTTTGTATTCTATGCCCCTATTTATAAAGCTGAATATCCCATATGATTTTTTAACAGCTTTATCGACCTGTCCTGCCACCTTCAAAGATTTGCTTTTATGAACCCCCAAGTCTCTCTGTTCTTGCACCCACTTTAAGATTGTACCATCTAGCTGATATTGCCTCTCTTCATTCTTCCTCCTAAAATGCATCAATTCGCATTTCTCTGCATTAAATTTACACTTTGCATGATCAATTTCTACAATGTTTCTTGCTGCATGTTTTACATTTTATATTCCTATTGGCACAACTGACTGTTCAATGCCTTCCTGCAGTTAGCCTATAGCCACAATCACACATACAGAAGCAGATCGTTCATTTTTAATTTCCTTTAGCTCAGCTGGTTGAAATGTTCTCTTTGACTACTTCCAATCTTAACCACATCTTAACAGCAGCTAATAAATTCTATTCTGAAGTGTCATAGATAGTTTTTCACCTCATAGTACATTTTGTGTTGAAGTGTTTCTCTGGTTGGAAATTTACTGACCTTGGTGGCTTGATCAGCAATACAATAGAATACAAAATTACATTTGTAAAGCTCCTTTTATGTTGGGAGGATGTCCCAAGGCACTGGACAGTCAGGGATTTGGACCCTAGCAAGGGTTGGGGTGTCGGGTTAAGGGAGAGTGGAGGGCAGGGAGGCTAGGAGGGTGACCAAAGGCACTTCCACAGAGAAGGGTCTTGATACATGCCTTGAAGGAGGCTAGGGAGGGTGCAAGGCAAAAGCAATGAGGGATGGAGTTCCAAAGGGTGGGCGCATAGAGGCTGAAGCCCTGACCACCAATGGGAATTTCTCATCAATAGATTAGATTTCTAATGATGGCAAATTAATGAAAAGCATATAATAACAGCATTTGCTTTGAATCCCTTCTCATGTTGAATTTCTTGGGATCTTGGGATTGTGAACATCAACCTGAACAACAGACAGGATTTTGGTCTAACTTTTTATCTTGAAGGATGGCACCTTCAACAATCCAGCACTTGCCTAACACTGCATTGGAGTGTCAACTTAGACTGTGCGCTCAAAGTCCCATTGTGATTTGTAAATTTACCAGAATAACAAACAAAGTAAATAGTTTCACACTGCTATTATCAGGCATGTGGAGCAAGGAAACTTGCCCAAGGTATCGCCCTGCCAGGAATTGAACCCAGGTCTCTCGCTTGCGAGGGGAGTGCTGTAACCACTGAACTTCAGGACTCAACACAAAATAGGTAATAAACCTATTTATGCCACAGTATTTGTAAGTACTAAATCTATATCTACATATTTTAATAATAGCTTTGGCTTTTTTCCAACAGAGCCAATGCAGCTGATGATTGAATGTATTTTCCATAGTTATGATTCACCAGCTACCCAGACCTGTGTGGATGTTCGACCCACAAACATGGCATGTGTTCTGGATGCTGCAGGTGATGTACATCTCTGGTAGTCAGGAATAAGGGTGATACCAATGGTAATGGAATTATAATAATCATTGGTTTGATATTGTGCATTTCAAGTAATAAGGATAATAATCCTTGCATTTGATAGAGCGCCTTATCACATCTTCGAGACATCTCAAAGCACTTCACAAAATATACTGTAAAGGGAATTGATTGTGTGTTTTATGGATGAAAGGGAAGATGTCTCAAAGCACTTCAGAGTGTACTGTGTATTTTGTAGGCAAACTCAGTAGCAAATTTGAACAAAACAACCTCCCCAAACAGACACAAAGTGAATTTTATTTGGGGATTGTTTGCCAGGAGATGAGGCCATAGGATAGTTCCACAAGATCTTTATCATCCATCTGAACAGGCAGACAGGACCTTGGTTTAATGCCTCATCTGAAAGGCAGCACCTCCAACACTCCTTGGTGCGTCAAACAGGATCAGTGGTGGCCAATCTTTTTGGTCGCCCAACAATGTGTTTTTGATTGAATATTTCTTAATTTATGCAATAAATCTAGAAATATTCAATCACGAAGAACTTGGAAACATACAACCAATCGAACTAGACTGAATTAGTGCGAATGTTCAGAGTGGTGGAGGTTAGTGTTAGAGTTTTGCCAGCATTCATCAAGACTATATGAGTTCAAAGTGGAGTTTGAACCCAATAACCTTCTAACTCCAAGGTGAGAGTGCTACCATCTATACTAATAAAGACAAAGTATCTGTGTGCGTGCCTGTGTTTTGGCCAATAATGCAATAACCAATTGACGTAGAGACATGATTTATGCCTCATCGGAAAAGTCTTCAATGCGGGAGTATCATGGGCATTTTTTTTCAGGGATCTCCCACAGGAGTTCTCTCAATAGCATATTTTCTTCTTCTTAAGGGAAGATGCCGAAGAAGCGAAGATCAAGCCGTTCAAGGCCAAATAAAAATGCCAGACAAAAGAGAAAAGGCTGATTAAATGAAACTAAAGAACAAAGAACACCATGGCTGGACTTCAGTGCTGAAAGGACTGCAAGAGCAAGGCAAAATGAATTGCCTGCTCAAAGAACTGCATGGCTGGACTTTAACGCAAAAAGGCATTCAAGAACAAAGCCAAATGAATTCAGTTCCACAACTGGGGCATTTGCCGACCTCCTTCTGGAAATCAGGGATGGCAAAATTCCAGTGGATCAACCTCCTTCTTGAAATTGGGGATGGCAAAATCCCAATGGATCCAATGGATGGCCAAATTCAGATCCCCAAAGGTTGTGGAACCATTGTACAAGAGATAAGAGAGCTCAAAACCAAAGTTTTCTGTAGCTCAGCCATAACAACACAAATCATAAATGGCTGTGTGAATGAGCAATCCTTGCTCCAAAAATATAGTCTGCCAGTGAGATCAATTCCCAGTTATTCAATGACATCCCTGGCCAAGAATCTCATTGACATCACTGGCCTTTATTATTATTATTATTATTATTATTATTATTAATCACTGGCCTTCAGTCATTCAGTCATTGACATCCCTGGCCAAGAAATTGTGTACAAGTCCATAGATACTGTTCCTGACATCGAAAATGCTGTCAACTACCCAACTGAGCGTTTAAACTCTTTGGAACCACCCAGTATGCCTCTGCACAAACTCATAGCAAAGGTTGGATGCATAATCATGCTGCTGAGGAATCTAGATGCACCAAAGCTATACAATGGCACAAGTTTGGTGGTAAAGCAATTGATGCTTCATGTTATAGAAGCAATTATTCTGTCTGGTCAGTTCAAAGAAGATGTATTTATTCCTCACATCTCACTGCTCCCAAGTTCAAAAGACTTTAATTCCCTGTTCGAATGTGCTTCGCCATGTCAATCAACAGGGCATGCGGCAGAGCTTAAAGGATGCTGGTCTTTTCTTGAATACAGCCTGCTTTTCGACAATTCTATGTTGGATGCTCACGTGTGGGTTCAACTCAAAACCTGTACATCATGGCCGAAGGAGGAAAAACTGCAAATGTCATCTACACAGAAGCCTTGCAATAGCTCAAGTACCTGCCGGATCACACCGTAAACCCCTTTGATTAGAATAGCTTTGATAGGAGTCCTCCCACAGGAGTCCTCCCACTGAGACCTCCCTAAAGGAGTCCTCCCACAAGAATCCTCCCAGCTGAGTATAGATAAAGACGAAATGTATGTCTGTGTATCTATTGGTAGTCAATCTACATTCCATATTGGTTTCTTTGGTTGCCATCGAAGCTGCAACAAGTACAGCTAATCTGAAATAAAAACAGAAGTCACTGGGAACACTCAGCAACTCGGGTAGCATCTAGAGAGAGAGCTCCCTGTGACTTCTGTTTTCATTTCAGATTTCCAGCATTTGCAGGATTTTGCCTTTTGCTAAGTATGAGCAAGGCTGATACCTAAATTGAATGTAAGTTGGAAGACTGTAATTTATTTTATTATTCTTTGCCTCTATTGCACCTGGTGGACAAGGTAGTTCAATTAAGTTTCTGGTTTTGCTACAACTTAATGAATCAATTAGACATAAAAGTAGTACAAATACTTAAGTACAAATGCAAATGGACAAAATTGCAACTTCCTTTGCAAATCAATACTATTCTTGTGTGAAAGACAAAGTATATACTCACATGGATAAACAGTGATTTTTCATTGACTACCGAAGAGAAATGGAGCTTTGCAGAATTAGTGTTCAGTGAAGGAAATGTTTTTAATCTTTAAAGGATTCAGTACTCTCAGATGTTTTGACCCTTTTGACCATTTGTGAGACTGTTAAAACCTTGCTGAAAGTTTGCAATATTAGCAATGCCTCAGCCCGTAAAAGGGAGAGGCCAAAAAGGATATCAGACTTAATGGACTTGGATAATGAATTGGAATGCCCACACATATAGTATGTGGATAGGACATTACTTTGTGATCTTAATCTTGATAAGCTCAGACTCAATAAGTTATTGACCGCTGATGTTGAATTTCCCTACATTGCACTAACCATAGGTATGATGGGGCAGCAAATCGAGAGACAAGTGGTTAACTGTTAGCTCATTTGCCTCATTATCTTCCATTATTCAAGAGGATACATTTTGGTCCTCTCACCCAGCAGCGTTTCAGTTTAGTGAAATCTACTAGAATTTGTAAAGTAAAACTTAACACTTGCATTTTGGATTTTGATATATGTTCTTAAGACAGTATTTAAATTGGGATATTTACATTTAGACCAGATAATAGAGACTGTTTTTAATTGTTGAGTTGTATTTTGATTTGCCTTTTTAGCCACCTTCTTCTCACTTCTCCCCACCCCAATTTTTGTTGTATATGCACAAATCAAATAGCACCCATTAAAAACAGTCCTTCGGGACAGATTCAGCCCAAAGTGCTGGAGGAATATGCACAGTTTGCCAAAGAAAATAAATTGAACGCTTTAATCTGCTGGGTAAAGAGAACCAACACATTTTTGGAATATCACCATGTTGAAAAAGGCTCATGAAAAATAAACTTGTAATGTGCCTGCTTATATCATTTATTAATGTCTTGCTAATCAAAGGGAGAGCATAATATGGCTAGAATCATTCACTATGAATAAGATACATACATGTGGGTGTCAGCCTGGTTCCGTTGGTAGCACTCTCACCTCTGAGTCAGAAGGCTACGAGTTCAAGCTCAGCATCAGGGATCTGAGATCAGTCTAGGCTGATAAACCAATACAGCATTGAGGGTGCACTACATTGTTGGAGATGCTGTCTTTCAGATGAGACATTAATCCAAGGCCCTGGCTACCTGCTTAGGTGGATGTTAAAGATCCGCTGGCACTATCTGAAAGAAGAAGGGAGTTTCTCCTAGTGTCCTGGCTAACAATCCCCAGGTAAATTTTTTTGTTTACTTTATAAATGTTTGTGGGACACTGCAGTGTGCAAATTGGCTGCCAAGTACTCCTACACATTCTCTACACTTTATAGTAAAATCTTGTGAGGTGCTTGGAGACATCTCAATGAAATGATAAGGTGCTGTACTCAATGTAAGGATTAATTTTATTATTCCAGTTTCTGGAATCTTCCATCACATGTGGTGTGCTTTTGTTTTACCTTGCAGGTATTACTGTTATTAATCTCTTTTGCTAGGATGGGGTGGGTTAAGATAGTTGGAAAGGATATTGTTGTTTCTCTCTATAAAATTGTATACATTATTTTCCACTGTGTCCATTCAGAACAATATAGTTATATCATGTGATGTGAAAAGGTTTCATTGCATGTGATCTGCTGGACCAAGCAGTTGTGCTTGAGCAAAACCATTATTATAGCTTCACAATGGTTCACAATGCATGAGGATGGTTATTTATATTGGAATTTCTGTCAAGCATTAAAAAAAAGTGTCAGGACACATATTGACAGTCTCTCAATAGAAATAGAACCTGCTTCAAATGAGACTGACTTCTCGTTTATACTGTTGCAAGTGATTTGAAATAATTTCCAACAATAAATCATTTCGGAGCAGGACAAAAAAAAACAGTTTATGTGTTGCATTGGACTGTTGGAAATTTTAACGAGTCATTTTTGAAGTGCTGTAATGGAGGCTGAGGAAGGCTCTTCTTAATGGCACTATCATGCAATACAATTTGCTCTTGAATAACATGAAATAGCTCAGAAACAGTAATATAGTGGTAATCAAATAAATTTTAAGAGTAATTTTTTTAGTGAACATTGAAGAATGCCATTTGCAGATACAAGTAGCAATGCTCCAAATTGCATTCTTTGCAAACCATTTCCTCAAAGTGCTTTGTAGGTGGGTTCCATCACAATTCGCTTTGCCCTAAAGGTGCTCACCTCTAATTAAGACTATGTTTTGGCTTTGATTCAATGGGAAGCATAGTATAAATAGGAAATTATGCTGCTGGAGTACAAAACTGACAAATCTCAAACCTAGAGATTAGAAATTATTTTCCCCACAGAGCAGTAGATATATGGAGCAAACTTTCAACACTAATTAATGTTATTTCACTAATTCCTTTATAAAAATTGAACACTTATCTGGGTAGGTATGGGAATGAAGCATATTGAGTTTAGCACAGACACTCAAATTACAGCAAGCTTCAGTCGTGTTCTGATTGTCAACTGTAAAGTGAAGCAAGCCAAGGAGTTGAACAATTACAGATTGATATATTGCTGTTTTACTCTACGACTTTCAGAGTCAAGTAGACATTTCAGTTTTCTCTGCAATACAAGCCTCACTTCAGTTTTTTTTCCTCTCCATGAGAATAAATATGGAGGAAAAGTCACTGGGAGCATAAAACTGAAAAGACTTGTTGAAACAAATTGGCCCAATAGGTCAACCAGTCTTTTTCATTCCATTCTTTCTTATGTTCTTAAATATTGGTTGTAGTTAAACCGATTTTTATTGTCTAGATAGCAAAAGGAAAAGTGGTTAGTTTCGAGTTTTGACAATTGACAATTGAGAAAAAAATATTTTCCCCAATCTATGCCATAGCACAACATCACACAAAGCTTTGTTGGGGAATCAATTACTCTGGCAGCAAATAGTAAGATACACAATCATAATTCTTCCAAATAACGGTCTCAATCAACAGCATTGAGCTTAGTGACCCATACAATGTATCTATCAGCACAGTGCCCAAGAGTGCAAAATTGTTCTGAGTATATATACATGGGATTTTACAACTGCAGCACTGAAAATAATCAATACGACACAATTTTTTTCAAATATCCTCTTCTCCGATCTACCAGCTCCACCATGCACAAGGTCCAGCTAATCCCAAACTCTGCCGCAAACATGCTCACCCGTACTAAACTCCATACCTCCATTAAACTAGTTCTTGCTAGGCTCCTCTGGCTCCCTATTGCCGAATGGATCGATTTCAAGCTCCTCACACTCTTTTACAATCCTTTATGCCCTGGCACCTCCCTACCTCTCCGACCTGCTTACCCCACAACCCACGACCTGCTGCCTCCGTTTGATTGGCTCCAGCCTTCTACATGTCTCTCGAGCAGGGAGAGAAAAGACAATAGAAAGCATGGTCAAAGAATTATGTTTTGAGACGTGTGCTATTATTATTATTATTATTATTGTTGTTGTGTTGAAGTATTTATTCAGGTCACAGAGAGCCTGGATTTCATACGTCTTCACTTGTTGTTGTTCTGAACCTAAAACTAATGTCAAAAGTAAAAGTTCCAGCAGCTATGAATTAAAATATTATCTCGCTCAGCACAGCAAAACAATGATGGCGCATTTCAATTGTGAAAGGCCTGGAGGCAGAAATTGTTCCAAAGCCAGGGTTGCTTTTAGAACAGAAATACTGCAATTTTGAGCTCCTTAATCTCGTGTAGCAGTTACACTATCATTTAATTCATGACTGTTCATACACAGAAAATGTTATTGCCATGAAAGCTAGCGGGCAAGGCACCATACATTGATGCACTGATTTGAAACATATATAAATAAATGCTCAACATTAAAACAACTGGAATGGAAAACACATGGGTTCTATAACTTCTAAGAAACAGAACTCTATTGTAATAGGACATTGATTTGCATCTGTTGAGATGGCAAGCTTTCAATCTCAATGTGGCCATTGGGTATACTGCTGAGTGAAGATTAAACAGTTTCCCCAGGAAATTATGGAAAAATCAGAAGGCAAGTCACTGATTTTTTAAACTTCCCTGCAGTTTATTTAGAGTGGTTCATTGGCAGAGGGCTGGTGAACAGATCTTCTGGGAAATGGTATATGGCAGGACCTCTAAGAAGGGAGAAGATAAATAGCAGATAGTATCATGCTACAGGGGCAAATATACAGCACAACATCACTTCTGGTAATTATCACAAGGATAGAACATGGGGTAGTTTTCTTTTATGTCCTTAACAGCAGGTTACAGGCTGAACAACCCCACTCCCCCTACCCTCCCGATCCTTCAGTGATTTTGGAACTTTAAATCCTGTGAAGTATGAAGTATTTTGAAATGATCACGTGATAAGGTGCTACACAAAATGCAAATATTATAATATTTTTTAAACCTTATTCTACCCTCTAATACACAATGGCCATAGATATATGTCCCTATTGGCATCCCCCTAATCCAGCCTGAATCTATCTCATGTTTACTTTCAAACCTTCTAAGCACAGAGAAGCATTTACAGATCACTTGAAAATTACACAGAACTGTGTATTGAAGACAACTTATACCTGTTAAAGAGTACGAATACAATTGGTGTGCAATGGATTTTAATGCACTGCACACGTCTTTAATACATTCAGTGCCTTGGGATGTCCTCCCGACGTGAAAGGTGCTAAACAAACGTAATTTTGAATTGTAATTTTGTATTGAAATACTGTACATCTTGCATAAAAATTTAAATCAATTATTATAAATGCGTGAGGAACTTGGTCATTTTCTATGTATCTTATGGGACAGCATCAAACTATTCACAATCAAATTCATTCAAATGGGTTGTCCATCTCAAAAAGGAGACTTCCACAGCTTGCAACTCTAAAATGAGCTGCAGGAAACATTTTGATCTTGCTACTTCTTGTGAAATGAGCAGTTGTTGTATAAACAGAAAGCAGAGATCCCTCCATCATCCATCAACCGGGTCTGGGATATAAGGGCTGCTGTGAATTAGAGTGTCTGTACTGCGCGACTGAATGATAGAGTGAATAAATCTCAAATTGCCTGGAGGGCCCTCAATAATGTTATTAGGAGCTATAATCATGAGGCTACATGAAATAATTTTTCATCTTACAATGCTAATTAATTTTAGTGTAAAGAGCTATAGGTTTATGCTTCAGTTTATTTATCAGAGCGTTGTATTAATATTGTCCCTCTAATTGTATTTGTAATTACTTATTTCTTTTAGTGTATTCGTTCATGTGTTACAGCTCAATTGCTGCTTTGTAAGGCAGAATTAGGAAGCATAGATTGTTCAGATTAGCTCTGCTGCCCTCATACTTTAAGATTTACTTTTAATGAACACTTAGGTATGCGAAGATTCCGAATAATAGTTTGCAATTTATAGTGACTAATTTCTCAAAGGATAAAGATAGGCACTTCAGCTTACCACAAATTCACACAGGCTTGTAGTGGGATAGTGTTTAAGGTTGCTGTGAATTATAAAACTGCCTGGAGGAATCTTGCAAAAATCTCAGAGAGATCATGCTGCACTCCTTGTGAGAATGATCTTACCATGCTGAACTTGTCTTTTTTGTGCCATTGTTTTATTAATTTTATTTACATGTTTATGCAGTTTTTTCCTTTGTTGTTTTCAGCATTGATTTCCATTCGTGTCCAAATTTAAATTCCCCACAATAGCAAGAGGTTTGTTCCTTTAATATTCCTACATTATTTACGTCTGCCCTGGTGAAGTGTGTCCCCCTTAATATTTGTCAACATTGCTCTTGCTCTTGTTAATGAATCCTATAAGATCTCACTTTTACAATGTGTGTCTTGCACCCATGAAACCGCAACTGTTGCCAAGTAATACCAGAAATATTAAAAAAGAGTATTTTTCTTCAACTTGTGCCATAATGTGCAATATAATATTATACTGGATGATTGCAATGGAGCAAAGTATGTTCCTTTTTGAAAATGAGCATTTTGGATTGGTTTATTTTTTGGCTGGAGTTATTGACATGGAATTCTATGCAGCTGGTTTGCATCCCTCTAGATTTGCTGAAGCGGCAGACTTAATGAGTCTATTGCATCTATCATTGTTTCACAGCAGACTACCCAATGCACCCCACCGAAGGAGGTAGGGGGGGAGAATACAGATTGATTCACTTTGTGATAGCACAAGTTTAATGTGTAAAAAAAAGGCATTCCTTAAATCCATCTGATTATTGGCAATAAATTAATGATATGAATGGTTCTATATCTAATCAAAGTGGGAAGCTGAAGGAGATCCAGTTGACTTATCGCTCACCATGATAAAAACATAATAGTAATAATTTGGTCACTCAATCCAGGGACTGTTTGTGGGACACTGCTGTGTACAATTGGCTACCGCATTTTGCCCACAAAATATACAGTCAATTCACTTTATGTCTATTCTGTGAAGCACTTTGAGGCATCTCAGAGATGTGATAAGGCACTATATTAAATGCAAGGATTATTATCATAGTGTGAGGCAGCAATAAACATGGTAAATTGGATTATGGGGTATATTATCATATCAATTGAGTTCACATCCCCAGAAGTCATGTTCAGAGAGCACAGGCACCCCTCCGAGTACTCAATCAGGGCTCTACCTGAAGTGCGTCAGGCTCTACAGACCAATGTGGAAGAGAGTAATAAGGCTTAATGCCCTGTGTTAACAGAATAAGCTATGAGGAATGATTAAGTTAGATAGGGATTGTCATCCTGAAAAGATGTACCAGTACCAGGAAGGCTGTTGCAATGTTTCATTTAAGAAACAGCCTCATACCGAGATGTGGCATGCTTAGTATTCCAGAAGGATGAGATCAAATAGTTACAAGGCCTTTTGTTATTTAAACCACTCTTGTGAACAATTCAGAAATACTAGTCCTTTAAAAATCACGATGAATAAAAAGCCAGATGCAGATACATTGTGCGTGCATAACTTTTGAAAATAGTGCATTCTTCTGAAGTAACATACCAGTCTCAGTTTGGTCTGGCACAAGTCCAGTGTGTTGATTCCTCTTTCAGGACAGGCAATTCAAAATCCTAAAAAAAACTAACTTGTTTAACAGAAGCATGCCGCTCTCTTTTATGTTGCTTTTTTTTAAAATCTGAGCAGCATAAATACTTTAAACAATCTCTGTGCATTGCTTTCCAACTATATGATGTGTTTGATATCACTGTGTCGAGGAGAACAGACAATTCTGAAACAAATGCAAATTTTTTAAAAAGCTTCCTTTAAGGCATCCCTTCTCCTCATTCATTGAAATACGTTTCATTTCAAAGTCCTTTTCTCAAAGATTTATGAAGCTTTCTGAGCTTTCTAGGTCATCATCTGTTGTTTTTTCAAATAAAGTTAGGGCTGAAATGGATTATATGATCTTTACTATATATTTTCTTCCTGGGGATATCTTTACATGTGCCTAAGTGCTTTTCCAGTCTGATGCTAATGCTGTCATTTCCTAGAACACTGTTTCAGTTATTCAAAAAGATTCATAAGATATAGTTCATGCTGCCTACAAAGTGTCAGCGTGGCTCACTTGGTTCTTGCCTCTGAGTCAGAAGGTTGTGGGTTCAAGCCTATGCTACGACTCTGAATTCATATGGCTGACACTCCATTGCAATCCTGGAGGTGAGGCTGTTTGAAGGCACTGTTTCAAAAGAGAAGGAAATTTCTCCTGGTGTCCTGGCCAACAATTCCTAGATAAAAAATGGTCATTCATTTCATGGTTGTTTGTGGGACTTTGCTATATTTGCCTACAAAATACAATCACTACATTTTACAGTAATTTCTGTGAAGCACTTTGAGACATCCTTCTGATGTGTAAAATGCTATATCAAATGCCAAGATTATTATTATTCTCAATCTTTTCAGAGCTGAAGAATCCTGATTTCTTGAAAATTTTAAAAGTGTTCATTTCATCAATGAACATTGATACTGATTGAGCCATAATGACCCAACAGCGTTTTGTGAGTGAAAATGCCAACAATAATTTCAGAATAGAACAGGAGATTCCAACTGCTGCACAGTAACAAGAAGCATGACCAACTGAGGTGGTAACACTTTCAAGTCAACGTATATGAAAGCAAAATAAGCTTTTCCTTCCCTGGATCATTTACTGTACTCCTGTACCCTGGACTGCATTTTGTGGAGTCCTGTAGCTCAGTGGTTAGAGCACTCACTTTGTAAGCGAGAGACCTGAGTTCAATTCCAGGCAGGGCGAAACCTTGGGCAACTTTCCTTACTCCACACGCCTAATAATAATCCCTCCAAAACCAAAAACAATAATAAAAAATTGGTCATTTTCAATCTACGACTGTTTGTGGGACATTGCTGTGCGCAATTGGCTGCCGCGTTCGCCCACAAATATACAGTCAATTCACTTTACAGTGTGTTCTGTGAAGTGCTTTGGGACGTCCTCCAGACGTGAAAAGCGCTATATCAAATGCAAGGATTATTATTATTATTATTATTATATTACTGTAGGATCTCTGATTGTTTTCATTTTCTGTCTATCACACCATTGGGCTGCCCCCGATATAATATTTTATCGTAGCCAATGTTGGTGTGGCCACTAACAATGTTGGTCTTAGCTTCATTGAGCATCTGTTGTATTAATTACATGAATGGAGTTTCTCCCAGTAACCTGGATAACAACCCTTCACATAACATTGATCATTCAGTTCATGGCTGTTTGTAGGACAATGCTATGCACAAATTGGCTGTTGCATTCACCTGCAAATACATAGTCACAACACATCACAGTAAAATCCGTTCAAGTACTTTGAGACATCTTAACAATGTGATATGGTGCTATACCAAATGCAATGTCATGATTATTGTGCTTATCCTTGATACATGCTGTTTTGGTTCTGTTATTAATCAGTTCACCGCCAGTTCAAATCAACTTTCCAAATAGGCTGGAAGACTGGGTTTTGAATGGATCGATCTCCATATTCCATAGTATATAACAACATATCCTCAATCACGCTAAACTCCATACCCCTGTCATCCCAGTTCATTGCCAGGCTCCACTGACTCCCTATTGCAAAACAAATCGATTTCAAGATCCTCACAATCATGTACAAATTACTTCATGTCAGGTGTTCTGCACATCCCTTAACCCCTCTGCTCCAACGACGTAAGCCACGCCTTCATCCACATTCTCCAAAATTCTTGAACTACCTGCCTTGATCGCTTCAGCTTGTCCCCCTCTTGCCTATCTTTAGTTTGCACTTGAAGACCTTCCTATATGGTCACATTTCCTCTCTCCCCAAATTGACATCAAGTTGTTAAGTCTCCGAGACGTACCCCGCTTTACACATGCACGTTATTGATTACAAGCTGAAACCAGTTATTTGAAATGTTTATTGGTCTAGAAGACTAAGAGCAACCTGAAGCATTTTGGATAATTTATGGACAATTTTCTTTCCAAAAGGCCTGCATTGGAATATTCCTCAGAACGTGCCTACAAATACACAGTTGTTTCACTTAACAGTAAATCTGGTGAAGTGCATTGAGTGTCCTCCTCCATGAGAGGTGAAAAGCATTTTATCAAATGCAAGGACTATCAATGTTAGAATGTGATCAGAGTTTCTCTGTATGAGACAGTGTTTCCAAATTTGACATTTTCTGAAATGATACATTAATAAAATAAATCCAGACCCATGAGAAATTAGTACCTTATTATTGCCCAATTAGATGGAATAGAAATAGGAAAAAAAACAACTTAAGAATTTCAAAAAAAATTTTTGAAAAAAAGCACAGACAAAAGTAAGGAAAATTACTAGAAAAGATATTAATCCATTGATCATGTAGAAGTAAAGGGAATTGAGAGACAAGAGAACAGCAGATTTAATAATGAGGTTTATGTTTAGTATATTTTATGAACAATCTTTATCTTTCTTATTCTTAATTGACATTGTTTTAAAAAGTCTAATTTTTATTTGGTGTTGATATAAAATACAGTCACTTCACTTTAGTGTACAATATACTGAATCGCTTTCAATCCCCCCTGATGTGAAAGTGCTCTGGGAACCTATCCTGCATGAGAGATGCTATATAAATGCACGTTGTTGTTGTTGTTGATGTTGAAATACTTTTATTATCTGGTGTACATCACATGTTTTACTGGTTTGGTGTCATGCATGCATTCATTGTTTTTGAAAACAAAGATCCTATATCAAATGCAAGATTATCATTATTTATAACAAGAGCAACTTATATATTTATAGTGTCCTTTTTGCAGAATAACATCTCAGAGCACTTCACAACAATGTGTTGAAGACTGAGCAAGGGAGAAGAGAGAGAAGTTATCAGGTGGAATTTAAAGACAGATAGAGAGGGGGTGAAACATAAGGGTAATGGGAAGGAATTCCAGAGGTTGGGGGATATACAAGCTGAAGGCACGGTCACTGATGGTGACATAGAGGGAACGGGGGACTTACAGCAGACCCACATTATCTAAGCAGAGAGAGGTGAGAAGAGTAGAAGAGGAAAACATCATCACAAAGATAGGGAGATGCTAGGAAAGGGATCTATAGGTGTGGCTGAGAACCTTGAAATTGATATGTTGGGAGACAGAGAGACATTGGAGCATGCCCAAGTCCTTGTGATGGTTATTATTATTATTATTTTAGTAGTAGTGGTGGTAGTAATGCTAGCATTATCTTATCAGATTCTGTTTATGGTCATTGCGAAAAGGTGCTGCTGGCCGGTTATTCTTTTACCATTGTATTTCGCAGCTAATCCTCAATGCAGACACGTGTGCAGTGTAGAGTGGACAGGTTCTGCAATGCAAAATATATAGTTCTCATTGTATTTTTATTATCTGGTGTACATCACATTTTACTGGTTTAGTGTCATGCATGCATTCATTGTTTTTGAAAACAAAGATCCTCATAATCATTTGGCTTTGAAGTCATAATTCATCCATATGTGTGCAAATGCTCACAACCTTTATGTAAATGCTTACTTATGTAAGTTTATGATCCTCATCAATGTGAATTACTTTCTTTCATAAAGCAAGCCTCAAAATGCCACTGAGTGTCATGAAAGTTTGAGGAATCATGCATATGGCTCTCCAGTGGGTGGAGGAGGTGAAAAATGTACACAGACCTCCTTGTATTAGTCTGACTTTTATTGTGTATTGTGTCTGGCATATTGGTTATTGTATATGACATTTTAAAGCAGTTTTTGCTCTGTTCCTCTCTTAAATGCATTGAGTTTTCAGGATATGATTTCATAGACAAACTGTTTATCTTGTTCTCTGCAGTCTATTCAACCTTGAAGGGTTGGCAACAGTACTTTCACTAGATATCATTAGATAGTAGTGAAAAGTAGAAAACTCCCCAGCACAGGTTTAGCAAGGTCACAACTTATTGTACAGAGCAGAGAATACATACGTAATCTACATACACTGTATGGTTTAATCATAGAATCATAGAATTATACAGCACAGAAGGAGACCATTCGGCTCATCGTGCCTGTACCGGCTCTTTGAAAGAGCTGTCCAAATTAATCCCACTCCCCCGCTTTCTCCCCATGCCCTTGCAAATTTGTCTTCCCCAAATTTCTATTCACTTCTCTCTTGAAAGTTGTTATTGAATCTACTCCCACCACCTTTTCAGGTACTGCATTCCAGATCCGAACAACTCGCTGTGTGAAAAAATGTCTCCTCATCTCCTTTGGTTCTTTTAACAACCATCTTACATCTGTGTCCTCTGGTTACTGAGAAACAGTTTCTCCCTGTTCACTCTATCATGTAATGTAATGCTACATCAGATGATGCATTTAACCATGAGATCATTAGAGGAATTCCTGTTAATTACCTTTGTAAGTTATTTTGAAATAATTTGCTTTGTAGAACCTGTCTACTCTATGCGACACTGCACAAAGTTCTGCAGCGAGGATTGCTTGAGAAATACAATGGTATTGCCCCACCCTCTGTCACCAAACTCATCCTGTCCCTGAACCCCACCAGCTGCTCCCTTGACCCCATCCCCACTCCACTCCTTATCTCCACCTCCTTGCCCCACATATCACAGACATCGTCAACCTGTCCCTCTCCTCTGGGTCTGTTCCCATTCACTTAAAAATTGCCACCATCACTCCCACTTCGAAAAAACCCTCCCTTGATGCGTCGCAGCTATCAAACTATCGGCCCATCTCCAACCTCCCCTTCCTGTCCAAGGTCCTGGAACGAGTTGTCGCCTCCCAGCTGCGCTCTTTCCTCTCCACCCATTCATTATTCGAACCCCTTCAGTCGGGTTTCCGTGCTGCCCATAGCACAGAAACTGCCCTGGTCAAGGTCACCAATGATATCCTGACCATCTGTGACCAGGGCTCCCTCTGCCTCCTCGTCCTCCTCGACCTATCGGCAGCATTCGAAACGGTCGACCATGCTATCCTTCTCCACCGCTTGTCCTCCCACCTCAACCTTCAAGGCCCTGTCCTTGAGTGGTTTAGGTCGTACCTCTTCCACCGTCTTCACTTTGTTTCCACGAATGGCTTTTCCTCCAGCCCCCGCACTGTCTCGTGCGGTGTCCCTCAGGGCTCTGTCCTTGGTCCCCTCCTCTTCACCCTCTATATGCTCCCCCTTGGTGACATCATCTGCAGACATGGGGTTAACTTCCACATGTATGCGGATGACACCCAACTCTACCTTTCCTCCTCTACCCTCAACTCCACGACCACCGATGTCCTGACAGCCTGCCTGTCCGACATCGAGTCCTGGACGAGAGACAACTTTCTTCAGCTCAACGTGCATAAAACTGAGGCCCTCCTGATTGGCTCACGTCAGCGCCTCCGCACCTCAGGCACTGACAGCATCAGCATCCAAGGCTGCACTCTCCACCTCTCAAAGCCAGTCAGGAATCTCGGTGTTCTGTTCGACCCTGAGTTGTCCTTTCTCCCTCATATCCGCGCCACAACTGGCACCACCTTCCATCACCTCCGGAATATCGCCAGACTACGGCACTACCTCACCCCTCACGCTGCTGAAACTCTGGTCCACGCCTTTATCACCTCAAGACTGGACTATGGGAACTCTCTCCTCGCCGGCCTTCCCGGCACCTCCCTCCACAAGCTGCAGGTCATTCAGAACTCTGCAGCTCGTGTACTGTCCCGCACCAGGACCACATCACTCCCACCCTCGCTCGCCTCCACTGGCTTCCCATCACCCAGAGGATTGATTTCAAGATCCTCATCCTCACCTACAAGGCCATTCCCGGCCTTGCTCCCTCCTACCTCTCTGACCTACTATCCCCCTATCTACCTGCCCGTACCCTCCGTTCCTCTGTCTCCGGTCTGCTCCACATTCCCCGCCCCAACCGCCTTACCATCGGTGGCCGGGCCTTCAGCCTCTCAGCCTCTAGGTTCCGGAACTCTATCCCCCAGTGCCTTCGCCGCCTCCTCCCTTTCCTCCTTCAAGGCCGGTCTCAAGACCTTTCTCTTTGACCGTGCCTTCAGCTCCCCTCTCGACTCTCTACCCCCTCCTTGCTCCCTCCCTTCCCTCCCCTCACCCTGACCATTTCCCCCCTGCTCGGGTCTTGACCCAACTGTACAGTGCCTTGGGACGTCCTCCCGACGTGAAAGGCACTCTATAAATGGAATCTTGTTGTTGTTGTTGTTGTTGTAAACAATGTTAGGTTACTAGCACCTTTTTCACTCTGTACTATAGACAGAATCTGATAAGGTACCAGCTATCCTCACTGATCTCCCCAACTCCACTATAAGCGAGGCCCAAAGGTGCAAAACTCTGTCACCCATATCCTCTCCCATACCAGGCCCCACAGCCCCATCACCCCAATTCTTGCCAGACTTCAATGGCTCCCTGTTGCAGAATGGTTCAAATTCAACTGTCACTTTCAAATCACTTCGGGCTCTGGCACCTTCCTACACCTGAAGACTTTCTTCTTTGACCATGCCTTCTGTTACCACCCTTCTTTTTCCAGCTCGGTACCATTGTTAAAAGTACTCTGAGGTGCGATCTGTGTGAAGGGTGCTATATAACTGCAGGTTGTTATTCCTTTCCCAGTTTTCTCAATCTCATATCATTTAAGTAACAGACACACAGTCATTGACATGGAAAAAAGTAAGTTCCTTTTGTTAAATTTATAGATTTGAATGGAATTTTTGATCAGCAGCTTGTTCCAATTTGGATGATAAAAATTATAGCAATGTGATTTAACATAGGTTGTTAAAGTAGCATTCTTTTGTCTATTTCTCTTGATAAAGAAATAGTAAAAAGATCATTACTTAAGCAATAAACGTAAGGCTGCCCCTGTGTATAAAATTAAATATTTAATTTTTCATCAGGTCAATCTGGAAGGTGATTTAGACTCAGTGGTTAGAGGACTCGCCTCACAAGCGAGAGACCTAGTTCGATTCCCGGCAGGATGAAACCTTGGGCATTAATAAAATTGGTCACTTCTGTTTGTGGGACACTGCTGCGCGCAATTGGCTGTGGCGTTTCGCTCACAAATATACAGTGAATTCACTTTACAGTATATTCTGTTAAGCGCTTTGAGATGTCTAAAAGACATGAAAAGCGAAATATCAAATGTAAGGATTATTATTATTATTATTTGATCATCAATAAACTTACCAACCATGATGAGCGAGCACTTGCCTACACTGATAGCTAAATTTACTGACTTTGGTGACAGAGATTAATCATAGGCTGACATTAGCAGTAAGGTATGAAGCAGTATCCAGCCAAGAGATAGCCAACTGCTTTGGTTTGGGGCCTAATGGTGTTTACATTTTGTACAAATAACATGGAGGCTGGAATCATGCCAAAGACATTTATTAAGTATTTCCTCTTATTCCTATAGATTGTCCACAGGCATAACTCTCACCTCATTGTTATTGTGGGATTACTACTGCAACAACACATCACGAGTAGGGGAAATCTAACCTGTCTTCCGATGATAATAATAATAATTCTTGCATTTGATATAGCGCCTTATCACGTCTTTAAGACATCTCAAAGCACTTCACAGAATATACAGTAAAGTGATTCGACAATATTTTGTAGGCAAAACAATGGTCTAAATGTAGCTCAGGTTCCCCATTAGTGAGTGAGTGATCTAACGCTTAGTGAATTCTGCTTTACAATCACAGGAAGAGCCGACAATAAAGGATCAAAATGTGACGTTGCAACGAACACAACTTGATTTTGGTACAATGTTCTAAAGCAAGTTTCAAGATTTCTTGAAGGCCATCTTGGATTCCTGATAGTGGAATCCAATTGTTGTTTCCAATCCTGAGCCCACATTTAGGGTTTTGATTAATCTGACACCAATTCAATTGAAACTTCTTTACGCAGAAGCTCGTGAGAATGTGGAACTCAGTGCCGGAAACTGTGGTTGAAGGAAAAGGCATCAATGTATTTAAGAGAACACTGGATGAGTACATGAAGGAGAAGAGAATAGAAAGGTGCAGGAAACTGGAACAGGATGTGCAGTATAAATGGACTACTTGGGCCAAATGTCCTGTTTTCATACTTCTTTAATTCTATGTAATTCTTTGTAGCTAACTAAGCCGCTATCTCAAGAAACTTCACTGAAATTATATGAATGACAGATGGAAACAATAATGGCAGCTAAAAAATCTTTGAGCTGTGCCATTGTGCCAAAGTTAGGAGCGTTTCACTTTCATTCTTCAGGAATGGTTAGAAAAGTGGATTATTTAATAACAACTCCAGTAACACATTCAATCATTATAGAATCTGTTCTGAAATATCCTTATTTTTTTAAAAAATTGCTGGAGGAAGAACAGCAAAGGGATACATGATTATTTACAAAACTTTGGGGAAAAGTTTTTGAATGGGATGGAGAACGTTAATGGAGCATTTAGAAATAATTAAAACTGTTTAAGGATTTGGAAGGTTTGGGTAAAGATACTTTTTTTTCCGCAGTGAACAAAAGTTAAGAACAAGGATCAGAACTTCAAAGCAAGTACAACCAAACAGGATAAGAAATGCAGAGCCCAACTTTTAGTAAAAAGATGATGGGCACGTGGAGCAAACAAGCACCACACAGAATGAAACAAAAAACTCCAAAAGGTTTCTAAAAGGAACTAGATTATTTCCTCTTAATTAAAAACCTCATTAAGTGATGACATTGGACTCCTGTCTGAAATTGTTATGAGGGTCTAGCTTGCAAAATTCTCCCAAAGACTTTGCAATTAATGAAGCTGTAGATATCTGCATGTGTTGGAGTCTGACCTGCTAGAATTGCTCTTGGAATGGTCTCCTACTGCCTGGTTACACGAGTTTTCTTGGCCATAGATGAGCATCACAAGTCAGAGCTGAGATTTGGATCTGAACAGAATTCCAATGGGTTATCATGCTGTACGTCCAGATACCTGTGGGTTATGAGAAATTCCACCTGGGTTTAGATTTACTCTATTTTTGCAGAATTTTAGAGCATCCAAAATTTGGTAAATAGTTGAATTTATTTGTGCCTTTAAATTGGGTTTCTGTGGCTCTTAAGTAAACTTACAGAAAACAATTTCAAAATTAAGGTTGTGTTCAAGAAATTGCCAAACTTTCTAAAATGCTATATAAATGGAGTAAATCTAGTCCCATGAGAAATTCCTCCTTTGGGAATTGTTATTTACAAACCTTTTAATGCCGTCACAGATGTAACCCCTCTTTGATACATATACATATCATTTTATACCTGCACTATGGACACAAAACTCCACCTGGTTATATGTTGTGAATTTTAAGATTATGAGGAAATACAAATTTAATTTGAAACCAGTTCCCAATTTACACTACACTACAGTACAATTTACAATACACTGCAATACAAATTTACATTTACATAGCACCTTTCATGTTAGGAAGTTGTCCTAAAGGTTGTGCTGGGGTGGGAGCTTGGGGTTGGAACCAAGGGGAAAAGATAACCGACGTGTGGTCAAAGAGGTAGCTCTTGAGACAGTCTTTAAATCAGTTGAGCGAGGGAGATAAAGTTCCAGAGAGTGGGGCACATAAGACGGGGTAAATGAAACAGACTGATGCTTGCTGAGTGAATTTAGTACTGGATTAATGAATTTTACACTATTTTCCATTATTTTGCACAATCTTAAGACAAAATATGTTTATGGGCTATAATTTGATGGTATCGAGCCTCGTATATCTTTGTAGTTACAGACACATCAAGGCAATTAAGTTGTGTAAATTGACATCAAGGTAAAAATTATTAATTTTCAATGAATGGCATTCAGTTGACAACATTTGCAAAATGGCAGAAAAGCAATTTGGCACCATTGATGATTATTTTAACTGAACATAAAGAAAATGTTGTGGAGAGTTGGGACATGCTAAGGCCAGAGTCATGTAGAATTGTACATGCTATGAAGTTTATGGCTGGCTCCACTGCAAAGCACAATAGAAGTGCATCTCCACAACACACTATCAATTTTGTAAAATTGCTATAGACTGGTTGGTCTATACAATCTATACAAAGATTGGTTGAATCATTTTGAAGTGCTGAATGGTTTGTGGAAAAAATATCCCTGACCACAAGAATAAAAATTTGAGAAGGGAAGCACTTTGAAGACCATTTCCTCTAACAAGGCTGGGATTGAGCAGAAATATTGACTCCCAAAAAATGACACTGAATCTTATTCAGAAATGAATCAACTTCTGGATCCAAGGTCCCAAGACTTAACAGAGGCCAGCACGGCATTATCTGGTGCTTCAGTCTTGAATGTGGCTGGAAGTTGACTGGAGGTCAAGGTTGAACTATTCGAATAGCAACATTGGTGGATAAATAGTTCAGCACTTCAATGATGGAGTAGTCGGTTTTCCCAGGTAAAAGCTGTGAGCGCAATGATTCTGATCATCAAACTCCATCCCTGTAAAATCTACAAAACACCATGGATTAATGTTGAACTTAATGTTGTCTTAGGATGTCCTTCTGACGTGAAAGGCACTATACAAATGTAATGTTGTATTTCCACAACTTCCATAAGAAGCTGGATTTCGTTTGAAAAACATACAACAACAAGATTCCATTCATAGAGCGCATTTCACGTCAGGAGGACGTCCCAAGGCGCTGCACAGTTGGGTCAGGACCCGAGCAGGGGGGAAATGGTCAGGGTGAGGGGAGGGAAGGGAGGGAGCGAGGAGGGGGTAGAGAGCCGAGAGGGGAGCCGAAGGCTCGGTCAAAGAGAAAGGTCTTGAGACCGGCCTTGAAGGAGGAAAGGGAGGAGGCGGCGAAGGCACTGGGGGATAGAGTTCCAAAGCCTAGGGGCTGAGAGGCTGAAGGCCCAGCCATCGATGGTAGGGCAGTTGGGACGGGGGATGTGGAGCAGACCGGAGCCAGAGGAGCGGAGGGTACAGGCAGGTAGGTAGGGGGATAGTAGGTCAGAGAGGTAGGAGGGAGCAAGGCCGTGAATGGCCTTGTAGGTGAGGATGAGGATCTTGAAATCGATCCTCTGGGGATACAAGACAAACAAGCAAAATGCCTTTTTATTGGTTGGGGGATGTGGCTTAAAATTATATCCACAATTTTTGGCAATGGAGAGGTTATTGTTCCAAAATGATTTAGAATTGGGTGAGAATTCTACCCTATAATTTCCGATCTCTGTTGCCTTTCATGCATAAGCTGACACAGGGCTGTCTAAAAATGACATGAATTGAGACGATATCTTTATTGCCTTGGGTCGTCCTCCCAGCATGAAAAGCGCTATGTAATTGTAATGTTACATTGTATTTATCCACCAATGTTGCTATTCGAATAGTCAGCTCAATTAATCTACTGTCTTTTACACAACAGCTTGTGGGGTGGATTCCTGAAAGGATGAAATCAGATGGACCCAAGGGACTTCTTCATCTGAACTAATCTTTGGATTTTGTAATCTTGTGATCTGCATTTTGAAACTCTCTTGAATGCATCTTGAAACATGCTTAAGGAGAATTCTTGCTTTTAATAATGGCTTTGACATTATTAAATACTTTATTCTGCTATTTTCTGATGTCAATACTTTTGTCATTTGTAAGCTAAAAGATGTGATTAATTCGTAGCTGGACTTTATTTAGCATTTGCTTGAATTACAAATAAGTTCAATTTATGAAACAAAAGACATTACAAATAATATCTTATTTTTATATTTTTAATTGTTAATAAAATGCTGAATATGTTTTTTATTTCAGTTTTGTTGGAATCAAATAGCAATTCACAAGGTGTTGATTTGATTATTTTTGTTTCAACTGAAAAGATTTTGCTACAGTTAATTACTTTCGGAGTGAGAATGAATGATTTTCTTTTTAGGGGTGAAATTAACACATCAAAAGATATAAAATATGGGTATTTAAAAAGCTGACACTCAGTAACCACACACATTTCCCCTCAACAGCTACTTCTGGACATAAGGACATAAGTGTATCTGATTTCATGATGAGGGAAAAGTGCTTCTCAGACCAACAGCTGGTAAAATGTGGTTCATTGTTTTTTCTGTAAAGAATTCTGTGTTTGTAAAGCTGACTCATGCTCATAATTTAACAAGTTTGGTTCACATGAAGTCGTTCTTTCAGACCATCTGATCTCATCCTTCCAAAATTCCCACCTCACAGTCCTCTGATCACAGCACTGTACTATTTCTTAAAGGAGTCCAGTGTCCTGGCAATAACATTTCCTGTAATCCTGTTCCAGTTGTTAATCACTCTCTAGGTAAAGAAACACTTCCTGGCATTTGACCCGACACTGCCCTCTGCTACACTGAATCTGAGCCCTCTTGTTCTGTGACTTGGCATATCTGAAAATATTGTCATTTAATTCATAGTTGTTTGTGCAACATTACTGTATACAAATTGGCTGCCACATTTGCCTACAAAATATGTTTTATCAAATACAAGGATTATTATTATTATTATTAGCTCCCCATGGTAGTGCAGTTAAGATCAGCAGCTCAATTGTTTGAGGATTGAGTTTGTTTCTTATCTCTTTAAAATACGCCAGAGACTTGCTAAACATGAACCTTATTATGACACTTTATGTGGAGGTTATGAAAGATTCTGCAGCATGCATTTTCCAGGTAGATTTTCTAGTGAATAATTGTCTGAAACCTGTCTACCAACTTCTCTTTATGCTGTTTCAATGGACCTGCACGGTAATCAAATTCAGTATAATGTCTTCATGTAACCATGGAAAAGACGATGGATGCTCATAATTTCAATACCTCTCACTGCACAAGATATTTTAGTTTCCACTTGACTAGAAACCACTTGTGATTTTAAATACATTTCACCATTTTTGCTGTTAAATGTTCACCCAGTAATCTTATACACCTTACAAATACAGTAAATTGCACATACAGAGAAGGCCAAATACAGTCAAATGCATATTTCCAGTTCTATCAAGACCTTTCTGTTCATCTGATCACTCTCTGAAGTTATTGAAAAACTGAACTGAGTTTCTTTGAAGATCATTTTCTAACCTAATAATCCAAAGTTTCTGTTTTCTACATGCTTATCCCTGCCTCAGTTGTTAGCACTCTGGATTCTGAGTGAGATGTGTGTAGATTCTAGTCCCACATCAGGACTGTTAACACACCAGTCCTGAGCGCCAATGACATAATCAAAGAACAGTGCTGGAGTACTGTACTGTATTGATAGAGTCGCTGTTCTTTAGATGAAATGTGGAACCGAGGTCCAGTCTGTCTACTCCTATGAGCCCTAAAGACCACATAAACCTACTCGATAAAAAGACAATTTTTATAATCTAGTTTAAATTTTAAAAAATGTAGCACTACCTTTTTTTTATCAATGATTGAAAATGTATTAATAGGGCCCATATTGTTGAACTCAGTGCTTTGAGATAAGGGAAAAAAATTGAATTGAGATTCAGTCTCCTGATTACTATCCAGTGACTCTTGGAAAGTGTGTGGTGATTAAGGGTGATAAGAGCAAACTTAACTGTGGTGTCTCACAATTGATTATATCACTGATGCTCGCTCAGACACAGAGAATTTAGACACTTTAGCAAGTTCCCAATGATTGCATGATGCTTAAATATCTAGGCATCTAGATTATCATAAGCTCCCCATGGTGCATTAGCTTTGGGGCTCAAAATTCCATCTGGTTTTAGTCTGAAAATCTATTGTCTTAACAGACAGATTCTTCACCTGTATCTTAATTTGTTAGTCAGCTTTCTGTGGTTCTTATAAATAGCTGTGCAAAAACTAGTGTCAAAATTGAGATTGAATTTACGAATCTGCCAAAATTCTACACAATGTGATTTTTTAAGACAATTATTGCATAAAGGCTAAAATTTGGGTTACAAGACGGGATCAGAAATTAGAAATCTCAGGAGCTCTTAGTTGTATTCCACTCATACACACAAGCATTCAAGTATCCACTCACTTGTGATGCAAATGAGCGGGATAGACATTATCATGTAATTGGAGGGCTTTTATCGGGCCATTCAGCAATTCAAACCATACTATTACAGCACCACCTGTGTTGATAATAATAATGATTCTTGCATTTGGTGTAGAGCCTTATCATATCCTTGAGATGTCTCAAAGAATTTCAAAGGATATACTGACGAAAGTTCATTGACCTTAAATGTTAACTAGTTTTCCTCTCTCCCTAGATGCTGTCTGACCTGTTGTGTGGTCCCAGCAATTTCTGTGTTTATACCAGATTTCCAGCATCAGCAGTACTTTGCCTTTAGTTAAAGCGTATACTGTTAAGTGCAGTGACTGTAATTCGAAATGTTTCCATATGGCAAGACACCATGAGAATGACCCTGCTCAGTCTTTGTAAAGTGCTTTGAGATGTTCTCCCAAAGGGAACATTTTATTATAAGTGTATATTGTTGTTTATCAATGTAATTTAACAGTAGACAGGTAAATTTGCCATGTTACACCATCAATAACTTGCATGTATTTACAGTAAAACTTACATAAGTCATCTCGGTCGAGCCCATAACATTTAATATGCCTTACGCAAAGTCCAAGTTGCAGACAAATTGTATAAATCATATAAAATATGATTTATTCAATAATCTACACTGTGCATGGATAATTCAATGCAGCTGGTATGTTTCGTGGAAGACATGATAAGGCCTGAAATCAAATGCAAAGATTATTATTATTATGTGTGCATGTGGTAGTTTGTCACTACAGCCAGTAAGTGCACATGCAATGATGGGTCAAGACTCCATTCCATTCAATCATCTTGACCTATTGCCACATGTGCGTGTACCGGTAAGCATTCGAATTGCATTGAATTGCAGGAAATGATTTCTTCTGCGCGTGCATTAACGGATCAAGACTACGTTTTCTACGATGTAGTGCAAATAAATCTAAGTGGTTTTGATAGAACCTGAATGGGCTTGGTAAATGTATGATTTAGGTGATTATACAATTTATAAAGATAACAACAACAAATTACATTGTTTTACAATTACAGTGCTTTTCACATCGAGAGGACGTCCCAAGGTGCTGAACAATCAGGAATTTGGATCCGAGCTGGGGGTTGGGATCAGGAGGGGTGGAGGACAGGGAGTTTCGGAGGTTGGTCGAAGCTGCGGTCGAAGAGGAAGGTCTTGAGACGTGCCTTGAAGGAGGCAAGGGAGGGAGAAAAGCAAAGGGACTCTGGGATAGAGTTCCAAAGGATGGGGGCAGAGAGGCTGACGGCCTGACCGCCAATGGTGAGACTTATAAAATAAGATTTATGCAAGTTTTACTGGAATAATCCTTACATGTGATACAGAGCCTTTCATGTCGGGGCGACATCTCACGGCGCTTCACAGGATTCACTGTAAAGTGTTGTGACAGTGTACTTGTAGATGATACAGCAGATGTTCATCCAGATGTAATATTTTATTTGTTACCCAATGATATTGTGCTCTCTTCTATTTTCTAACCTGGGAATTTTCTTGCAAGATTGGTAAAATCCCTTTTTAAGGGTGTTACGAATCATGTAACGGAAGATATAATGACAGCTTTGATAGTACTTATACAACAATGTACATATATATCGTACATTTCATTCTGGGAAGACATCTCAAAGTGCTTCACACAACTCACTGCAAGCCTCAGTTGGGACATGGTCAGAAAGATGAATCATAAGTCAGGTTTTGAAGGCTAGAGGAATCCAGGATGGAGTTCCAGAGAGTGGGGGCAGATAATGAAGATTCAGGCAAGGGACAGGAAGCAAGTTGTATTTATGTGCAAAGTGGGCAGCCGGGGGAGTAGAGTCACAGGTGATTAGAGCGGTTGATTGAGGCAAAGCTTGGAGGGATTTGAAAGTACACATAGCATATATCCAGTACTGAGCAGTATGGTCAATGAGGTTGTTAATGCTTATAACAAGAGGATGCTTTCCAAGTCCTTTCCAGCCGCATAAAGTGGCCTCTGGAACATTTCAATTCTAAGTGCTCATATGCAGTAAAATTATATTGCATAAACAAATGTGATTGCTAAGGGGAACCCAATGTTGTTCTTTTTATATCACTAGCTATCAATGCTTGTCAGAAAGAAAATCTGCTTCTGCTTACAAGGTAACTGAAATAATAATCCTTTCATTTGATGTCAATAACAACAACAAAATTACATTTGTATAGTGCCTTTCACGTCGGGCAGATGTCCCAAGGTGCTGGACAATCACTGTTTTGGACCTGAGCTGGGGGTCAGGATCAGGGAGGGTGGGGGGCAGGCGGGGAAGGAGGGTGATAGAAGGTACGGTCGGAGATGCGAGTCTTGAGACTGGTCTTGAAGGAGGCAAGGGAGGAGGCGAGGCAGAGGGACTGCGGAATGGAGTTCAGGAAGGTGGGGGCAGAGTGGCTGAAGGCCTGCCTGCCAAGGGTGGAGTGGGTAGGGTGGGGGATGTGAAGCAGGCTGGAGCCCCCTGAGTGGAGGGAGCAGGGAAATTGGTAGGGGGTCGCAGAGGTAGGAGGAGCAAAGCCATGGAGGGCTTTGAAAGTGAGGACCAGGATCTTGAACCGTATCCTCTGAGTGATGGGAAGCTAGTAGAGTCGGGCAAGGGTGGTGGTGATAAAGTCTGGTGCTGAAGAGGACACGGGCTGCAGAGTTCTGGATGATCTGCAGCCTATGAAGGGAGGAGTTGGGGAAGCCGACAAGCAGGGAGTTTGCGTAGTCGAGCTTGGATGTTATGAATGCTTGTGTAAGGGTCTCGGCGGCCTGCAGTGTGAAACAATGGCAGAGCGAGGCAATGTTGCGGAGGTGGGGAAAGGCAGAGCGGATAATGGTACAGATGTGGGATATGAAGGATAATTGAGGTTCAAACAAGACACCGAGATTCCGGATTGGCTCCGTGAGATACAGAGTACGTCCATGCAGAGAGAATCTGGAATTAAGTTAGAAGATCAGCCATGATCTTATTAAATGGCGGGGCAGACTCAAGGGGCCAAATGACCCACTCCTGCTCCTATTTCTTATGAGATATGGAGGCGCTGACTGGAGCCAAACAGGAGGGCTTTTGATTCTTATTGGCATTCAACTGCACAAGGTTAGCTCTCATCCAGGGCTTGATGTCTGTGAGGACAGCAAACGTCCTGGAATCGAGGGTGGAGGCAGAGAGGTAGAGTTGGGTGTCATCTGCATACATGTGGAAGTTGACCCCATGTCTGCGGATGAAGTCACCAAGGGGAAATATATAGATATTGAAAAAGAGAGGGCCAAGGACAGAACCCTGAAGGATACCATGCGTGATGGTGCGGGGGCTGGAGAAGAAGCCATTCATGGCGACAAAGTGGAGATGGTGGGAGAGATAGGATTTGAACCAGGCAAGGGCAGGTCTGCAAAGATTGAGAGGAGAGGCGGTGGAGGAGGATAGAATGTTCGACAGTGTCAAAGGCAGCAGAGAGGTCAAGGAGGACAAGGAGGCAGAGAGAGCCCAGGTCACAGATGTTTAAAATGTCACAAGTAACTTTGACCAGGGCTGATTCCGTGCTGTGGGCAGCACAGAAACCTGATTGGAGGGGTTCAGAGAGGGAATGGCGGAAGAGGAAAGAGCGAAGCTGAGACATGACGATTCATTCCAAGTCCTTGGAGAGGTATGTGAAAATATGGTAGGTGTCTCAAAATGCTTCACAAGCATATTGACTGTGTGCTTTATATATGAAAACGGCAGCTAATTTGACCATAATTTGCTACAAAGTGATTGATCAATTATACCCGGGGCATTGTTGGCCCAGGAACAGGGAGAAACTCTTCTTTCTGAATAACAACTTGCATTTATATAATGCCCTTCACATGGGGCAGTGTCTCAGAATGCTTAACGGGGTAGAGCTTGACACCGAGTCAGGAGAGGTGGCTGTAAGTATGGGCGAAGAAGAAGATGTGATCTGAAAACGGGCAAGGAGGAGACAAAGCAAAGGGATTGAGGCAGAGAGTTCCATAGTTTTGGGGTGTAGTGGCTGAAAGCATGACCGCTGATGGTGGAGTGGAGGGGACGAGAGGCAAGCAGGAGGCCAGAGCCATCTAAGTGAAGGCAACGGATAGTGGAGTGCAGAGTAAGAAGTTCGGAGAGGTTGGGAGGTTCCATGGCTTGAAGTGATTTGTACCCCAGTATGAGGATCTTGAAATCGATCTGTTCTGCCATATGGAGCCAGTGGAGCCTGGCAAGAACTGGATTAATGGGAGTAAGGGTTTGGTGTCGGTGAGGATATGAGCTGTGGAGTTTTTAATTAATTGGATTTTATGAATGGTGGAACTGGAGAGACTGACGAGGAGAGCTTTGGAATAATCAAGCCAGGAGGTGACAAATGCACGGATAAGATTGTCAGCTGCACTGGGGTACAGTCAGAGGTAGGCAGTGTGGTAGAGGTAGAGGAAAGAGGTCCTGGTCAGGGATTGAATGTGGAGTTGGAAGGTCAGCTGGGGATTGAACCTGATGCATAGGTTAAGCACATGTTTGGTAAATCTAAGAGGCGGGGAGGTTAAGGAGGTCCTGAGCCACAGGTGAGAAGACATTGACAAGAGCCAAGGAGTATGGCTTCTGTCTTGTCAGTGCCATAGGATCTTTAATGTCCACTTGAACAGGCAGATAGGGTCTCAGTTTAGTTTTATGCAAAGGATGGCACCTGCAACAATGCAGCACACCCCACAGAATTATATTGAAGTATTAGACTAGACTGTAAGTTCAAAGTCCTGATGTGGGGCTTGAACACACAACCTTCTTTTTCAGAGGCAAGAGTGCTACCAATGAGCCAGGCTAACACCTCATATATTTTTCCAGTAAGCAGTTTGATCCTTTCCACCACCTATTCAGTGATAGTCATATTAATTCAATGTGATTTATCAGTTTTAACAAACAGGTCTGCAATAGATACTGATGGTCATGTGTAAGTGGTTTTACATTTCCCAACTTTTAACTAAATATTTATCATTCATTGGTTAGATTCTCGCCAAGGGGAATTCTCCCAGGAACTGCTTAATGCTGAATTGCAGCCTTTCCAGAATTGCCAAATATAACGTGAATTTCACAGATACATTCCTCTATAATACTTTTAGGCTGATTCAACAAAGCTAGTAACTATCAGTTATATGCAGGGTCCAAGGCATTATTTGTAGAAAACAATTAGGTACTTGAATCCTAAGTAATGCATGGGTATGAATCGGGATTTTATATACAATGCAACATATATATATGACATATTGCATCTAGATATATATATAATATATAAATACAAACAAAGGTACATATTTGAACTATAGTTCACTCATTCTGAATTTTAAAAAGAAGCAAAGCATTAAAACGGTCTGCTTTACACCAACGTGGATAGATTGCTAAATTGTGCCTTTGTCTCCAAATTTATGTTAACAATGAAATTGACTGTATAGTCTGTGCTGAGCAGTTAAAAAGGAATGGAAATGAGGCAACATTTTTGCTTGGATCAGGGTTTAGTTTTTAATGGTTCTGCTCGGTTGAGGAATTTGTAACAATAGGAGGGAATAAATTGTTTTTTGCACTTTTGAATTCCATGCTTGAACCATATTTTGTATTTCTGTGTAGTTCACAGAAACTCTGGTATCAATTCCAGAGAAAACTACAATTGAAGGTGTCTTAACAATAATCTCTAGAGGTTAGAAGATTTCTGAAGTAAGACAAGGGGTTGAACAACTACAGATTGATATCGTGCAGTTTTTATTCTACAGCCTTCAGTCAGGTGGATATTTCTTGGCACAAAACAGGAAAATATACAAAGTGCTAAATCTTGAAGGCTCTTTGAGGGAATAGGTTTGACAGGGTCAACAGCCTATTTCCCATTCCATTCTTTCTGTGTTCATAAAAATGGTTGCACATAGACCAAGCAAAGTCATCTAGGTAGAAAATGGAAACGTGACTTGACTGAAATATCGACAATTGAGACAAAAAATATTTCCCCCAATGTCATAGCACAACATCACACAAAGTTGTGCTAGGGAATCAATTACTCAGGCAGTGGATAGTCAGATGCACAGTAACAATTCATCCAAGTAACTGTCTCATTCAAAAGACAGTGAGATCAGTGACCCCATGAATATTGTGACTGATAGGTATTGTTCTACTTATCAGTAGAGTGACCAATAGTGTAGACATGTGGAGTTTCTAAACTATAACACTGAAAATAACCATTGCCACCATACCACAATTAATATTAATAACTTTAAATACTTATGTAGTGACTTTCACATCACAGTTTCAAAAAACCTTACAAAATATAATCAATTATAAATAAAGCAAATATTATTAAATAGGCAAGCATCGCAAGCAATCTATGCCAACAACATCCCAGAAAACCACAAGAGATAAGAAGCTAATTAATATGAAATATTTGGAGGTAAATTTGGATTTGGAGGAGAATATGAGCCAGGAAACACAAGGAGAGACTTCCTTAACATAACTTTGAAATAACCATGGCAGTGCATTACATTGATTGAATCACAAGACAGACGGAACATAAAATTACTAGTATAATCCAGACATAGTATATTTGCATAGTATAATTCTAGGCAAAGATCTGGAAGTAAATATTGAAAACAGATAAAATATAGAAATGCTGTTTTGTAGGCCATCACAGAAGCTCACTCACAAACAAGTTACATTAAAATAAAGGAAGAAGAAAAATAAAGATTGGGGAATAAAATTAAAAGCCGGCAGGGGATCTGGGCAGCAGCTAATCCATACAGATGTAATGAATACACAGTATAAGAGTACTAGATGCCTACATCAGATACTAGTTTATTTGGTTATTTATTTAACAACATGAAAAACATCCCTAAGGTCAGTAGACCTTACTCTTGTTGTGGCCCTCATTGTCCTTTGGGTTGGTTAAAGCTGTCAGAAGCTAATTTGCACACAACAATGTCCCATAAACAGCCTTTGAAGTGAATAACTAATTTTATTTGGGGGATTATTGACCAAGACACCAGCAGAAATCCCGTCCCCTTTTCCAACAGTGTTATAGGATCTTTACTGACTACTTGAAAAGGCAGACAGGGGACTTGGGTTGAGATCTGGATCAATTGCAAGGAGTATTATTATTATGCAGTACCTGCAACAATGCATCACACCCCAGCACTCTATTGGAGTGTCAGCCTAGATTGTGAGTTCAAAGTCCTGATGTGGGGCTTGAACCATAAACTTCTGACTCAAAGGCAAGAGTGCTACCAATTGAGACCAGCTGACACAAAACAAAAGCAGCAATAAAAATATAAAGCAATTAGTTGCAAATACGGTGAAACTCCAGCTAAGTAGGAAAGCAATTTCTCAGGCAGATTTCAGTTGCACAGTAATGCTGAAGGCATGGCAGGTATTTATTTTGTGATACATTACATGAATAGCATCCAAAGAAAGGTACTGAAAAGTCTAATGATGCACTGAGTGCAATTTGTTCACACCAACATGTAAATTTATGCTGACAAAAGAAATTAAGCATAACTGAAATGTACGCTCTTTTTCATTAGAATTTACTGCTCCATCACTAATGAACACAATTCAGAATAGTATACATGCTATGGCCATTATACAGCAAAGCAGAGGTTCTGTAGGGGAATAGGAGGCAAGGCTGATTAAAGCCTTCTTCCATAGCTGAGTGATTTCACTACCTCGAGGGCCTTGATTGCAGAACAGAACCTATGTGCTCATAGACTATAGCCATTGGCATATACAAAAAAATTGAGCGTGCGGCCTTTTTAACATCTTACAAAATCCAAATGGAATTCTTGAAATGCAGGACGCTGTGGTGTATTGCTGTTCATTTAGATATGAATCAGATCATGTAAATATTAGACACCAGCTGTGAATAGGTATTAGTCAATTCAAGGACAGTAATAACATTTCTGCTACGAAATAGAAGACTGGAAGAATATGAATAACTGGCTATGCGTGTGTTTTGGGCCAATAACTGATTTGAAGAGCATCATGAATTGTCCAAGTCAAGCTTGAGCAGTCGATAAAGTTATGTGAGAGCATACTGCAGCTCTCAGAAGATTTAAGGAAGCCATTATCTTTTATAAGAAATACAACTTTGTATGCTGTACAATTTCACAAATGTCTGTTGCTCTCTGATAAAATAGCAATAGTTATTTCATATGTGAGCCTAGACAATAAGAATGGTAATTGATTATAAGGGTCATCATAGGCGATCTTGTTCTGATATGTACTTGGGCTGATGAATGGCAAATGATGTCTAATACAGATAAATGCAAGGTTCTTTATATAAGTAAAAGTAGGAAACACATCTACTGAATGGATGGAATACAACTTGCCGAGGGGAAGCTGAAAGAGATCTAAGGGTGGCAGTTAACTTAGTGCTCACTATGTCAAAATAGTGTGAGGCAGCAAGACACACGATTTCGGCTATATTAGTAAATAAATTGGGTCTGATTGCAGATATAATGTGGTCATTCAATCCACGACTGTTTGTGGGACACCACTATGTGCAATTGGCTTTGCAGAGGGGAGCAATGAGCATTGAATAAGAAATATAAGTCTTTGCAGAGGGGAGCAATGAGCATTGAATAAGAAAATCCAGACCCCTATTGAGCTCAATTGACTGAACATCGAATCCAGAATCTTTCTGTCTCACATTAGGTTGATCCAGAATCTAGTTCACTAAGTTTTTACATTTTTCATACTGTTCTCCTGCTGGTTAGAGTAGTAATACTTGGAGTTACATTGTGTCAATAGATACTCACAGCCCGCCACCCTGTTCCGCAATCTAATTGCTGCAGTGCAAATTGATTTGAACATTATTGAGAAATGGTCCTTTTGCAAAGACAACAAACTTTCAGTGGACCATTTGTTAATGTTATTAAAGAGTCAGTCACAGACCATGATTAAGATGTGATTAGCAACGGGAAAACATAAATCAGACTCCATGCTTCTCATCACTTTACAGCTTGAAATTGTATTGCTTTCCTTTCAGCAATTAACTGCGCATAAGAATCAAAACAAATTGCTTATGTTACGTAAAAGAAGCTCATATATAAGAGCATAAAATCATTCGTCACATTTTTGTGCAGAATAAAATTAATTTACCTCAAACAAAAGCGAATAAGGTATAGAAAGCTCTAATTTGTCTCTTATCGTTTACTTTTTATAGTCTTCTCTCCATGGATTGTAAATTATTGATCAGTTTGTCGAAAATAAACCATTTCTTTCTTGACAAGTGCAACATTAAAACATACAAACTAAACCTGGGTGTAATGACATGTTGATAAAGTAGCACAATGCATCATTATTTTTTTCGCACTAAATTGGACAATGTGGTCACAAGAAAATCGATATTTTATCTTCCTGATCAATAATGCACTTGGAAAAGAAATGATTCTCTCTGAGGTATGAATTCAATTGACTCTCAACTTGGTTCCCTTCCTTTCTTTAACCATTAGTCTGGAGAGTCCAATCTATATACATAATTTTCCTGATAGAGCATTACAAGATCACAACATTGGTCCAGATGAAGAAGACCCTTCAGTCTATTTGATCTCATCCTTCCAGATAAACTGCCCTACCATCTTCCTATCACAGCATTTTTTTAAAAGTGAGTCCACCATCTCAACCACCCTTCCTGTTCCAGCCATTATTTATAATTGGGGCAAAGAAATACCTTGTGGTGTTTATCCTCAAATTGCCCTCTGCATCTCTAAACGTATGTCCACTTGTACTTTTGCCTTGATGCATCTTAAAGGATTGTTCAAGGTATACTTTTTCAATTGTATTTACCATGTTCGCCCCCAAATATACAGTCAATTCACTTCACGATATATTCTGTGCAGCGCTTTCAGATGTCTTGAAGACGTAATAAAGTGCTATATCAAATGCAAGGATTATTATGATTAGTATTTACATCTATATGTTCTCCTCTAACCATGAGCAATCTACCAGGGTCTGTGTTTCACTTTTTGAATAGTGCCATGGGATCGTTAACGTACACCTGGACAGCCAGATAGGACCTTGGTTTAACATCTGATCCGAAGGACGGCACGATCACAAGACTGGTCTGGATAAAGAAGGCCTTTTGACCCATCAAATCTCATCCTTCCAGAACACACGCTCTACCATCCTCCCATCATTTTATCAAGATGCTGTTTAAATGAAGTCATTGGCCTCTACTACCTTTGCTGCTATCCAATAATGAAGCACTGCATTAGCATTGTTTTGGAGTGTCAGCCTAGGCTGTGAGTTCAAAGTCCAACCTGGGTCTTGAACATACAAGCTTCTTCTGACTCAGAGTGCTACCCACTAAGCCAGGCTAACATCAGCCTATCCAATTCTACTACACTCAAAAGCAAATTGTTGGCATTGGGGCCAGTGTTTCAGGACAAGGATTCCTTCAGACTACATCATGGGTCAATGACAATTTGATGTCTCAGCACAGTATACACAATATAGGGTTGAGAACTGTTATTAAGTTTATGGAAATTTATTGGACTTCTTTTTAAAATTTATGAAGGACACAGTGGTATTAAGGAACTTTGCTTTTCTTCACCCATTTAGAAAGCAATCTCTCTCAGAACATTACCTTAAACTAATGTTTATAATTAAGGGATAAAACACTTAAAAAAAAGTTTCCTGATAGCATTAATCATTATTTCACCTGATGGTAAATGTCTGAAGTATCACAAATGTTGTTAGAATGCATTATTTTACAGCCTATTTGAATCACTACTTACATCAATCATTGCAGAAGTGCTTCAGTATGTGTTTACCGCTGTCTGCTAGCAGCTAGACTCTAAGTCACACGATAGCAATCTGACTATGCCTTGTGTTGTTTTACATGTATCTGGTATTAATCGTAAAAATGATTTGTGATCCGCGAGGAGGTTATTTTCACTGAGGCTTTCTGAAGCGTTACTTATAAACGTAGTAATCTATTGTTCAGTACAATGAGCCTCCAATTCTTTGTATCTGTTTAACCAAAATGAATAAACCATGAATGTGCTGTTTTACACAATAAATGAACATAATTTTATAAGTGAAACATTAAAAAAATTGATGCTTTCTGACCCAGTTTTCCACTCCACATGCTGATTACAGTACATTCAACCTGTTGCATTTCTGAGTATCAGCAGGCCAAGGAAACGTCTTTTTGCTTTGGATTGAGCTCTAAAAATACAATGATATAAAATCCTTGCATTTGATATTTGATATTGTATTTCAGCACCTTGGGATGTCTTCCCAAAGTGAAAGGCGCTATACAAATATAATTTGTTGCTGGTAATGATATTGCACCTTATCTTGTTGTTGAGATCTCAAAGTACTTTGCAGAATTTTTACTAAGAAGTGTAGTCACTGTGTATTTCGTAGGCGAATGCGGCAGCCAATTTGCACACAGCATTGTCCCAGAAATAAAAACAACAACTTGCACTTAAATAGTGCCCTCCATGCAGGCTAGCGTCTCAGAACTCTTGACAGTGGTAGAACCTGACTCCAAGCTGGGGTGGCGTTTGGGTGGGGGGTGGTGGCCATGAGCATGGTCGAAGAAGAAAGTTGTCAGGCAGGGCTTGAAAAAGGGAAAGGGGGCAAGGCGGAGGGATTAAGGGAGTGGCTAAAAGCGTGTTCTCCAATTGTGGGGTGGAGGGTGTGAAGGACGAGCATGAGGCCTGTGCCTGAGGAAATCAGAGAGGTAGGGAGGTGCCAGGGCGTGAATGGATTTGAACACGAGTGCGAGGATCTTGAAATCGATCCGTTCTGTGATGGGGAGCCAGTGGAGCCTGGCCAGAACTGCTGAAATGTGGGTACAGAGTTTGGTCAGTATGCAGGCGGCAGAGTTCTGAATGAACACAAATACAATGCAATACAAATTTACATTTATTAGTGCCTTCACTTTGGTAGGACATTCCAAGGTGCTTAATGATATTGTCTTTGCACCCAAGGCACCCAAGCTGGCTGTGAGAATCGAGGAAAGTGTTGAGGGGAAAGATGACCATTTTTTATGGAAATTTAGGAGATGTTTGTTGGAATGGATCCCATTGACCATTTTTTATGTTCAGCTGAGAGAAACTTTCTCTTTTTGAATAAGCGCACCACTACTCCGGATGAAGGGCGATGTATAAATACAAGTGCTGTTATTGTTGTTGAATAGTGCCATGGGATCATTAATATCCACCAGAACAAATTGGATCTCAATATAATGTCCAGCTGTTCATAAGTATCAGTCTGGATTATGAACTCAACTCGCTACATGGGGCTTGAATCCATAACTTTTTGACTAAGCAGTAAGGTCCCAATTGTCTGTTCGAGTGAACATTGAAGATTCCATTGCTCTATTTGAAAAGAGAAAGGAATTTCTCCTGATATCTGATAACAATCACCCAGAAGAAAAAGAATGGTCATTCAGTTTATGACTGCTTGGGAGAAAGTACTCCCATGCGATTTATGCATAAATTGGCAGACTTGCTCACCTACAACAAATGCATAGCCATTAGACTTTACAGTAAATCCTGTGAAGCACTTTGAGACATTTTAGCAATGTGATGAGGAACTTGAAGGGATTATTATGATTCTTTCTGGTATTATCCTCATGAACTTATGCTGCTCCCTCTTCATAACTAATAACAACATGAAGTGTTTCTTGCCTGACAGTAAGATGACTCAGCTGGAGGAGTGTTCTGTCTTCTTTTGTGACTCAGTACGTATAAAGTCATCTTTCATATATTTTCTCCCTAAGTTCAAGACTAAAGGTGTACAGCCCTATCCATCAAAAATGTAAAGAGGTTCAATATTTTGTCTTTCAACAAGGATGTTGCTGGAAACTTCGCTTACTTTAAGAAGAATGAGCACTCCAGGGCTTTTCGAACTGAGCCAATTCTTGATGAATCTGAACGGGTGTGTGATAAGAATTAAATTGCCTTTGCACTTTATAGTGTTTATAGTTATATGCTGGAACAGTCTTTTCCATGACACATGCTGACTTTAATTCCAGCAGAGACAAAAATATACATTGTAGTAAAGTTAGGCTCCACAACAAAACATGGCACAGTCATTTCAGCATCACACTATAATTAATGAACAATCAACACCACGCTAGCACTAAGGTATACCAAAACTTATCCTTTATTTGGAGGCTAACGTTTAGATCTTTGTTTTAAGTCAGCTGAGTGTCTGACACATGCAGAGACAAATCACCATACTTAAACCTTAAGACTATCCAAACCAGACTGGGAGTTTCACACTATATATATATATATATATATATATATATACCACCTTCAAGTGGAAATTTCCTTGTATCTGGAATGGGATCTGCACTCTGTCCCTGGTTACCTAATTCCAGAGAGTATGAGATGTAGGTTGGAGGGAGCCAAGGCTTGGGGATCTGAGAGTGTGTGTGTATCCTCTGGACTATCTAGCGCCTGTGGACATCTTTCCAACATGAAAGATGCCATATAAATGTAAATTTGTTCTTATAGTTCAGATAATGCTGGAATTTAACTTGTTAAAACCCCACACCTTGCTGTTGAGAGCACTGTCTGGCAAGTTTCTCACTGCTTGTCCAACCAGGGCATTATCTGCAAGGGCTTTCACTTGCAGGATTAACTAATTGGGAAATATCCCTGCTTTCAGTGACCACTTTGCCCCTCCATGTCCCCACAATGAGCCAGGCTGGCTGGGTTGTCATCAGCATTGCCCTGGAGTATTGTGGACCCAAATGGCTCAGGAACCAGACTATTATGACTGTCATCACAACTAGCAACAATCCTCCTTGGGGGAAGGTCAATGGGGTCACTTTGGAGCTGAACTGCCTCAAGGTGACATGTTTGGCAATGGAATGTTGGAATCAAGCCCATTCTCTATGTGGTATGTAAATGTGGGTCCGCTACAGGCAGAGACGGGGGAAATTATAGTAGGGGACAAAGACATGGCAGAGTCATTAAACAAGTCATTAAACATTAAACAACACCTTAGAAGACACTGAAAAGCTACCAAGAATAGAGGGGAACCAAGAAGACAATGTTAGCGAGCAACTTGGGGAAATTAATATTAGTAAAGAAATGGTTTTAGGTAAATTGTCAGGTCTTAAAACTGATAAATCCCCTGGACCTGATGGCCTATATCCTAGGGTTTTGAAAGAGGTGGCTACTGAGATAGTGGATGGCTTGTTTTTGATCTTCCAAAATTCTCTGGATTCTGGAACGGTTCCCATTGATTGGAAGATTGCAAACGTAACACCACTATTTAAGAAGGGTGGGAGAGAAAAGATGAGGAACTATAGACCAGTTAGTCTGACATCAGTCGTAGGGAAAATTTTTGAGTCTTTAACTAAAGATGTCGTTATGGGATTCCTGGAAGACCATAACAAGATTAGGCAGAGTCAACATGGCTTTACAAAAGGGAAGTCATGCTTAACTAATCTTTTAGAGATTTTTTTAAGATGTATCTAGCAGGTTAGATAGGGGGGAACCAGTAGATGTAGTATATTTAGATTTTAAGAAGGCATTTGACAAAGTGCCACACAAAAGGCTATTGCAAAAGGTTAAGGCCCACGGGATTAATGAGACCATATTAGTATGGATTGAAGAGTGGCTAACAGGTAGAAAACAGAGAGTAGGGATAATCGGGTCATTCTCGAATTGGCAGGATGTGACCAGTGGAGTGCCACAAGGATCAGTGCTTGGGCCTCAGCTATTTACAATTTACATCAATGATCTAGATGAGGACATTGAATGTAACGTATCTAAATTCGCAGATAATACTAAACTAGTTGGGAGAGTAAGCTCTGAGGATGATGCAAAAAGATTGCAACGGGATACAGAAAGGCTAGGGGAGGGGAGCGAATAGGGGAAGTTATTCACCTAGGTAGTAAAAATAGAAAAACAGATTATTTTCTAGAGGGGGAGAGATTAGATAGTGTTAGTGTTCAGAGGGATTTGGGTGTCCTTGTACACCAGTCTCAAAAAGTTAGTTTGCAGGTGCAGCAAGCAACTAAGAAGGCGTATTAGCATTCATTGCAAAAGGTTTAGAGTACAAGAGTAGGGAAGTCTTGCTGCAATTGCAGTCAATTGCCGCAATTGTATAGGATCTTGGTGAGACCACACCTGGAGTATTGTGTGCAGTTTTAGTCTCCTTATTTAAAAAAGGACATACTTGCCCTAGGGGGGGCAGCGTATATTCACTAGGTTAGTTCCTGGGATGAAGGGACTGACCTATGTGGATAGGCTGAATAAACTAGGGCTATATTCTCTAGAATACAGAAGAATTAGGGGAGATCTTATTGAAACATATAAGATTTTTAAAGGGCTGGATAAAGTAGACACTGAGGGACTGTTTCCCCTGGTAGGAGAATCTATAACCAGGGTTCACAGTCTTAAAATTAAGGATCAGCCTTTTAGAACAGAGTTGAGGAAACATTTCTTCTTATGGAATTCATTACCTCAAAAGGCTGTAGATGCTCAGTCCTTGAACATCTTCAAGGCTGAGACTGATAGATTTTTTAAAAATAGAGGGATTAGGGGATATAAGGATAGGGCAGGTAATTAGAGTGAGGTCTGAAGATCAGCCATGATCTTATCGAATGGCAGGGCAGGCTCAAGGGGCCGAATGGCCTACTCCTGCTCCTAATTCTTATGTTCTTATGTTCTCTATGTCAGTCTCAGTAGTCCAGTTCCTGAATACCTTAGGATGTCCTCCCAATGTGAAAGGCGCTGTACAAATGTAGTTTTGTTGTTGTTGTTGCTGAGCCAGGCAGATCCACAGTATTTCAGGGCACTGCTGATGACAGCACAGCCAGTTGACTAATCGGCAGGACTTGGAAGGGCAAACTAGACACTGGGACAGGGACTCTTCCCACTCAGCTCCTGTCAACCCGTGATAACCAAAGCCTTAAAAGATAGGGTAGTGCTAGCCAGACAAGCAGAGGGAAAGCTTCCCAGGCAAGGCTCTCAATGACATGTTTGGTGGTTTTAGTTAGTGAGGTTCGAGCAGCACCCACTGTAATCTTGTTGCTGTTGTTGTTGTTCAGTCCCTATGCCTTGGCTCTTGCCAAGTTGCACCTAATACGTTCCAGAATTAGGTTAGCAGGATGTGTCTCTCCAGGGAGAGCATGCACATTCCATTCCAACAAACATCTCTTGAATTTCCATGTGTAGGTGTGATGCATGGAACTCTCAGTTTGGTTTGGACACTTAAGCATGGTGATGGGTTTCTGCATGTGTCAGACAGCAGACTAACCAAAACAGTCGTAGGTTGATTTGATATTGACATTCCATTACCAAGCTCCTAATCCAAAGACACCCTGCTTAGTTCCCCTCCAAGGATGACAACTTTCAGATCAAATCCTTGCTGATGTATTAGACATACAGTGTCTAATAATCATGCTTGTGTTTGATATAGTGCTTTATCATAGTATAAAGTGATGTGATTATCTGTATTTTGAACAAAACATTATGTACTGTAAGCCACAGAAATAATTTCTTATTTTTGCGCTGTGGGGCAGTTTTACTACCGGGGGCAAGAAAGCAGCAGCCAAAAATTATGAGTGCCATAAGGCCATCTGACTTCCAGCCACATCAAGCCTTCCAACGCCTGTCAACATATAAATTGAAACAGTGGTATGCCACATGCAAAAGGTTTTAACGTGGAGTCCTGTAACTTAGTGGTTAGAGCACTCACCTCGCAAGCAAGAGGACCTGGATTCGATTCCCAGGCAGGACAAAACATTGGGCAAGTTTCTTTACTCCATACACCTCTGCTTACCTAGCAGTAAGTAGGAACCAGGTTGTTAGTCGATTAGCAGATCACTTTTCTGGGGTTAATAATCCCTTAAATAAAGAATTTGGTCACTCAATCCAGAACTGTTTGTGAGACATTGCTGTCCGCAATTGGCTGCCTTGTTTCGCCCACAAAATATATAGTCAATTCACTTTACAGTATATTCTGTGAAGCACTTTGAGGTAAGGATTATTATTATTATCTATCTTTTTGTAGCTCAAGGCAGCAGACCTCAAATCTATTTTCACTTCCATGTCGTGTCCAAAACCACCTAATTCAGCATATATACTGGTTCAAATGAAAATCTTTCTTTGCTTATTTCACTTAGTATGACCTCAATGTATTTACTTGCCAAGACATGAGGGGAAACCACTGTGACCTCTTTTAATGAGTGTATTAATTCCACGCTAACTAGTGTCTATTTAATAATATAGATCTTCAAATATCATAAAAATATTTCAAAGTATTTCACACAATTTACGGTAAAATGCAATAATTGAATTGTGGCTGCAAACACCAGCAGTTAATTTCCACACAGTAAACAGTCATGAAGCGAATGACCAATTTCATCGGGGGTTGTTGATCAGGACAAAATCCCTTCTCATTTTCAAATAGTGCCATGAGATCTTTAACGTCCACTTGAGCAGGCAAACTGAATACAGTTTAACATCTCATCTGAAAGACAGCACTTCCAACAATGCAACACTCCCCAGAACAACATTGGAGTGTCAAGTTCCTGACAAGAGACTTGAACCCATAGCCTTCTGACTCAAAAGTGATAATGTAACCAATTGAATCTAGTTCTGGTTGAATTACTTTGTACTGTAATCTCTTGCCTAATGGTGTGAGGCCTTCCCAAATGTATTTAATCTATTTGACTCTTACAGCAAGCAGAGAAAGAAAACTTTCATTGTGTCAAACTTAAAGACAGAACTAAGAAGTGAAGAGGCACTGTGATGGAATTCAGTAAAAAGATATAATTATTATATACCTGAATTTTTCACTCCATTCCTTGCTTTTCTCCGAACGACATTTTAATTGATGATTTTAAAGGTTATATTGTTATTCCGGCTTGTTTCATCTTACGTATGCCATGCTTGGAATAAAGTGGTAAAATAATATAAAGTAGGCTTTGAAGTGGAGTCCTGTAGCTCAGTGGTTAGGGCACTCGCTTTGCAAGCGAAAGACCTGAGTTCAATTCCAGGCAGGGCGAAACCTTAGGCAAGTTTCCTTACTCCACACACCTAATAATAATCCCTCCAAAACAAAACAATAATAAATTGGTCATTTTCAATCTACGACTGTTTGTGGGACATTGCTGTGCGCAATTGGCTGCCGCACTCGCCCACATATATAGTCAATTCAATTTACAGTGTGTTCTATGAATCGCTTTAGGACGTCCTCCCGACGTGAAAAGCGCTATATCAAATGCAAGCATTATTATTATTATTATTAAGTGAAATTTACGTTGGAGTTTTTCAGCACAAATTGGCACCAAGTTTGCAATTTAACTCATAAAGTGGCCATGATTGTTTCCAAGATGACTGTTTCTCATCTTTACCGAGACATTGACCCGATCTAAAATCTAGCCCCCTCCCCCACCCTCCTCACAATAGTTTTAGTAAATAGTATGGTGAAAAATGTAACAAATAAATTCAGTGTGATAATTATCCTATTGTATCTGTTAAAAGAGAACAGAGTTTCTCCAAATGTTTTTACAGTGTAGAGGTCATAATGAATCCCTATAGTTCCATAATGTGGATTTGGGTTTGCCATTTTCTAATGAGGAATTCTCCTCGGACATTAATTGTACATTGTTCAGAAGATTGGGTGGTATTGTAGGATAACATAACACAAACTGTGTGGTTCCCTTTGGGAACTTAATTGGAATGCAGTCCTGACTGATGACATGAATTCAAAGATCCTGCATTGATTGCGATTGACAATTTAGTACCTAGCATAAAAATACCAACTTTGAATTAGCACGAATATGGTGATTTCAGTCAGGGAGGCTAAAAGGATAGTTGATGTGGGAAGTAAAATAAATTCAAAGTGGCTCTGCAATGTATTGAGCTTGGAGGGCTTAATACTGACACTGACTGCCCCAAAGAGGAATGTTGCATTCAATAGCACTTAAATGCTTCACTTTCATGGCCGCACACATTTAGGCTTCTAAATTTATCAGTAAATAAAATGAGGTCAAAACATTTACATGGTTTACTCTTCGTTGTTTAATTACAGTATTGGTAGGATTTTTGAACTACCTGTACTTGAACAGTTTAGGTTACTAAAAAGTATATGCGATTAACTCCCAGTACATGTTATATAATGTCAATAATACAGGCTGAGTATTTTATAGCCAAAGAAAACCCATTGAGTGTAATAGTGCAAAAAATAAGCTTTGCATTTGATAATGTCTTTTTTGTTGTGAGGCTGTCTTGAAGTGCTTCACAGGATTTACTGTAAAGTGTATTGACTTTATTTTTGCCCAGGGGCATCCCACAAACAGTCATGAAATGAATGACCTATTTTATTTGGGATATTGTAAGCCAGGACACCAGCACAAACTTCCTTCCAATTTCAAATAGTGCCATGGGATCTTTAACATCTACCTGCACAGACAGGTGGGACCTCCGTTTAATGTCTCATTCAAAGGACAACACCTCCAACAATGCATTGAAGTGTCAACTCATATCATAAATTCAAAAGTCCCAACATAGGGCTTGACCCCACATCTTTCTGACTCAGAGGAAAGAGTGCTCCCAAGTGAGCCAGGCTGACACACACATTCACAATTGCACACAGTCCAACAACTTGGCTCCAACCAGTGTTTTAAATAGTTCTTCTTGACCTTCAAGGATTTTATTTACCTCTTCTTCTTTATACATAAAGATTTGAAGCACTTGTATTTTTGTAGTATCTTATCACATTAGAATATCTCAACTAATCATCTGATTTAACACAAATCATATGTTTTAATCAAATCGTAACTCATGAAATGCAGGGCGACCACGCACCTTTGTATTCGGATGTTTGACTTCCTGGATTGTTGAAAGGTACATGATAAAAGTGTACTTTATAGGGAACAATCGCTTCATTTAACTGTGAGTGAAAATTTCCAAATTTAGTTAAGAACCAATATACAATAAAGTTGGGTTTTGCTAGTCATATGCAAATACATGGGCACTTCCCACGTGAAAGACACTATGTAAATATAAATTGTAATGTAAATTGTGGTAACATGAAATGGTAGATACTCTTCATTGTATAATTAACTGCTAATGAAAAGAATTACAAATAATTCTGTAATCACAAATTCGGTTCAGATGTAAAACCTTCTTTGGGCCATCTGATCTCATCCTCCAGAATACCCATTCTACTGTCTTCTCATCACAGCATCAATATTTATTTTGAATGAGTCCAGTATACTGTTTATTTTGAAGGAGTCAACCATCTTTCCTTAACCACCCTTTACGTAAAGAAATACATCTTGGTGTCTGTCCTTTGAGCATTGCATATCTAAACATGTGCCTTCTTGTTCTACTGTCTCAGTGCATCTGAAGATATTCTTTTACATTGCTGTTGTGATTACAGTGCTTTTTAATTGCATAATTAAGATCATTTATATGGGTTTGCACATGGTTAATCCAAGCACGTTTGTCTACGTTTTGGATTAAGTCCTATTACATTAAAAGATCACTCAATTCAAGTATGCACATTCTGATTATTCTGTTCTCTTGTACTTTCCATGAACACTGATGATTTACCCTCTCATGTCATTTTGGACAAAGTGCTCTGTGTAATAGAGCTTGTTTAATGAACGGATCAACTTAATCTTTCCTTCCAAACATTTTCCATACTGCTTTTTCCTCTGCATATATTTAGAGCAGCTATTTTCTACTTATTCAGTTTGGGTTCATGATTTATAATTAAGCAGTAATAGACAAGCACGAATGCTTCAGCTGGTAACTGAGAATACACTTATGTGGTCTTGTCTTTAATCAAGCTGGTGATCCTTAATTACAACCTAGCTCTACATTCCTTTCTCTATAATTGCTCAAGATGCTTGCACAATTTTATAAACTACCTATGCTGATAAATTAAAGAAGCTGATAATAATCCTTGCATTTCATATAGTGCCTCATCACACCTCATAGCAATTCATATGATTTTTTTCTGTAAAGTATAATGACTGTATTTACAGGCAAACATGGCACATATATACTTTGTGGATGGAATAGAACTTGCTTAGGTGGTGTTGCAAGAGATCTAGGGGTGTCAGTTGATGAAGCACTGATCATGTCAAAATAATGTAAGACAGAAATAAGCAAGACAAACAAGATGCTGGGTTTTATTGCAAAATCTGCTGAGTTCAGTTCTCCACAGGCCATTCTTTTGTCATTCAATTGTTGGTTCAAGAAATGCTCTACCTAGAACGATAGTTCAGGGAGAATTGCTATTGGCTTTTAAGTGGAAATTCTATATATATTTGAAAAGGAGAATAGAAAAGGGTAAGGTGGAAAGGATAGAATTGGACTGTGGACTGAATACGTAGCTCATTCAGAGAGTCAGCACAGGCACAAGTTACAAAATGGTCTTCCTTTATCCTGTAAATGTCATGGTCCTGTGATCCTAAGGAATGGTGGTTGGAAAATTTCAGTGGGTAGAGTGATATAAAAGATACATTTAAGCTTTAGAACCTGGGTTTGATTCCCGGCAGGGCAAAACCTTGGGCAAGTTTCCTTCCTCCACTCGCCTGATAATAATCCTTTGAGAAAAAAATAATAAAATCGGTTACTTCAATCCATGACTGTTTGTGGGACACTACTATTTGAATTTTACAATTGTTGGCAAAATAGTTTTCTCCAGGTTCTACAGAAAACATTGGCTGTTTTGAAAAGTTTCAAGAACCCATGGCCATGTGCCATAAGCGTTATTGTTTTGGTCATTATCTGGTTCACAGAAGTTCATGACTTTGGAATGAGAATTGCCACATTTGATGTTCTTCAACTCTAGATCTAGACTCCATCCTCAGCTCCAGGACCAACACTGTTTGGACCGACTGCACAGCCACTGAAAGGAATCCAGTAGCTCAGTGGTTAGAGCACTCACCTCGTAAGTGAGAGACCTGGGTTTGATTCTCGGCAGGGCGAAACATTGGGCAAGTTTCCTTACTCCACATGCCTCTGTTTACCTAGCAGTAAGTACGATTGGTGGATCACTTTTCTGGGGACAATAATCCCTCAAAAATAAAAAAAAATAATTCTTCCAATATTCCTCTGTGGCTCCCTCCAGTCTGCTTTCAAAATCCATCTGAAATATCTTTGACTGCACTTTCCTCCACACGTTTCCTAGCCAGCTCAATATCTCCTCTGTCTTTGAAGCATTCTGAGATGTTCTCCTACAAGAACAGAGCTGTTGTTGCTTTTGCTGCTGCTGAAGCTGCTGAGTTAATAAGCTTGCTTTATACTCTGCACTATTCACAGCATGCAATTATTAAAACTTTAACTGGTTTAAAAAAAGACACATGAAGGACAAAATCTTGCAGCTGAACTGTTGCTTGTATGTTAAACACATGTCTACTCACATTCCTTTACAAATCATAGAATCATTCAAAGTTACAGTAATGAAACAGGCCATTTGGCCCATCAAATCTATGATGATGATTATTTTCACATTAACCAAATCATTTAATCCCACATTCCTGCTTGCTCAAGCTTTTTTTTCAAGCTTCTAACCAAATAAACTGTAGACTCTGCTTCAACAATGGCAGAGAATTTTGCATTTCAACAATCCTCTGTGTAAAAATTTAGGTGCAAAAGAGACAAAGGAGTACAATTTGAATACAGTCCTGGCGAATGGCATGACAGTTTCCCCTAGCTTCGGCTGTCAGGTTCCTACGAGATGCAAGATAGATCAGTCTCAATTCTGTTCCCAGCCTGTATGAATCTACAGTGCAAAATACTGGCCAATGCAGCGCTTAATCCAGCATTATCTTGGCATTAAAATGATAATCTCCTTCCAGGAAGTCACAAGGAATGCTGAGGTGCAAAATGGAAAATCATGCATCACAGTCATCGATTGGAGAGGAAACTGAGCAATGTACCACAGGAATCATTTCATTCATTTCAATGCTATATAAACTAATGCCAAGAGGACACAATGAAACATGTCATTTGGCAGTTTATTACAATAGTAGTACTGAAAACACATAAGACACAAAAAGGCAATTCCAAATAAAGATGCTTAATAAAGCATTGCCTGCAAATACACAGTCACTATAATCAACTGTGAAGTATTTTGCGAGGTTTTGATAGTTAAGGTGCAATTGGATGATATAGTGGAATCCCATTGTAGCAGATTTTAATATATGACAACCTGCTCAGCGCTTGGGTGTACAGTGAACCCACACTAACCAGGAGTACATTCAGATTTCAGTGTTGATTGGCTGGTTTACAGTCCTAAAAGATGGCTAATATCCAGGTCATCAGCTCACTGCTGACATCAGTTCCTGCACATTGCTCACAGGCATCCTTGATCCAGGAGATTGGAGGAAGTGACATCAGCCAATCATCTTGTCCTGCTTCACTTCTAAAGTGGTCATTGAGACATTGGAGGCAGCCAAACATGCTACAACCAGGTTTTCCTGCACTACTGCACAGACGTCAACAAATACTGGATTTTGGTTAGTCAACCTGGTATAATAATAACAATAATAATAATCCTTGCATTTGATATAGCACCTTATCACATCTTTGAGATGTCTCAAAGCGCTTCACAGAATTTATTGTAAAGTGAATTGGCTGTATATCTTTGTGGGTGTATCTGACACACACAGAAACCCATACCTTAAGAGTGTCTAAACCAAACAACTGAGAGAACTAACTGTATTGTCGAAAATAGGTTGTGGAGAGCAGAGGCTATTTCAGTTTCTGTTTACTCTGTTTAATTTTTAGAGTGCAAATGTAAATTAGCTGTTATTGGGTAGGAGGCTATCACAGGACAAGTTTAATAAAATTAACCCCTGCATTTGATACAGCACCTATAATGTTGACAATATCTCAAAGTACTTCACAAAGTTTCGTTTTTTTAATTGACAGGAGTTATTCGGGGGTGGGTTTCTGTAGAAATTTCAGCGACATTGTTTTCTCCAATGGGTCTAAGTCCTTATAAGATAGTTTGTCGTTGCCTAAATTATCATATTTTACTATAATTTTGTCGAGCGTCTGAGAATTCAAGGGAGAAATCTGAAATGTGTGTGGGTGAATGGCTGCAACTGAAATTCCAATATACTATGTATATATAACCGAATATCACAGTCAGTTTATACCAAAAGTGGCCACAATTTCAGTCACTATTCCTCTCACTCTCATAGATTTATACCTTCCCTCCTTATCTTCATAGCCTTTCTAAAAGCCTTTGGCTGCCATTCCATCCTGTAAAGCACTTTGAAGCATTATTCTACATGAAATATGCTATGTAAGGGCAAGTTGTGAATCATAGAATCGTACAGCACAAAAAGAGGCCATTTGGCCCATCAAGTCTGTGCCGACTCTTTAAAAAGAGCAATGTAATGTCAATCCCACTCTCCAGCCCTTTCCCCATAGCCCTGCAAACCCGTCCTCCTCAAATACCCAACGACCGCGTTTTTAAAAGTTGTTATCGAATTGGCCTCTACCACCCTTTCAGGCAATGCGTTCCAGATTCAAACAACTCGCTGCATGAAAACATTTCTTCTCACCTTCCCTCTGCTTCTTTTAGAGACTATTTTGAATCTGTGACCTCGAGTCACCGACACACCCACCAGTGGAAACAGTTTTTTCCTTTCTAACCTATCAAATCCCCTCATGATTTTGAAAACCTCTATTAGGTCTCCTTGTAACCTTCCCTGCTCCAATGAGAATAATCCCAGCCTCTCTAGCCTTTCCTCATAATCAAGGTCCTCATTCCTGGTACCATCCTCGTAAATCTCCTCTGCACCCTTTCCAATGCTTTAACATCCTTCCTGTAGTGTGGTGCCCAGAACTGGGCGCAGTATTCTAACTGAGCCCTAACCAGTGTTTTATATAGGTTAATCATAACCTTCTGATTCCTGTACTCTATGCCCCTATTTATAAAGCTTAGTATCCCATATGCCCTTTTTACAGCTTTGTCTACCTGTCCTGCCACCTTCAATGATTCATTTACCTGCACCCCCAGGTCTCTCTGTTCCTTCACCCCCCTTAAGATTGTATTATCTATCCTGTATTGCCTCCCCTCATTCTTTCTTCCAAAATGCATTCCTTGCATTTCTCCACATTGAAATTCATCTGGCATGTGTCTCCCATTTTACCATTCTGTCTATGTCTTCCTGCAATTGACTACTATCCTTCTCATTGTTTACTACCCTACCTAACTTTGTGTTGTCTGCAAACTTGGAAATGGTACTTGCTATACCCAAGTCCAGATCATTTGTGTATATTAAGAAGAGCAGTGTTCCTAATACCGATCCCTGGGGGATGCCACTTTACACTTCCCTCCAGTCAGAAAAGCAGCTGTTCACCACAACTCCCTGCTTTCTGTCTTCCAGCCAGTTCTGGATCCATGCTGCCACTATCCCTTTTATACCATGGTCTTCTATTTTTTTTACAAGTCTCTTATGTGGCACTTTGTCAAATGCCTTTTGAAAGTCCATATAAACTACACCTACTGCACTATCTTCATCCACCCTCTCCGTTACCTCATCAAAAAATTCCATTAGATTTGTTAGACAAGATCTGCCTTTAACAAATCTGTGCTGGCTGTCCTTAATTAACCCATATTCTTCTAAGTGAAGATTTATTCTGTCCCGGATTATAGTCTCCAGGAGCTTCCCCACTATTGATGTTAGGCTGACTAGCCTGTAGTTCCCAGGTTTGTTCTTCTGTCCCTTTTTGTACAGGGGAGTGACATTAGCCACACTCCACTCCTCTGGCATCACCACTGTGTCCAACGAAGATTGAAAAATTGTAGCCAAAGCCTCCGCTATTTGTACCCGTGCCTCCCATAGTAACCTTGGCTGCATCCCGTCTGGACCGGGTGACTTATCTACCTTGAGTCCAGTCAGCCTTTTCAGTACTTCCTCTCTGTTTATACTTATCTTATCCATTTCCTCTACCCTCTCCTCCAATACTGCAGCATTTTGGTGCATCCACTCCTTTTGTGAAAACAGATGCAAAGTACTCATTCAGTACATCAGCCATGCCCTCTGCCTCCACAATAAGATTTCCACCTTGGTCCTTAATTGGCCCCACCCTACCTTTGACTAACTTTTTTTCTTGATACGTTTGTAAAATATTTTAGGATTCCCTTTAATGTTACCTGCTAACCTTTTTTCGTATAATCTTTTTGTCCCTCTTATTTCCTTTTCCAGTTCTCTCCTATATAGGAGGAGGCTTCTACCTCCTATATTCGATTTCAAGATCCTCACCCTCATATTCAAGTCCCTGCACTCCTCTGCACCCCCTTACCTCTCTGACCTCCTCTCTCCTCAGCACAGTACCTGTTGCCTTCATTCCTCCAGGTCTGGCCTCCTCCTTGTCCCTCGAGTCCTCCACTCCACCCTCGGTGGCCGTGCCTTCAGCCACTATGCCCCGAGGCTCTGGAACTGCCTTCCTCACTCTCTTCGCCTCGCTCCCTCCCTTTCCATTTTTAGGTCTCTGCTGAATACCTTTCTTTTCGACCGCGCCTTTGGTCACCTTCCCTCCCTTCCCCCTGGCTCAGTCCCGGGATCCTAAACTGTAAAGCGCTCTGAGATGCTGTCTGGCGTGGAGGGCGCTATATAAATCCAAGTTGTTGTTGCTGTATTTGGTTGTCTTCTGTATCTTGGGTTTGACATTTGTCATACGCCTCCTTTTTCTGCTTCATTCTAGTCACAATTACCTTTGTCATCCAGGGAGGTTTGGATGTCCTACTTTTCTCTTTTGTGGGAATGCATTTGTTCTGTCCCCGAGCTGTCTCATCCTTGAAGACTTCCCACTGCTCTTTAGTTGTTTAACCTGCCGATCATTCTTTCCAGTCAACCTTGGCCAGGTCCCCCCTTAACTCACTGAAATTAGCCCTTTTCCAGTTGAGTATCTTCACCTTTGGTGGTTCCTTGTCCCTTTCCATATGCACTCTGAATCTAATGATGTTGTGATCACTATTGTCCAGATGCTCTCCCACTGAAACCTACTCCACTTGCCCTACTTTATTCCCCAGAACTAGATCCAGCACTGCTTCCTTCCTCATTGGGCTGGAAACGTACTAATCAAGAAAATTGTCCTGTATGCATTTTAGGAATCTTTCCCCCTTGTTGCCCTTTACGCTGTTGTTTTGCCAGTCTATGTTGGGATATCCCCATTATCACAACTCTATTAGCCTTGCATCTGTCTGAGATCTGCATATTTTCTTCTCACTATTTGGTGGTCTATAGTATGCCCCTACCAGCATAACAGCTCCTTTTTGTTCCTTAACTCTAACCAGATAGATTCTGTTTGGGGGCCCTCCAGCACCTTGACCCTTTCCACGGCTATAATCGTATCCTTGATTAAAATTGCCACACCCCCTCCTTTTTTTTTTCCTTCCCTATCCTTGCTGAATACATTATAGCCAGGAATATTCCCATTCCTGTCCTTGTTTGAGCCAAGTCTCTGTTACTGCTACTACATCATATTCCCCCTATGACCACTTGAGCCTGCAGCTCACCACTCTTGTAGGCACATGCACTCCAAGACCGACTTGACCTGTTCTGCACTTCTGCCCCACTTTATTTCTCCATTTTCTTGCCCTTTGTTTTTTGCATTTCCTTCCCCCCCTCAAAACTAGTTTAAACCTTCATCTCTTATGTATTAAGAGAGTATTTTATAAATCAGAATCAGTGTAAATGCAATACTGAGTAAAAGTTCACTGTACTCAATTGAATCATAAGAGCAGATTTTGTACAAAGCAGGTAAAACTAATTTGTGGATTGTTATTCCAGTCAAATAATAAGAACCATCTATGAGAGATAACAATTGATCAGCTCAAAGGTGGCCGGGCCTTCAGCCTCCCTGCCCCCACACTCTGGAACTCCATCCCACAGTCCCTTTGCCTCGCTTCCTCCCTTGCATCATTCAAGGCCGGTCTCAAGACCCTTCTCTTCGACCGTGCCTTTGGTCTCCCTTCCACCTCTCTGCCTTCTCTCACCCCTACACCACCTCTCCCCGATCCTTGGGCCCTGACATCTGACTGTTCAGCACTTTGGGACGTCCTCCCGACGTGAAAGGCGCTCTATAAATGTAATTTTGTTGCTGTTGTTGAAGTGATATTGCCATTATGCTTTAAGTTTGTAGATATTATTGGAGTATCTGTAGGCAATAACTTTTCATTAAAAGTTAAGGTCATTGTGAATACAATGCATTAGGTATCCCTGGATAATAATCAGGAATAGGAAGCTTGGCTGAGTTTCCATTTACTAACCCAGGGGGTAGTTACAACCTCAGCTGCTGCCGAGTACAAATCAGCTAAGTTAGGCGTTTGAACCTGCCGCTTTTATTATCTGTGTGGTTGCTTTGGAAGGTCCTTTACGCATTGTACCATCAAAGGAAGTTTATGAAGTGTATAAGAATAAGGTTTTAATCAGTTACTGAAGACTTTATTTTCTCTTGTTTAAATTAATTATCATCTTTGCTTGAATTGTTCCTTTTCTTCCTTGGATAAGTGATCACAATGTGTTGGTAGTGTGTGTTTGTCAGGTGAATTCTGAGGTTTGGTAAAGTTACAAGCTTTATAACAATTTATATTTTCATTTTTAATGGCTTTCATGTTGGGAGGAGTTCACGCAGCTGTCTGATAGCCTGAACTGACGGTGGTGGGTCTCGCAAAGTTATGGTGGGGTGAGGCTGAGGGAGAATTTCAAGTTGAGGACTTGGCACAGGCTTGGTTTATAAAGAAATGATGGCATTTCCTTATTGGAAGAACATATTGGCAAAATCAATAACTTCATTCAAAAGATCCAGTTCATTCAGAACTCTGCCACCCACGTATTTACCTGGACCAAACTCCGAAATGTTGGGCAAGTTTCCTTACTCCACATGCCTCTGTTTACCGAGCAGTAACTAGGAACTCGGTTGTTAGTAACAATAATAATTTGGTCACTCAATCCACAACTGTTTGTGGGACACTGCTATGTGCAATTGGCTGCTGCATTTCGCCCACAAAATATAGTCAAGTGACTTTACAGTATATTCTGTGAAGCCCTTTGTGGCGTCTGGAAGATGTGGTAAGGGCTATATCAAATACAAGGATTATTATAATATTATTATTGATTCAGAAGTTTTTTTAATATATAATAAGTTTCACTCACAGCTATATATTTGGATGAGACCTTAAACTGAGGTCACGTCTGCCTGTTCAGGTGGATATTAAACATCTGATTTTCAGAATATTCAGAAAGAGAGTTTCTTTCAGTATCCTGGTCAACAATCCCCCAGATAAGGTTGATCATTCACTTCATAGCTGTTTGTAGGACATTACTGTGCAAAAATTGCCTGCTGTGTTCACCAACAAAATACAGTCATTTCACCTTATAGTGAATCCAGGAGAGCACTCTGAGACATCCTGAGTATATGAAAGACGCTATATCAAATGCATAGATTATTATTAGCATTTACACAGTCAATATTGAATCATTTGTTTTAGTGACAGTAAGGAGCCAGTGATTATGAAACAGGAGCAATTACAGTTAAAGAAAAATTCTATCAAGCGTGGAATTGGTTTAGTGCACTTATTTATTTATTCCTTCTAAAATAAAATATTGAATTTTCCAGGTGGGAAAAAATATACATAAGAATAAGGACTGCAATATCCTCTTTCAAAATTCAAACTTTAAACAGTATGTCACTTTCTAGCCATCTGTTATTGATGGACTAAAACCTGCTTGAGTCTTTTATCTAATAAAGGAGACTATTACAGTAAGAAAACAGACCTACTCGAGTGTGATAAGTGGCAGATGGCAATGGGTTTCACTAATATTATCTTGTAGTCATGGAATCCTTGCTCCAAAATGTCAAAATCGGTTTCAGATGTCAATGGATCAGATGTGACTTGATGAATTGCTTCCCTTCCCATCTCCAATTCGGTTGTGTGTTGTGTAACATGCTTTGAGACGTCCTCCCAATGTGAAGGGTGCTATATAAATTGTTGTTGAACTGCACTTTTTTATTCCATTACCTATGTGATTGAGGAGAAACAATAATTGTTTAAAGCAGTGGTATTAACCAAGATATTAAGTTGAGTCAAAGAAACTCATACTGATTGAATATTTTGTAGTTTCAAGCCTTACATTGGGATTTGGATTACATAGTCTAAGATGGCACTTTGATTCAGTGTTGGGGGTCTGTTGCATTGTCGGAGGTGCCTTCCTTCAGATGAGATGTTAAACCGCGGTCCCTTCTGTCTGTTGGACATTAAAGATCCAATGGCAATATTTGACAAGAGAAGCAAATTTCTCCTGATGTCCTGGCCAGCAAATTCCCCAAATAAAATTGGTCAGTCACTCCATGGCTTTTTGTAGGTCATTGCTGTGTACAAACCGCCACCACGTTTCATCCATGAAACATGCAGTCAATCCACGTACAGCGTATCTTGTGAAGAGTTTCAAGATGTCCACCGAGACCCTCATCCACGCGATCATCACATCGAGGATCAACTACACAAACTCCCTACTTTTCGGCCTCCCCAACTCCTCCCTCCACAGGCTGCAGATCATCCAGAATTCTGCAGCCTGCATCCTCTCCCGCATCAGGCTACGCTACCCTATCACCCCCATCCTCATCCAACTCCACTGGCTCCCAATTACTCAGAGGATACAGTTCCAGATCCTGATCCTCACCTTCAAAGCCCTCCATGGCTTTGCTCTTCCCTACCTCAGTGACATCCTGACCCCTACAAACCTGTCCACTCCCTCTGCTCAACAGGGTCCGGCCTGCTTCATGTCCGATGTCTTGTGTACCACACCATTGGCAGGTGGGCCTTCAGGCACTCTGCCCCCACCCTCTGGAACTCCATCCCCCAGACCCTCCACCTCGCCCCCTCCTTCAAGACCTGTCTCAAGACCCTCCCTTTTGACAGTGCCTTAGGTCACCCTCCTACCCCATCCTCCCCCCCCCCCCCCACCCCCACCCTTCTGCTGCTGGGTTAAATTGTCAGATCAGTAGGTTCAGATCCCAGAAATCATACTCAAGCTCTGCTCAAGGCAGAGAATTATATAATATTCTCACTGCTGCAAAATGATGGGGCTGGTCAGTGGAGCCACTGGAGTCAATGAGGATGAGGGCAACAAGAATGATCCCCAGTGTTAGAGGAATGTGCTGTGAGCAAAAACACAAGGCTTGTCTCAGGAGATGTCTCAGAAGAGACCTTGTAGACATACACAGGATTTTAAATATGATTGAAAAAGGAAACTCCAAACAATTTTTTTGATGCACTCAGACAGCAGACTAAGATGCTATAGACTTACAGTTTTTAACAGCAATTTCAGGACATACGACAGGAAGTATTTATTTAACTTAAGGGTAATCAATGATTACAACAATATATTAGGAAGTGGTGGCTGAGGCCAGGATATGGACTCATTTAAAATCAACTTGATGCAGGGAAGGAGAATGGGACATCAAATGAGTCCAAGGGCCTTTCATCTGAATCTATCTTGTGAGGTCATGGTGGAAGCTGGCTAAGGATAGGATTGGGTTAAGTTGTGATGCCTCTGTGATTGAATAATCTCTTTAAAACATTGACAGAAATAATGATTACCTGTGTATTAGAGAGTGTCTGTGAAACTGTTCACCTTTAAAAAGAAATAGGAGCCAATACCATCGGTTTTCTTCTGTGCTGTAAATTTCTAAGATGCTCCAGTTGTTAGGATTCAAACACTTTCAGAAAAGAAAAATATGTTATGTAAAACAAATAAAGAAAAAATAGCACGAACAGGACTCATTGAAGAAGAAAAAACACACGCAATTTTGACATGGTTAGTTTTATTTATATTTCCTCTAAGCAGTGAGAATTTATAACATTATTGGATGAACTGGCTACATTGAAGCTCAATACTTTGAAGAAACTGAATTAATCTTATTATAGAGATAGGAAGGAATCATCATCTGTGAAGGTGTTATGATTATTTGCAAATCTAATAAAGGGACAACATTTGATTTATTACTATTGGAGAATGTTTAACTGCTTGCGGTAGGTTAAACCATCTAATTGAAAATTGGATGGATTCCTGGAATTTAATCACATTAATGGGAAACTCAACCTTTGGAAATAGAATCTTATTTCAGTTTTGCCAGTGGTGAATGTACAGCAATAAGGAAAGAGCCAAATTGAAGGAGTTGGAACTTCATATTTTGCAAAACAATTCATGATATTGGATAAGAGATCAAAAACTCATAAGAATAGCCATAAAAATAAGACCTCATACATTAGGAGTCATGCTAACCACGCACAAGAAAATTAATGACAAGAAAGGATTGGGAGCAGTGGGTTGTCCTTGTTTACAATAGTGCATACAAAGGAATACACATCAACAAGGTGTCAGCCAGGTTGCATTGGTTGCATTCTTGCCGCTGAGTCAGAAGGTTTGTTAGTTCAAGACCCATGTGGGAATTTGAACTCAGAGTCTAGGCTGACCCTCCAGTGCAGTCCCAGTGCAGTGCAGAGAGCTACTGGACTCTGAGAGAGCCAAGCAGGACGGGTTCCATCTTATTCAACTGCAGAAAGTTGGTATTCATCTAGGCCTTAATATCTGGCAAGCAGGCAGACAGAATATCAGTGGACCTAGGATTGCAGTTAGAAGAGGAAATGTAGTTTTGGTATCACTGACATACATATGAAGCTGTCTGTGGATAATATCACTGAGAAGGAACATGTCAATGATAAAGGGGGCAAAGGATGAGGGGGCTAATGATAGAGTCTTGGGGTACACTGCAGGTGACCCAACAGGGGCAGGAGAAGAAACCATTTGAGGTGACAAAATGATGATGGTTGGTCAATTAGGACATAGGAGTTTCTAAAGTGCTTTACAAAATGTATTGTAAAGTGGAATCACTGTATTTGTAGGTGAACTTGGCAGCCCATATGTACACAGCAATCACCCACAAACAACCATGAAGTGAGCGACATTCATGAGTGTTTGTGAGGCATTATATTCTACAGGGTGACCAACACGTCTTATTTTCCAACTACCCTATTATTTATTTTTTAAAAATTATCATTTCTTTAAGATTTATTAGAAACTGTAATGGTATCAAAACTTTTGAAGCACCCTGTATTATCACCCTGTATACAAACTTGATTTATTTTGAATTATAATTACAAATATTAAAATGTCACCTAGTTATTATTAATTACATTATAATTACATCAGTAAACTTGTATTGTATTGTTACAATTCCCAGCAGAGTCGAAGGATCTTATTGAATTGAACTTTTCCATTCATATTCACATTAATTGGTATATACCTTGACCAAAATTAATCATCTTGTTTCTTGGGAACAAAATTTAGATGGGGAGAGGGTAGGAAATAATAATCATAAACAAGTCATAATAATAATAGTAATAATAATCATATAATTGCATTTGAAAGGGTGAAGGAGAGAATCTGATAATCACTGATACCTGACTCAGTTGGTAGCATTCTTGCCTCTAAGGCAGAATACTGAGGACATTGAACTCGTAGTTTAAGATGACACTCCCAGCCGTGCTGGCTGGCTCTGTGCTCCCCCACTGTGGGAGGTGCTATCCTTCAGATGAGATGTTAAATTGAGGTCCCATCTGCCTGTTCAGACAGACGTTCAAGATCCCACGGCACAACTTGAAATGTGAAAGTAGGTTATCCCAGTATCCTGGCCGACAATCCCACAGATAAAATTGATCATTCATTTCATGGCTGTTTGTGAGATGTTACTGCGTCCAAATTGGCTGCACTTCACAGTAAATCCTAGAAGTGCTTTGAGATGTTCTCTTTTCTATTGCTTGTGCCCATTGTATATATCATGTGCTATTATTGTGCTATATTTATAATTATTCTTATTAGAACACAACTAATAGAGGAGAATCAGCAAAAGACAAAGCCCTCAGGGTATAATAATATTAATAATAATCCTTACATTTGATATTGCGCTTTATCACATCTTCGAGACATCTCAAAGCGTTTCACAGGAAATACTGTAAAGTACAGTGACTGGTGTATTTTGTGGGTGAAACACGGCAGCCAATTGTGCACAGCAGTGTTCCACAATTGAGTGGATTGAGTGACCACATTATTATTATTATTTCGGTGGGATTATACCTACTGAAAAGCGACCCACCAATCGACTAACAAGCAGTTTCCTACTTACTGCTAGGTAAACAGAGGCTTGTGTGTGTGTGGAGCAAGGAAACTTGCCCAGGTTGTCTTGCTTGCAAGGCGAGTGAGTTAACTGTTACCTAAAGGATTCCACTGTAGGCGGATGTAAGCTATCACTTTAATTATAGAATACTTCAGCTTCTAAAGAGCATATCAATATATCAACTTGTTATATTATTTTACATATATCATAGCTGAAAACCAGCAATGGCACATGTGCTACAGCGATCAAGAGTTCAGCCTTCACTTTCCCAGTTATACACTTTGAGACAGGAGCTGCAGTTTGAGTTTATGACCATTTGAGAACGTAATTGTTAGTGAGGTGTTATAAGAATTTGACCTGAAGTGCTACATTTTGTGAGCTCAGGTAACATTGCACTTTGTTCCTGACATTGATTGCAGGGTGGTTTTTGATAGGTGAGGTTGTCCATGGATGTATACTCCACCTTGGCATTTTATTCGACACTCAATATCCTTTCTATCCCATATCCATGCCATGACCTGCTCTGCCTTCCCGCACCTCCGCAACATCGCCCAGATCTGCCACTGCTTCTACCCTCAGTCCGCCGAGAACTTCATCCACATATTTATTACATCTAGGCTCGACTACACCAACTCCGCAAGCTGCAGATCATCCAAAACTCTGCAGCTTGTGTCCTCTCCTGCACCAGGCTCCGTGCCCCATCAACCCCACCCTCACTCGGCTCCACTGGCTCCCCATCTCCAAGAAGGTGAGTTCAAAATCCTCTCCTTGCTTTCAAGGCCTTGCTCTTCCTACCTCTATGAGCTGCTAACTCCGTATCAACCTGTCCACTCCATCTGCTCAGCAGGCACCGGTCTGCTCCACGTCCCCTCTTTGCCTGCCCCACCATCGGTGGTCGGGCCTTCAGCTTGTCTTCCCTCACCATTTGGAACTCAATCCCAGAATCCCTTCGCCTTGCTCCCTCCTTTGCCTCCTTCAAGGCAAGTCTCAAGATCTTCCTCTGTGACTGCGCCTTCAGCCACCCTCCTACCCCTACACTCCCTGTCCTCCACGCCCTCTGATCCCAATCCCCTGCTTGGGCCCAAATCCCTGACTGTCCAGTGCTTTGGGACATCTTCCAGACATGAAAGGCGCTATATAATTATAATTTGGTGTCATTATTGAGGGAATGGGACAAAGCAAATTGCTGTCATTATGTTGGATATATTTGTGTAATTTCAAAGAACAGTATGTTCACTGAAGGGTGAAATGTCAAGCCAGGGAACTTTTTAAAAACAATTCTTCCCTTTCAGTGAGTGTGTTTGTTTGTGTTTCAGTACGGAGAGCCCTGAGTAATTCGTTTTGGTACATGTTCATCATCATCCAATAACGAAGGATTTAGACATTATGATTGTCTTTATTGAGCATGTGTGTTCCAAGTGCATTATCTATTTAGAAGACATTTAGATATTTATAAGATCATTTCACAAATAAATCAATGGTTCAAGCACTTGTTCGCAAGTGAGAGACCTGGGTTTTATTCCTGGCAAGGCGAAATGTTGAGCACGTTTCCTTACTCCACATGCCTCTGCTTACCTAGCAGTAGATAGGAACCCGGTTGTGAGTTGCTTGATGGATCGCTTTTCCAGGGGTAATAATTCCTTCAAAAAATTATAATAATATTAATAAAATGTGTTACAATTCCCTTTCAATGTTCTTCTGGTGCTAAGAGAAATGCCTTGCTAGCCAGCATATCCAGCTCCTCCTTAAACAAGCGGCAGATCATCCAGAACTACGCAGCCCATTTCCTCTTCTCCATAAACCCATTGCCCTTTTCCTTGCTTGGCTTGACTGGCTCAAGATCTTTGTCCGCACTCTCAATTCCTTCATGCGATCTCCATGTTTTGTGACTTCCTGCAACTTTATTGTTCCAGCTGCCCTCTTCACTCAGTAAACAATGACTTATTCATGCCTTCCACCCAATCCACCGCACCATCATTGGTGGATGAGTTATTAGCTATTCTGCTCCTTCTCTCTGGAACTCCTTCCCAGATTTGTAGCTTCTATTGTCACTTTTAAGATGCATTTAATGTTCCAAAAATTCTCTGCATGCCAAAAAAACATTTGCCTTAACTCGAATGACAATCCTGAACAGGTGCTTCCTAGTTGTCAATTTACCACACAATTATCTTTTCGTTTGGTTCGATGCTTGTTTTTGTCCTTTGTACTATTTTGCAGTGTCTAATAATAATAATGTTCTACATCCTTGAAAGTTTGTCATTGATTTTCTTGCTTTACTCATTTAGCTGTGTGCATTGATGCTCTGCAAATATTTGCATCCAGTCATAGGTATAATTCTGATTTGGAGGAATTTCACTGTCATAAAGTTTTCAGAGGCCAAAAATGTAGGATCATGCAGAATTTTGGAAATGTCTTAAAGTAAGTCTTTGACTGAATTCCATAGATATTAACTATGTGAACTGTGGAAAATTAGCTTCTAAATTTCTGCCCATTCTTAAGGACATTATAATCCTCGGCTTTGAAATAGTGCCTTTCATTTTCACTGTAAAGTGTAGAAGTTTGGTGACCATATATTTTGAAGACGAGCATGGCTAGAAGATGAGCCCAACTATACATAGCAATCTCCCACAAACAATCATGATGTAAATGACCAATTTTATCTGGGGATTGCTAGTCAAGAAACTGGGAGAAACTTCCTTCTCTTTTCAAATAGTACCATAGGATCTTTACATCCAACCAAACAGGCAGGTGTTACCTTGGTTTAATGTCTCATCCAAAGAACAGCACCTTCAGCAATACACCACTCTCCCAGCACTGCACTCTCCCAGCACTCCCAGCTTAGACCCAACGTGGGGCCTTGAACCCACAACCTTTGACTCAGAGGCAAGAGTGCTATCAGCTGAACCAGGCTGACAAACGATTCATGTTTCAGGCTTTTGTGAGGTACTTACATGATTTTCTTTGTTTGTTTGCATTCCACCATATCCTTGTTTTCATCAGTTTACTGATTTTATTGAATCCCTTATGTAGGTAAAGAAAGATTAAGAGTTTTGTTCCATTCTGTTGGCAGGTAAGCTGTGTTTGATATTTCTGGCTTCTTTTACAAAGCTTGTGGTTTGATTTTCACAAGTGCTATTTGGATATCTGCCATTCCTTGATTTTGTTTTTCATTCTGGTGGATATTCTTGTTCATTGTATCTCTGCTTAAAGTTATGCACAATCCTTCATCTGGACTGATCTGCTGTGACATCTTGGATGTCAAAGTGCAACATAAAACTAGAACTGTTGTGCTAATGGTGTTCGCAGATTGTGAAATGCCGAAAGTGAGAAATAAGATGCTGTTAACCTTAACATGCCAGTCAGTGTGGAGACACCTTCAAAGATGAATATCTCACACAGCCAAAGTGCTTTAATTATCCCCTTTAGGTTGAACTGAAAAGTCCATTAAAGAAAATATGGAGTGGATAATTGTAGGAGAGCAAGTTGCAAGTCATTATTTTCACGTGAGGCTGTGGATGTCCTGGTGCAGTTAGTACTAGAGCAGTGCTGGTTGGGCAGGATGGTCAATTTAACTTGCAGAGAAGATGACAGCTTGGCAATAGGTGACTATCAACAGAGTCTGCAAGGCTTAAAGATTCTCCAGGTGATGTGTAAAATACCATACAACTGGGAGAGAAACAACAAAGCACATGATAAAAGTACTCAGTGGAGAGTGAACAGTATGACAGATGGTGAAGCCCTGTGCTAAAAAAAGTTTGTGTCCCCCAGGTAAGCAATGATGATGAAAGGTGCCATGGGATCTTTAGCATCCAGCTGAATAGATAGATGGGATCCTGGTTTAACATCTCATCTAAACGATGGCACCTTCAACAATGTAGGGTTCCCTAAATACTTCCCTGGAGAATTAACTTAGATTATAACCGTAAGTCCATAGTTGAGTCTTAAATTTATAGCTTTCTAAACCAAAGGCAAGAGTGCTAGCAGCTGTACTAAGCTAACATAGGCCTTTTGTAATCCTTGCTCTTTAGGGTACGGTTATGGAGTCAGCCACTACTGCAGTGCTATTCTTTCAACTACTACATCTAATAATTCTGGGATATATTCGGCAAAGAAGAAACATGGAAGCTCAAAACATTATTTTGATTATCTCATGTGAAGGTCAGTTGCAAAAAAAAACTGGTCAAATGGTGAACTGTAAATATTAAATTTTTGAAAATAATAAAGAGAAAATGCTGGAAATCTATAAGAATCTGAAAGAGATAAATAGGTTAACATTTTGCATTGGATATTTCACTATTAGTCACACACAAGATTTTAATCCATGTTTCTCTTTTAGGTGCTCAATGACCTAATGTGCATTTCAAGCACTCATTGGAAAGTACAAACAAATACTAATTGCATTTGATATAGCATATTTCATGTTAGATGGATGTCTTGAAGCACTTCACTGGATCTACTGTAAAGCGTAGTGACCATGTAATTTGTAGGTGACCGCAACTTACAAAGTTCACTGAGACAACTGAACAATGAGACCCAATGTCTCTCTGCCAGCAGTAGCTAGTCTTCCGCTGGATGCCGCTCAGGGGTATCAAATGGCTCAGATAAGAAAATGATGATGGAAATTTTGTCTTCATTAATTCATATTGCGGTGAGCTAATATTAAGCAGTGAATTTATCCAAATATCAAGTGTCTTACATACAGAAAAGAAACCAAACTTTTATTATTGGAATGGTTCAAGTATAAATGCTATTGTAGTTTATTAACAAAAAAAACAGTTGCATCTGTGCTTTATCAAATCATTCAAACATCCAAGTGCTTCACATGATTTTATATTAAAATGCATTTATACATTAATGACTGGAAAGAGAACTTAGTGGTGTTGCAGAGGCAAGGTGTGACACTATACATACCACTGCCAGCATAGTTGTCGAACAACTGTGCAAACTTAAGGTAAATAAATCGCGGTTGGTTGATAAGGCTAAGGCAGTGGATGTTGTATATCTGGATTTCAGTAAGGCCTTTGATACAGATCCTTATGAAAGGCTGTTTTTCAGTGCCTTGGGACGTGCTCCCGACGTGAAAGGCGCTCTATAAATGGAATCTTGTTGTTGTTGTTGTTACTGAAAATAAAGAAAGCGTGAATCAGAGGAAGTATCGTCCAACAGATTCGTAATTGGCTGATAGATAGAACCCAGAAGGTGATGGTACAGGGAATGTCATCAGATTGGGGGAATATTACTGGTGGAGTTCCACAAGGGTTTGTTTTATTTAACATCTTCATAAACGATCTGGAGCTAGGAGTCACAAGCACGTTGGCTACATTTGAAGATAATACAAAGCTAATCAAGGTGGTAGATTGCAAAGATGAACAGGATAGTTTACAGGAGGACTTGAACATTCTTGGGAATTGTTGGACATCAATGGCAGATGAAATTTAATATAGAGAAATGCAAAGTGCTTCATGTGAGGACAAAAATCCAGGAAGTGACTATAATTTAAATGGTAAGACAATAATATGTATGGAAAATGGGGATCCTGATCAATAATATTTTGAAGCTATCATAACAGAGTTTGGTTGCAGTGAGTAAGGCAAACCAGATGCTGGCCTATATCAGAAGGCCAATATTGAGCTGAATAATGCCACTTTATGAATCACTGGTGCGACCATACTTGGAATACTGTGTGCAGTTTTGGTCACTGCAATATTAAAAAAAAGATATTGCAGCGATTGAGAGGATACAGAGGAGAGCAACCAAAATAATAGAGAGGGTGGAGGGACTGGACTACGAGGAGCAACTAGATAAACTGAGAATGTTCACACTGGAGAAAAGAAGGTTGAGGGGCGATATGATTACAATCTTTAAGATTCTGAAGGGAATAGATAATGTAGACCATGATGAGTTGTTTCATCTTGCACTGAACATTAGAACCAGGGGACACGGCCTGTGATTAAACGGGAATAAATTCAGAACAAATCTGCAGAAACACTACTTCAATGAGCAAGTAGCAAACTTATGGAACAGGCTCCCTAGGGAAACAGTGGAAGCAGGAAATATTGTTTGTTTCAAGAACAAATTAGACAAATGTTTGCTCGAAAATAATATCTTGGGATACAGTGTATAGTTTGGGACACAACATGTCAAGCAACTGTCAGGATGGTAGAAGGCGAACTAGATGGACATTGCTCATCTTTCGCCTAGCAAATTCTTATATTCTTATGTTCTCATCAAACTCTCAGCCTAAGAAGTCTATCTCTCAATACCTGGTTATTAAGCTTAATATAGGCTCCTTCACATTGGATAACATCTCAGAGCACTGTATAGTGGCAGGGTTGGAAGATGAGGAGCGGAGAAGGAGGAGTGGGAGGAGATAGGCATGCTTCAAGAGATTTGTAGATAGATAAAGTGGGGATGAGGTGGGGGGATTGAGGCAGGGAATTCCAAAGATTAGGGCCTTGAAACTAAGCTTGAAAATAAGGTGGATTTAAATAAGGAAAATAAGGTAGATTGTTGCAACTCACCTTGTGTGTAATAAAAACTTTAATTACACACCTTGAGTTCTCTAATTTGCATTTTAACAACATTGGAACCATGAAGAGCAATACTTAAAAATAATTGAACTCACTGGAAAGCAACTGAAAAGGAGAATTAATTAGTTACCAGAAATAATCTTGATTTAAATTGTCTAAATTATGGTCAAAAAATTAAATATGAGGTGACCCAGTCCTAGCAATATTAAAAATAGATGTATTGTGATATATACTTACCCAATAACTCTGCTACACATATATGCTATGACAGTAGTAATCCACTTCTAGCTAGAATTGCTATTGATAAACTCACAAATACAAGCTCTGACTTGAGTTACTAATCTTGTTGATGCGTTTTTCCAAATGCAGAATGTTAGAATGTTCTTAACAAAGAAAATTGGTCACTTTCCATTAAGTTGTTAATGTTTTTGTTATACTGGTTTAGAAGCAGTGGGTATTCTGGTGGAAGTAACCAATTCATTTGTTAGTCTGTTCCCTCAACATGGTTATAAAATACAGTGCTAAGGTTAGTAAAACTATCGGTCTGAATAGCATCAGGTCTTTATCATGCCAGTGGCAGTACAATCAAACAATAACATGAAGAAATGGAAGATACCTACAAGCAAAATTATAATTTCTTCACTTTGGTTTAAGGTTTGATTGAATAGAAGTCATGGACTCCTGCACATAGAATACCAAAGAGTTGAGATAAGGCAGATTGATTAACAGTCTCACATCATGACCTGCTTGTCCAATTACTTATCTACAGTTTCCCAGGGTAGAGCCCATAGCATCCATTACCACTTATTTAATTGTTCATCCCCCTTGTAACAGTCATTACACCTTAACATTTATTTTAAAGTCTACTTTGCATGCTAATTCCATAAGTATTTCATGAATCAAGATACATTAATTTTGCTTCAGTTAAACTAAGCATTACACTGGGGGTAGCAACACTGAGGGTAGATTGAGTACAAAATACATATTACTGTAAATCCGGTGAAGCACTTTGAGACATCTTACATATAGTGAAAGGACTATATATTGGCGGTCGGATCTTCAGCCTTTCTGCCCCTACCTTATGGAACTCCATCTCATATTCCCTTTGCCTCAATTCCTCCCTTGCCTCCTTCACGGTGTGTCTCAAAACTCTCTTCTCCGACCAAGCCTTTGGCCAGCCTCCTACCCTCCCTGCCCTCCACCCTCCCCGATCCCATCCCCCAGCTTGGGTTCAAATCATTGACTGTCCAGCGCCTTGGGACGTCCTACCAACACGAAAGGTGCTATTCAAATGTAATTTTGTATTGTATTGAATGATTTTATAATTATTAGGTGTGTTTATGTGGGCTACGTGTATTTTATTTCAATTTAGCAAGTACAATGATAAGAATATTTTCATTTAATATAGGGAGGATGTCTCAACTCTTCACAAGTTTCAATGCAAAGTATAGTGACTGTGTATTTTATATAAGAATCCTTGGATTTTATATAGCACCTGGTCACATCATTTAAACAAATCAAATCGATTCACTGGATTTCCTGGATAGTGTATTTTTATGCGAATATGATTTGTGAGAGTTTAGTAACTGTATAAATAAAGGATTGGCATCTTACCTAGCTTTAGTATGTAAGACAATTTTGTTTTAAAAATTAAATTCAGTCTTAATTTAGAAGCTCTTTTTAAGAACTGCTGAAAAATAACATCTAAATTGAGACTGAGCTTAAGATCTTTTCCAAAATTCTGACTGATTAAAGTTTTTTTAAGCCAAATTGGTCTTATGGTGAAATTTGGGGCCTCTCATATGCAGAATTGCATGTTGCATGTATTTCTATAGATACTTATAAATGCAACAGCAAAGTAATTGCATGGAAAACGCAGCAGAATAGCACTGTGAAAATTCAACAGACTTGCTTCCTAAAGAAAACAGAACAGAATAATCCCTTCTTATCAACCTGAAACATTACTGCTTCTTAAATCATAGGGTTATTGTTGGTGTTTAATATAGAGGGGACGTTCAAGGCGCAATAATGTCCTTAAATATCTGTCCTTAATGACAGTTTTGTGACTGAACACTCTCCCTTTTCAGAATTATTGGTTTCTCTTTCCTGCTCACGCAGAATTGGTCACCATATTTGTTTTTAATATAGCGACTGGGACTCTGCAGCCCATGTCCTCTCCCGCACCAGGTACTGGTTCCCTATCCCCCAGTGGATCAAGTCTCTCATTCTCATGTTCAAATCCCTCCTCGCCATTGACCCTCCCTTCCTCCTCAACCTTTTACAACCAACTAACACCAGCCTGCTTGATGACCCCTTCCATCCCTATCCTAGCTGGAAAGTTAAGCAACTTAAAAAATGGTATTTGGGGGAAAATTGTGCATTAATTGCGCATTAAGGAATAACTTTTTCACAATGAAAGTTAATTTAAAGAGCCGACTGCCACTGAGTAAAAGCAATCAATTTCACTTGATGCCTCAATTGAGACATTTAATTAGAATTGGACAGATTTCCTGTTCGACTGTAGAAGAATACAGTATTTGTGAGGCAGAAGGGAGATGTAAATGTTGTATGCTCGTTTCACATTAACATAAATAGTCAGGTTGGATGAACAGAAGGCAATTTCCATCCTCTGATTTATGTTCCTATCCTCAATCTGGAAAAGACTGAAGTGGAATATCTTCAAATAATTTGGTCGGTAATGCTGTTCCACAAAATACCGTTCTCCCAAGTCTGCTGTGGTGAATGATAGTTGCAATATGCTCTTTCTTCAGAATTAATGGCTCAGTTGGTAGCACTCTTGCCCCTGAGTTAATAGAATGTAGGTTCAAGCCCTACATTCCCCGATTACCCCAGTCCTTGCCAGACTGCACTGGCTGCCTATCCCAGAGAGGATCGACTTCAAGATCCTCACCCTTGTATTCAAATCCCTCCACTCCTCTGCACCCCCCTACCTCTCTGACCTCCTCTCTCCTCAAAACAGTGCCCGTTGCCTTCATTCCTCCGGGTCTGGCCTCCTCCTTGTCCCCCGAGACCTCCGCTCCACCTTCGGCGGCCGTGCCTTCAGCCACTATGCCCCGAGGCTCTGGCACTCCCTTCCTCACTCCCTTCACCTCGCTTCCTCTCTTCCTATTTTCAGGTCTCTGCTGAAGACCTTTCTTTTCGACTGCGCCTTTGGTCACTTTCCTCCACCTCCCCCTGGCTCGGCCCCGGGATCTGTTACTGTGAAGCGCTCTGAGACGCCGTCTGGCGTGGAGGGCACTATATAAATCCAAGTTGTTGTTATTGTTGTACATCAGGACTTTGGGCCCATTACCTAAGATGACACATATGGAGTCCTGTAGCTCAGTGGTTAGAGCACTCGCTTTGCAAGCGAGAGACCTGACTTCAATTCCAGGCAGGGCGAAACCTTGGGCAAGTTTCCTTACTCCACACGCCTAATAATAATCCCACCAAAACCAAAAACAATAATAAATTGGTAATTTTCAATCGACGACTGTTTGTGGGACATTGCTGTGCGCAATTGGCGGCCGCGTTCGCCCACAAATATACGGTCAATTCACTTTACAGTATATTCTGTGAAGCGCTTTGGGACGTCCTCCCGATGTGAAAAGCGCTATATCAAATGCAAGGATTATTATTATATTATTATTATGGGGGTGCATTACATTGTCCAAGCTGCAATCCTTCATGATGCAACATTAGATTAAGGTCCTGTCTGTTTAGGTAGTTGTACGATCCTGTGACACTATTCAAAAAGATAAGGGAGTTTCTCCTGATGACATGGCCAACAATTCTCCAGATAAAATGAGTTATTTCTCTGTGGCTATTTGGGTGACACTGCTGTATGCAAATTGGCTGCCAACTTTTTCTAAAAAATACACAGCCACTACCCTCAACAATTAAATGCTATGAAGCATTTGAGGTGTTTGGACGATGCAATAAGGCACTATAACAAATGCAAGGATTAATCTCACAGTCGTGGTACTGGTGTCTACCAATTAAAGTTGTCAAATTAAGAACAAGTTATATCACCTCAATATTTAAGCAATTAATAGTCTATCTCAAATACTGCACAAACAAAAGATCAATCATTTTTACTGCTTAACAATGTTACGGCCACACTACCATTGTTTAATATGGAAGAAATGCCAGTCATGATTTATTAGGCCGTACCAAAATAGGCAAACAAACTCCATAATTCCATTCAGTATTCTATCTGAAATGTTTACAAGTAATAGGAAATTGCTTTGCATTGCTGGTAACTAATAGCAATGTATTACACATGCTTAAAAGCCAAATACCCTCAAAAATGTCTAAAATCTTTAAATACAAATGATATTGGAAACATATGGACATTTCAGACAATGTGTTGGCAGGCACCAAACACAATTAGAGTTGCTTGCTTTCTTGTCAACAACAATTCAATTTCTCGAACAAAGGAACGATAAATTCATGCTTAGTCATCTGTTTTCTATACTCTATTGCACCGATTATTACCACCAGAGGCCACCATTGACTTTTCCTGGTTACAGTCTCTGCCTCCGTCAGCTACACTGTTCTCAGCACTATCTGCTGTGCGCTACCCCTGTGACCATTGCCAGATGGAAGAAAACTAGCCTACAATGCAGAACAATATGCCAGATTTTGAAAAATTGATCAATGAGGGGAAATGTATTACTTACATGTAGATTACAAAATCCAGCCACGCACAAGGCATGGCATTTATCTCTTTATCTCACTATTGTTTACTAGGTGACCAGTAAATGTCTGTACCACAGACTAAGGAAAATCCCTGGGAATGTTCTCCACCCTGTGATTTCCATTGTACAGTTTCTTTTTCCCAAATTAGAGAGCTATCCTTTACATGTACTGAAGTCCACAACGTAAACTGAACACAATTTGTTTTGGTACTCGCCTAACATCTTTATAACAACTTTGCAAGCATCAGTGTTTTTATTCCCTTGAACAAGTGAGGCAAAATGAGCATTAGCATTAAGAACATGAAAGTTTTGCAACAGGACAGTTTTGTAAACTCAGGATCTGACTTGTCTGATCACAAGCAAAACAAAGAAGCTTTCAGAGATGCAAATTTTTAGATAGGTCATGACTGGTATACATTTTAAAATTTCAAAAGTTTTCCTTCTGGCACAAATAGTAGTTAAGCTTATGTAATCATGGCAGGTGAGCAAGAAACGTGTTTAGTATGGGGATCACATCCTCTCTTGCCTGCTGTCTCTATTGATCAAGGCACATTTCAAACTACATCTAAGGTTTCAGTTTCCAATCAAAACGACACACTCCTTCAGAATCTGGATTGAGATTTAAGTTGCAAAGATGTTCAGGTAGATGTTAAATTAAATGAAATAAATGAAAAAAAGACAGTGTGCTGTCCAAAGGTCCTCTAAATTACTTGGCCATCCACCCTATGACTATTGTGGGATCACCTGGCTCAAATAGCTGTTTCTTTTACCTACAAATAGTCACTATACATGAGAATAATTATCTATGAAGCACCTTGAAATATGTTGACATGAAAAGGCACTATAAAATTGAAAGTTTCTTACTTTAAATGTGAAGAATAGTGAATTAACTACTTGGACTGCAATGTGCTACATGACAAAGCAGTGGGACACAGAATTTATTACACAATTCTCCGTGTATGAAATCATACTTCAGGGTCAAAATTGCAGCTCTTACGAAACACATTCCATCCATTCATTCATTACCCCTAACAACAAACAAGAAATACTTTGTCAGCCGGAAACCTGAAATCCAACAGATTTGGTTTTGCACGTTCCCCCCCCCCCCACCCCGTAGACATACACACACACTTCAATTTGGGAGATGTGTTGCCCCCAGTTTGCAAATACAATACTTCAATTGTGCAATGAAAGAGGCAACATTACAGAATTCTTGATGATTTTCTTATACTGTATTATCAATGGGCTTCAAGGATCTCATGATGTTTGGCCATCAGAAACACGGTTCAGCGGGAATAGAAGAAAATGACTTTTTCCTCACAATACCAATTCATTCATCAAACAATGTGTAGTCTGGGCAATCATAGACAACCCATTTTTTTAATTACCTGAGGGACATTCACTTTTTACTTCAAAATATAATCCATTACAACTTCATGATAATTACACAGATTTACATGTTTTACCGTGAGACTCAAAATTAAATACTGGGCTGAAAATACAACCTGGTGATGTAATAATTAACACTGATATTGCATTTTCACCCTGATTGACTTTTACAACAAAACATGTTATTCAGGCAAAAGCAGGAATTAATCCGCACGAGTGATAACACTGTCTGGCAACCTTTCCCGCTGCTTGACTGGTTTGGACCACCTTACCCGTTAGGGCTTTGGCATGTAGGATTATCAGTAGCTGAATGGGAGGATTCCCTACCGCAAGTGATGGGTCTGCTTTCCAAATCCTGATGATGAGCCAGCCCGACTGTGCTGTCATCAGCAGTGCCCTGAAGGACTCCGGATCCGCCTGGCTCAGGAACTGGTCGACCCAGACAGAGGGTTGGCTCAACTCCAACACTCCGCTGCCAACATGTCACTTTGGATCCAGTTCAGCTCCAAGGAGACACTACTCATCTCCCAAAGAGGATAGTCACTGGTTGATTATTTGACATCCAACAAACGTGGGTTTTAGCCCTCACCAGGTGGATGGTAGGTACCAGAAACTCCCTGCGAGCTTCATGATGGGCAACACAGATCACAACATAAAGCTTTTTTTTTAACAAGTCCAGTGTCTTGACATCAACCACACTTCCTGGTAAACTGTTCTAGTCATTAGTTAACATCCAGGTAAAGAAATACTTCCTGGTATCTGTTCTAAAATTGCCCTTTGCTTACATTAAACCTGTGTCCTCTTGTTCTGCTATCTCAATGCATCCAAAGTATGCATCCAAAATCACCAAGCCAGTCAGGAACCCAGGTGTCTTGTTCGACTCTCAACTGTCTTTTCTCTCCGACATTCAAGCCATGACCCGCTCTGCCTTCCCTCACCTCCGTAACATCGCTCGACTCTGCCACTACCTCACCCCTCAGGCCGTTGAAACTCTTGTTCATGCCTTCACCTCCAGGCTTGACTATGCAAATGCCCTGCTTGTCGGCCTTCCCAACTCCTCCCTCCACAGGCTGCAGATAATCCAGAACTCTGCAGCCCGTGTCCTCTCCAGCACCAAACTCCGTGACCCCATTTCTCCCACTCTTGCCTGACACCACTGGCTCCCTATCCTTCAGAGGATCCAGTTCAAGATCCTGGTCCTCACATACAAAGCCATCCATGGCCTCGCCTCACCCTACCTCTGCGACCTCCTAATCTCCTACCAACCCGCCTCCTTCAAGTCCCGCCTCAAGACCCTCCTCTTCAACCATGCCATCGGCCATCCCCCTTCCCCTCCCTTCCCCCCCCCCTCCCCCATGACCCCAGCTCGGGTCTGAAATGCTGTACTCTGTCCAGCACCTTGGGACGTCCTCCCGACGTGAAAGGCGCTATACAAATGTAATCTTGTTGTTGTTGTTGTTGGCAGTTTACTTTCTCATTGCTATAATTGTCGCTGAAACCTTCAATCTCATACTTAATTAGATAGTTAAGCAATTCTTTATTTGAATCTTATCTGATCTTGCCAGTGTACCACCAAACATATTTCTTTGAAATTACTGGAAGGTAATCTAAAAAAGATAAACAGATGCGTCAAGAATGCCACATCGACAACACTGAAAAGAAGCAAAATGGTTTCAGTAAATCCTAGACCAGTAAATCATCAACAAATCCTTTGACAACCCCCATATTCTTGGAAGAAAAATGATGGCCTCCTCATGATTGAACTCGCATAGTTCAGGCTGACACTCCTATGTCCCACAAACAACCATGGTGTGAGTAAACAATTTTATTTCGGGGGATTTATTGGCCAGGACTGAGAGAAACTCCTTTTCTTAAATCATGATTATCTCAATGCCCTTGCAGACTCTCTTTATTGTTTTGAAGGTATCCAGTAGATGCTAACAAGTAGGATTTGGTGAGGTTGATTTATCATAAAAACCTTTCATTGTTACAGTTGACCTTTGTCAGTTTACAACCGTGGAATTCACTGCTGTGTGCAATTGGCTGCTGCTTTCACCCATAAATATACAGTCAATACACTTTACAGTATAAAATAAAACACAAAATGCTGCAGATGCTGGATATCTGAAAGCAGAAACAGAAGTCGCTGGGAACATTCAGAGTGTTCCGAGCAACTTTTGTTTTTGTTTTACTTTACAGTATGCTCTGTGAAGCACTTTGAGACATCTAGAAGACTTGAAAAGCGCTATATCAAATGCAAGGATTATTATTATCCTCCCTTATAAAAGGTGTAGGTTTGATCTCAGAATGCCAAATTTATATCAACCATTCAACTAGAGGATATCAAATCAATCAGAGGAATAGACCTGATCTGTGTTTCGACAGATGTCCTCGATGTCTGAATCTGGATGCAGTGCTTGAATTAGATTCCTTGCCAACTGCTTTGGGTCAAACATGGGGGAGGGGTTATATTCCCAGAGTGGTACCAATATGTGTGCAAAGGATTTGATATGCTCATGTGTAGCGAATCATGGTATCATAGGTCATGGAGTTTTAAGCCTGGCTCGTTGGTAGCTCGTTGGTAGAGTTGGTAGCACTCTCACCTTTGAATCAGAAGATGTGGCTTGAAGCCCCTCATCGAGACATTGAACCAACATGATTAAAGTTGACTGTGCTGGGGGTGTGCTGCATTGTGGAGGTGCCATACGTCAGATGAGTTGTTGAACTGAGGACCCATCTACCTGTTCAGGTATACATTTATGATCCCAAGGTACTACTCAAAAAGTTAAGGGAGTTTCTTCTGGTGCCCTGGTTAATTCCATCCCCCACCCCCACCCCCACCCAATAAAATTGTGGAATATTGCTGTGTACTAATTGTCTGCCAAATTTGTTTACAAATACCCAATCACTACACATTACAGTAAATTTGGTGAAGCACAATTAGATGTCCTCCCAATGTGAAAGGCAGTACTGTATGTCAGAAGCAAGGATTATTACTTTTTTTATTACAAGGCAGAATCAGGTTTTGTGCTCTAGTGTTATTGTCCACATGAACTAATGTAACCTCACTCTCCTGCTCCCTCCCAATACTCTCCAATACTTGCTTGAAAGGAACGCTTGGTACTCTACTTCAATTAAGGGTTAGTGCAGAGAATTCCATATTCAAACCTCCCTGTGTAAAGAAACCTATGCAATCCAGCATTAGTGACCAAAATTCTGGCTGGTGGAAGAAGTCTAAAGTGAAGATATTATTGCTTGTGAATGTAATTTGTCACTGAGCCACTTTCAGTTACTAGATTTTTACACTTATCAATTAATTTAATGAGCCAGTTAAGCATTGAAATGTTCTCAAGGATGGCAGTCCAGCTGTGGAGGGTGGGAACGTGCTGCATAATGGAGGAGCACCAAGGTCGTGAAGAGTGTTGTTCACAGCAGGTGCAGCAAGGTCCAGTGGAGGAAGCACTGGAGCAAGGTGATCACCTCTTTCGGTGTGGGGAAAGCACATCACAATGTGGAGGAGGCATGTGGTGTGGCAAGACATGACCTCTTGAGTCTGTGAGTCTTGACAGATCTTCTGGGACGTTCAGAAAAAACTGAATAAATTCAAAAGACATGCTTAGCTACAGTTTTATTAAATTCATAAATTAAGTCCGGAGCATACAGACATACACGTAATATATAATGTATACTGTCGGAAATTGTATTTGTACATTTAATTGGGCAATCACTTTAAAAATGCTTTATGAATAGTAATAATTATGCTCGTAGTGGGCCTTAAAAATGCCATTGTTGCAGGAAAGTATTAATTTTCCTGAAGTCCTATGATCCAAGGCAAAAGTGGCATTTAATCAAAAGGCATGGAGAGCAAAAATTGTTGGACACACATTGCTGTAAATGCTGACACTCTTGAGGAGGTAATTATAGATATTTGGCAGGGAGAAGATTGTCGCTGTGGCAGAGTGGTAAGACATTTCATCAGCGTGACAATGCGTGATTTGAAATACAGTAGGTGTTATTATATCATCTGCTTGCAACATGTGATTGTACGCAGATTTTTTTATCACACCTGCAATAGCATCACTCCATTTGTGTCATGGATCACAGCAATGCTTTGCAGTATCCAAGTGGATGTGTATTCGTTTCCATGGATGATGGGCTTTGTGCTCTCTTCTTAGAACAAGGAGAACACAGTGGAGTGAGTCTCTGCTGCATCACAAGAGCTGCTCACAGCTAAGCAACTGTTGCCACCATCGCCACTTAATGATAAATACCAGTATTGAAACATCCACTGCAAGAGATTTAAGTGTAGTAGAGGAAGCTCTCGACTAAACAATATAAGCATCACTTTTTCAAACATAGCAACTGCAGTTTACCTCAATCACTTGCCTTATTGGGACATCCTCCCGACATGAAAAGCGCTCTATAAACGTAATTTTGTTGTTGTTGTTGTTATTGTAAGAACCTCAACTCCAAGTCTGGGTACATAACAATAATCCTTGCATGTGATACAGCACCTATGATATCAAGATCACACCAATAGTCAATGTACCCATGTCTACCAACATAAATTATGTAGAACTCAATGAAATGAAAGTAACCAAAGTAAAATTCTTAGCAACCTCACCAATGTTTCTCACCCTTGGTGGGCAAATTTTCAGCCATCTGTCTCCACTGCCTAGAACGTTCTGGAATCCCTATACTTTACTCTGCACTTCTCGCCTTCAAAACCTATTTTTTTACTGTTCTTTTGGTCACCTTTGCCCACCCCTACCCCCACCCTCCATCTCCAGCTCAGGCTTCCTTTCAGGTGTCTAAGTACTTGAAGATCTCTTCACAATGTGAAGAGTACTATATAAACATAAAGTGTTGAATTGTTGTTGTTCTAATGTCTATTTTAATACAGTTCTACAAACCTATTGTTCCGATGTGTAATATTTGATGGCTTCTCTAATCTCTAACAAGTTCCCAACGTCCTAACACACACATCTGTTAACGCTCAACAAAAGATTCAATAACAGCAGGTATAAAATACATCCCAGTATTTACCACCTCTGTACCCCCAGTGAACATAACACGAGGACTTCAAGCATGCCTGCAGGACAATCTGAGAGAATGACAGATGCACACATTGATTGTATTTCAAAGCTTCTCAGCTAGCAAAGAAGCTGTCCAGCCATGCTTCATTTTCAATTGGAGAAGCACATAGTTCAGCAATCACTCAAGGCACACATAAAAGTTCATGCAAAAAAAGAAAATCACAACAATAAAAGCATTCTATTGTCAGCCTGGCTCATTTGTTAGCTCTCTCACCTCCGAGTCAGTAGTGGGTTCAAGCAGGCTAATAATTCTTGCAGTGCGGGGAGTGTATTTCATTGTTGGAGGTGCTGTTCGTTCAAATGAGATATTAAATCGAAGTTCTGTCTGCCTGTTCTGATGTTAAGAATCCCATGGAACTATTCAAAAAGAAATTTTTTATGCAAAGGGAATGTATCCTGGTATCCTGGCCAAATCTTCCACCCAAAACATTGGTCATTTGCATTACTGTGTATAAATTGGCTGCTGCATTCATCTATAAATACACACATTCATCTATAAATATACACTTTACAGTAAAATCCTGAAGCACTTTGACATATCTTGATGATAGGATAAGGCACTACATCCAAATGCAAGGATTATTATGATTATTATTCACCAGTGAATCTAAAGGAAATAACTTACAATCCCATTGTGCATTATCACATTGGAAAGTCTCATAAGTGTTTGACAAACATTTACTATAAAGTTTAGTGACTGTTTTTAACGATAGTAAAATCTGCAATTTTAAATAAATCAATGCTGATTTTGCACAATTTCCTGGAACGTAAATTATTTTCATCTTTGTAACCCAGTTATAAAGCTGTGACCATTAACCAAGATGAAATAATGCCTTTCACAGAAAAACATATGTAGCAAAGGAGGAGAGCCATTACTCTTGAATGCTGTTGAGTCCATATGAAATGAGTCTGTTTGGCTATGTTTATTCAAAATAAGATTTATAATATTTTGCTGGAGCTTTCTTCTGGTTTGCTCTTGCACTATTGGAGCTAATCCTGCTCTGGTTTCATTCTATCAGCCTCATTCAATAGGACATCCTCTTGCTTCTGAGTCAGAAGGTTGTCGGTTCAACCTTCTGAGACTTTTCAATGTGATAACGCACAAGAGGATTGTAAGTTATTTCTTTTAGATTCGCTGGTGAATAATAATCATAATTGCAGACTTTTAGAGCTGCCATCCTTCAGATCTGGAATTAAACAGTGGTCCCCTCTGCCTATTCAGTTGGACGTTAAAGATCCCACGGCACTATTTGAAAAGAAAAGAGAGATTCTCCTGGTGTCCTGGTCAACAATCCCCCAGAAAAATGTTCATTCGCCTTATGTGAGACATTACTACTACTAATAATAATAATTCTTACATTTGATATAGCGCCTTATCACTTCTCAAAGTGCTTCACAGAATATACTGTAAAATGAGTTGACTGTATATTTTGGGGGTGAAATTATTGTGTGCAAGCTGGCTGCCCCCAAAAAGTCCAGTAATAAAAGCTCATTGCCTTTGTGAGGCAATCAAGAGGTGCTTTGTGACATTGTCTTAAGTAAATAAGTGGAAATTGTTGTTGACTGGGGGTGTCTGAGATCTATTTATGCGAATGGGTTTGTTCCAGAAATTGTTGTATTCTAGGAAAATAAGGTTGTAAAGTTATTTTCTGAAAAACAAAAGCCACCTGAAAAAGTTACAGAGCACTCCATTTGTACATGACCTACTCTGTAGACAACAATGAACATGCAGGACCCCTGTAAAGCGAGTATCTAGGGCTGCCTCCATGCTTTCTGAAACCATTACACTCTTGAACTTTCTGCTTGGGAGGATAAACATTTTGGTGCCAGGGTCTTCAAAGCCACTCAGAAGGTGTAGCTCCTCCGAGAATTTAGGTGAGAAATGCCTCTTGGTGCTAAGTGCATTGAGTTTGATGATGTGAACTTTCAAGTGAATTTCTCCCATCATCAATCATTCTTCCCATTCAGCTCCTGTTAACCCTGCAAGTCAAAGCTCTAATGGACAGGATGGTCTTAACTGGAAGTAGCAGGAAGCTTGCCAGACAGTGCCCTCAATGGCAAGCTATGCAACTTTATCTGGTGAAATTACAGCAACAGTGTCTCAATACATGTCCATAGATCCCCAAACCTTGGCCAAAAGGATTAGGTGAACAAGGTGCAACCCTTAGGGGAATCAGATGGAGGAAAGATTGCACACTCCAAGCCAAACAAATGGTAAGTAGTTTGACTAATATAATCGTAGGCATGGTGATGAGTGTCTACGTGTGCCAGACATTCGGCTGTCCAAAAGAAAATCAGTGTTATTACACAACGGTAAGATTTCTTCCTTGTCTTGTGTCATTGTGTGACCAGGCTCCCTCTGCTTCCTCATCCTCCTAGACCTCTCTGCTACTTTTGTCACAGTCAACCACGCTAGCCTTCTTCACCTGCCTCTCCTCCCTCATCCACCTGAATGGGACCGCACTCTCCTATTTAGAGTCCTACTTAACCCACCACCATAATTTTTCATCAACACAAATGGTTTCTCCTCCCGATCCCACTAGATCACCCGCTGGAATTTGAGTATGGTGTACTCAAAGGCTCTATACTTTGGCCCCTCCTTTTCTTTATTTACATGCTTCCTCTCGGCGATGTCATCCGATGTATATGGACAACATCGAAATATACTTTTTTTCCTCCATCCATGTTCTGTCCTTTTGCTTGTCAGACATCAAGCTCTGGATGAGCGCCAACTTTATGCAGCTGAATATTGTCAAGACAAAAACTATGTTTCTTGGCTCCTGTCAACATTTTCTCTCCCGCGGCTCCAACCTCCTTAAACTCCCCAACCTATTGCCCTGGGCTCATTGAACCTGCACACAACCTAAGCATCAGGTTCGATACCCAGCTTTGATCCCTACCACACATCTTGCATCTGAAGACCTTTCAATTTGACCATGCCTATGGTCACATCTTTGTTACTATACAAAAAGAGAAGTGAGTATTCCTGCCTCACAATTCCAATAATAATAATCTTTGTATTTGATATAATGCCTTTCATGTCAGGAGGACATCTCAATGCACTTCAGCGGATTTAATGTAAAGAGTAGTTAGTGTAGTTGTAGATGAACACAGCAGCTAATTTGTACACACCAGTGTCCCACAAACAGGCTTGAAATGAAAGATCAATCTTATCTAAGGAGCTATTTGTCAGGACACTGTAAGAAACTCCCTTCCCTTTTTGAAAAATGGCATGAGATCTTTAATATCCACCTGAACAGGTCGACAAGATGATAGTTTAAAGTCAACAATACAGCACCCCCAACAATACAGCACACACCCAGCACTGCATCGCAGTGTAGGTCTAGGGTATGTGAGTTCAAAATTGTGTCAATTCACCTCGTAATGTTAGTGGGATCTTGCTCGCACAAAATAGTTGGCATATTTGCCTAAAAAGTATATACCCAGTCATATTTTATACAACTCAAAACGATCCCGTTAGGGAAGACAGAATGTTTCAATGTTAACGTTTTTAAATTGCATGATCATTATTTTACTGACACAAGATTTATACAAGTCATCTACTTGTAATCAAGCCAAGTTTCCTAAATATAATATTTAGCAAATATGGTTGTTGCTTAATAATTTATTTTATAAAATGATTTATTATGCATGAGCATCTGCATTGAATTGTCATTGATAAATTCAATTGCAATTGTGAAATTTCATTTACGGGATTAAGATTACTAAAGCCACTACAAAACTGAACTCTCCTAATAAGAAGAAATGTATCTTATCAAACTGCTTCAATTCACCAAGGGCATTTATTATCACTGATTATATTTTGAAGAGAAAGAATCAAATGTCCCTGTAAAATTTAGCAATGCTGTTATCTTTTTTGCACATTTGATTAAAAGCTAGTTTTAACTTGTTTAAATGCAACATTTAATCAAACCATAGTAACACAGTTTCTTGTACATCAAAGCTTGCATTTTGAAGACACAACTGCAGCTCAAATATTACGCCTATAAAGTTTTTCATAGGGCTTCCTAATGAGTCATTTTCATGGAAGAAGAAACACTATATTCAATTATTATGAATTGAATATAATGCTGACTATAAAAGGTATGTTATACAGTGCTTAGCATCTCATATTCTCTGCCTTTCATAAGATGCTCCTACAATTAAATAGAATACTCTCATTATCCCCAGTTTCCTTAAAACAACTGCAAATTATTACAACAAATGGAAATTATTAGTGGTAATTTGCATTCTGCATTTTCCCTGCCCGTCTGTATGTGTCAAAACAAAATTTTAAAAGTATTTGTTCAACGATATTCACTTACTGCTTACCAATATTAATCTTTTGTCGTAGATATTTTACAGTGTAATAGATTGTTATTTTGATTGTTCCAAACAGCTTCACAAAAAGTCATGTTTTCATTTACCTGTTACATTAATAATAGCTTGACATTGTACATTCTTGCCATGATATTTGGGGTCTGGTTTCTGTTTATCAAATGCACTTAGCAGCCATTAACTTTCTAAGGAGATGACCCCTTCCAAGTACTGCCAGATAATAGCATCACTAGAGCCAGAATGGTGTGCTCTGACTTTTATTATCCTTAGATTGAATATCACACCATATCACATCGTCAAAACACAATTTGTACCGTCCAGTGTAGTCACAAACAGCCATGAAATAAATGATTTTTTTTATTCGCAAGATGGTTGGCCAGGACACCAGGAGAAACTCCCTTCTCTTTTTCAGTAGTGCCATGGGTTTTAGCGTCTACCTGAACAGGCAGACAAAGCCTTGGTTTAATGCGTCAGCCAAAGAACGACACCTCCAACAATCAATCTCTCAACCATAACCTCATGCCGGAAAAACAGACATTATCCATTTTCTCTGTCTGCTTGACCACAATTAATCCTCAGATTAGTTGTTGAAAGTCTTACATTAACCGATAGCTAATATTTCTGTAGTCAATCCAGTTCCACTACAAGATAGGACAAGCTGGACAGCCTCAAATTTTCATTACCATCACCAAAATCAATTTGATATGGGGAAGAAAATACTAAAAACAGAACACTCTTTATTGTATATACTCAAAAATTTAATTTAATTTTCTTAAGTAAAATCCATTGGAACAATTTTGTTCAAAATTTCTATTTCTACATGACTCCTTTGTAGGAATGGTAGCATCATCAACAACAGCAACTTGCATTTATATAATGTCCTTCATGTATGGTATCATATTAGAAAACTACAATGATGAATGATCAAAGCAAAGCTCTATTCAAATGAGACGGAATTTCTCCCCACGTGCCAGCCAATAATCCTCCAAATAAAATCGGTTTGTTAGTTAATGGCCTTTTGTGGGACATTGCTGTGCACTAATTGGCTGCTATGTTTAACTACAAATACAATCCCTCCAATTTACAGTAAAATCCTTTGAAGAGCTTTGAGATGTTTCAAAGTGATTAAGTGCTGTATCAAATGCAATAGTGTTATATTATACCTCTATATTCACAGCAATTGAATTACAATATTAATATTAATCAGTAGTAGCACTAAATTAATAAAAACACACCCCATAGAGTGCGATTGGAGATCTTTTTACTGAGACTAGCCTGCTGAAAGGAACACCTCAGAAAACCAGGTCAAATGGACAAAATGTGAAATGTGGATATATGACATGTTGACATTTCATATATAATTTATTTTTTGCCAATTTTGCTTTCAGAGTTTAAGGGTCATTTCATAGACTGTTAGAAAATATAATAAAATCCTGTTATTGAAATGTAGATATATGCAGTTTATAGACTGATTCTATAAAGATTCAAAACCTGTGTTCACTGCAGACACAAGATGGATGAATGGGTAGTGGAGATGAATGGGTGAGTCAGTGGCTCAGACCTGTGGCTGACTAACCATGACTACAAGTGGGAGGCAGACTGTTTTTGTGCAAGTCAAGCTAACAGTGATTGAGGAACTGCACAGGTAAGATGGCTTCTGGGTAAATGTTCAGGAGAGAGCACTGTCATATCAAGCAAATACGAAAGACTGATCGGATAGATTAAAAAAATGTACCTGTGAATATTTTTAATCTCCAAGTTGTACAATACAAATAAAGTTGTCATAATAATATTGCACTGGTAGGATTTTCTTAACATGTATACTGTTGAATTATGTAGTAGGTTTATATACTTTATATACCCTTGCAGATCACTTGTTACATAACCTCTGACAACCTAATAAATGAGTCATTATTGATGCTGAAGATTGATGTCCTGCAATTGTTCTTGATCAGGTGTCAGCCTAGCTCAGTTAATTACTTTCTCAGGTATATTTAGTTTCATGTCAGGACTTTGAGCACACAGTCCAAACCTGACATTCCAATGCATTGCTTGGGTGTGCTCCATTGTTGGAGATGCCATCTTTCAAATGGGATATTGAACTGAAATCTCATCTGCTTGTTGAGGTAAACGGTAAAGATCCCATTGCACTATTGAAAAAGAGAGACAGTCTCTCCTAGTGTCCAGGCCAATAATCACCCATATACAATTGGTCATTCACGTAATGGCTCTTTGTAGGACATTGCTGTGTGCAAATTGGCTGCCATGTTTGCCTATGAAACATAGTCATAACATAACATAACATGTAGGAGCAGGAGTAGGCCATTCGGCCCTTCGAGCCTGCCCCGCCATTTAATCATGGCTGATCTTCTAATCTAACTCCAGCTAATAACCTGACCCTGCCTTATCCCCATATCCCTTAATCCCTTTTGCAGTAAGAAATCTATCTATCTCAGTCTTGAATATGTTCAAGGACTGAGCGTCAACAGCCCTTTGGGGTAGTGAGTTCCATACATTCACCACCCTTTGAGTGAAGAAGTTCTTCCTCAACTCAGTGTGAAAGGGCTGGCCTCTGATTTTAAGATTGTGACCCCTGGTTTTAGTTTCTCCAACCAGGAGAAACAATCTCCCGTTATCTACTCTATCATGCCCTTTGATGATCTTATAGGTTTCTATAAGATCCCCTCTAATTCTTCTTTATTCTAGAGAATATAGGTCCAAATTGGTCAGCCTATCCTCGTAACAGTCATTATACTTTTTTGTATACGAGCTGTAAAATCCTAGAATTAAAAGCACAAAAATCCTGTGAAGCGCCTTGAGATACCTTGATGATGTGATGACAATAATAATAATCCTTGCATTTGATATAGCGCTTTATCGTGTCATTGAGATGTCTGAAAATGCTTCACAGAATATACTGTAAAGTGAATTTTTGTGGGCGAAATTAGGTACTATATCAAACGCAAGGATTATTATCTTCAATTAAAATTGCTCACTGACAGCAATAATCCACTTCTGAATCTTTGCTTACGTGCCTTTTTTTTAAATTGTGTGGTTTCATTTGTTGCTAAAAACATTAATAAGGAAGCAGTTAAAAATTACAATGATTGTAGGCTTTATAAATCATATTCAGTGTTAACCAACCAGTTTAAGCATGTGGTTGCACAAATACTAGTATTTTAAGTCCTAGGAGACTGAATGTAATTTGTTCTTAGAAGCCCCGCTTAGTGTACATTCTGTGGGAAACAGACAACTGGAACAATCCACCAAGAAGAAAGGTGGAATGTTTTTAAAGATCATACACATTTCAATGACATTTACACAATATTTGTGTTCAATAAATGCAGGGAATAAATTCATGGTCTCTTACATTACGGTCTTACACTTTCCATTATACATACTGCAAGGCACTTTGAGACATCCTCCTGATGTGAAAGTTGTTATATAAATTGCAAGGATTATGAGTACATTATTACATTATGCAGGAAATACAGAATTCATTCCACATGAGATAATAGCTGGCTGAGGTGGATTCTCTTTTTCTCACAAAACATGAGGGAGTCTTGTAAATGTGTCTCATTCAGGTGTTTTATAGCAGCAGTCCCAGATTTACAACCTGCTTAATGAAAGTGAGTAAGTTAAAGCCACTTGTCATGCAGAGCCTATGAAAAGAAATGATAAAGAAATGATTTATATTTTCACCTGATTTACTTTCCCTGAACTTGACAGTTATTTTTCCCTTTTATTTTAGGTGTCTGCCAGATAACAGGTGGACAATCAGTTCCCAAGGCCTTTGAAAAACACTGCACTGTAATTGGATGCTGTGTGTTAGTTAATAGCATGTAATCAAAAATGGTTTCATTATTGATGGATTATATAATGACTTTGAATGGAAAAACATCATGTGCTCAGGCCTTGAAGATTGCAAAGCCAGAGATTACTCCAAACTCTGCATTCTTTTGGACATTTTTTAAACTCATTAGTCATTGCACAAGTCTGCTTCCTGCACACAGTGGGACAGACCCTCGAGAATATGTTATCAAAGCAGAGGTAATTCTTTTCAGCTGCCCTTATAAAACCATACGAAATGGAGGTAACAGCTGAATAGTTAAAGTTTATACAATATTACCCTATATTCCTGAAGAAATCTGCCCCTTCTCCAATAGGAAGAGAGCTGAACCATAATCCATTACTGCTCAAGACTTACTGTGTGCAATTGATCCGCTCGTAATCGAACAGGTTGAAAATAGGTTGGAATCCAGCTCCACCACTCTATCTCTTTAACAACTTTCCAGTGGATGTTAAGAATTACACCTTCATTTTAATAGTGTGGCTGCTGTGCCAAAGTCCCTGACAGATAAAATGGCTGGGTTTTCATATACTATAACATGAAGCTTTCGTGTCCTGTGATTACAGATTGCCCAGATAGGCGGGAGCCAAAAAAAACAACTTAGTGAAAATGTTGCTCACCCTGATAAAGAGTGAACTCTTTGGGCAATAAAAACAAAACAAGACAAGTATGGATAGCAAAAGCCTTTGGGTCTGTCAAGTCCAAATCTTTTCACGGATCAAGTGTCAAGATGTACACTTCCCTTGAACAACAACAATAATTGCAAACATTGTAAAAATAAAATTTGTCACTCACTCCATGGCTGTTTGCATGACATTGCTGTGAGCAAATTGGCTACCGCGTGCATCCACGAAATCGTTCCACTTTACTGTATATCCTCTGAAGTGCTTTGGGACATCCTCCTAATGCTATACCAGATGTAAGGATTATTATTGTTGTCAATAACTTTCATTTTTATAGTGTCTTCACATAGGATAATGAGATTTACAAGAGAGCATAGGAAAATGAGCTTTACAGGAGAGCTTCAGAAAGACTGGGTCAGATGCTGAGCAGGGGAGGAAGATGGGGAGATGGCCATAGGTCAGCATAGTTGGCTCTATAAATTTATCTGGGGAAAACAGCCTCATAATCAATCCTTTATTCCCAGAACTTGTCATGTATTCCAATTCCATCCATGTTTTTACCCTTCAACCAAGACTTATGATGAGTTAGTTGGTCTTAGGCATGATGGTAGTAGGGCCTATACAATTGGATTTGCAGCTCCAGTTAAGATAAAGGAAAGTCAGCCAGTGTTCCTATCCCTAACATGCGGACATTGAGTGAGGACAGGAACAGGCTGAGATGCAGTACTCCTCATGGTAGAATCAATTGCTAACATACCCTGTCAATGCTCACATATGAATAATGGCCACTTGAGCAAAGTACCAGAGCATGGCTGGCAAATGTAAAATCACTACCTCCAGGGGGAAGAAAACATTTGTCAAACAAAATCCAGGAGAAAGGGATAGAAAATTAGGGAGGAAAGAAAAATAGGTCAAATATCTTAATAATTGATGGTGTGGCATGAGGAATACAGTCATGTCACTTGAATCCATTTGGTAACAACGCATAATAATTGTGCATTGGTGTTTTCCAGTGGGATCAGTCTGTACTCAGTTTCAGCAGACAGCAACCCCACACAGGGACTATACTTTAGCCCTGGAATGAAGAGATTTATTCATCCAGCTATCATCTCAGAAATCTGGTATAAATCAAGCAACTTGGAGGAGATAATAAGACTAATATTAAATAAAACTGCTGCACTTAATAACTAGATTCTTTGACATTTATATTTTTGAGTTTATTCAATTTTCCACGAGTGAAATAAAACGTAATTTCATTTTAAGTCACGTGCTCAGTGTGTCCTTTTCAATGACATAAAAATATTTTTTAAGGCTTATTTTCACAATAATATTCCTTGCATTTGATATAGCATCTCACATCACTGCCTCAACACGTCTCAAAGTGCTTCACAGGATGTACTGGAAAATGGTGTGACTCTGTTTTTTGTTGGTGAACGCGACAGCCAATTTGACACATCACAAACAGCCATGGAGTGAAATTACAATTAGCTTGAATGGATTCATACAGCTATAATTTGAAGGTAAAGATATCCTATTGTTAGAATTTACACTTATTGCATAATGTTAGAATCACAATAGATGTTGCGAACGGGTTAACTTTTAAGTTAAGTGTGGGGGACAACTGGACTGACAGTCATGGGATAGGACACATCTGGTTTTCTCTGTTTTTGAAAGAATAACGGACAGGGGCAGGGGGTCACCTCTTATCAGTAAATGACAACAAGCCACAGAGGTAACGGTCCAAGGTACCAGTCAACACAGGATCTCGACTGAGCAGTAAGTCGCTAGATTCTGACAGGGCCTGCCAAGCGACAGAAGGCAACCCTCAAGAATAGCAACTAATGAGCAAGTTGCTTAAACTAGAGGACCCTGGTACCATCCCGGGATACTGATAAGAAATAACCAGTCACTTAAAAGGAATGTACTAATGATCACACACCACAAAATAATGAGCATCAGATACAGCCCTAAACTGATCAATCCTCTATCTTAGACAATTAAGGACAATGTGTATGTGTGTGAGGCACGTACACCCCATGAGGCACTCACGTACACCCAGCATGATTTCGACCGGGTGATCTAATGTCCGCACCATGATTGGACGAACGTCGGTATAAGAATTCCGATAACTTTGTGTACGGGGCCGTCCCGGGTCGCGGAGACAAGGATACGGGAGATGGGGCCATCCCGGGCTGCGGAGACAAGGGTACAGGAGATGGGGCCATCCTGGGCTGCGGAGACAAGGGTACGGAGATGGAAGGCTGAGAGCTGGAAACACTAAGACTGAGGATATCAGATGGAAGATTGAAAGCTGTAAGCAAGAAGACTGAAAGCATGAAGAATCAAGCTTGTGTGCTGTAAAGACACAGTGTTGAACTCTTGAACTCAAGATATCTATAGTGGTGTTATTCTGTTATAAGATCTATTGATTGTACCGGCCTTTGGTCTGACCCATCGGGATATTGGGGAATAACGAACGAATAATAATAAAACAGTCTGATATCTGGTTAGAGGAATTAGCGTTATTTCCTTACAGATTTGGCTGATTTTATTTTCTAACGCAATGCTTAAAATTTGACCTTCTCCACAACTCTTAAAGTCAAACTTTGATCATCTTCAGACTTACTGAACCTTACACTTCCCCCGTCTTTGTAGATATAATTCATGTCACCACCAGGTATCATCACTGCAGATATTGAACTTCTGTTTTCCTTAGAAAATCCAATATGAATGTTTAAATTGCATCAGGACCTGATAATCTTTACTGAAAACCTAATCAACAATCGCAACAACTGCATTCCCTTCACATCAGATTATTTTTATGAAGTGCATATTAATAAGATGTTTCCACTTGTTAGCAAGTCCAAGACAAAGGGTCATAAATATAAGAGAGTAATAGCGATTAAAAATGGAGTTTATGAGGATCACCCTTACACAGAGGGTGAAAATGTAGAACTTGTTCTTGGAAGCTTTGGTTCAAACAAAAAATATTGATGTATTTAACAGAAAACTTGATGAATAAATGAAAGAGAAAGGAATAGAGGAGTATAGGAGAAGTGATTAGGAGATGTCGAGATTTATTTAGAGTGTAAACACTGTCACAATCTAGTTGGGCCAAATACCCTGTTTGCATGCTATAAAGTTCTATGTAATTCTATGAGTTTGTCCCCTGAGGCAACTCATATTGTAAAACAGCAGTTTTCCTAGAGTCAGAATTTCGATAAACTTTACTCAGACTCATATCTCTGGTTGCCTCGGGATGTAGGAGATTCATTCCTGCAATTAAAAGTCACAGTGGTAGAGTGACCACACATGCTGATGTCCCATTTAAATATTGCAAAGCCTTAAATTTTTGCACAGGGACAAAACATTGTTAAAAGATTATTTTTCACAATCTCCGTCACCTATAATAACAGCAGCGTAACCACAAAAAGCATCTGAGATTAAAGTCTCCTACTATTCAAGCATTTTTTCCTGCCACTATTACTGTGATGTATTTCCAGAGATGGCAAAAATGAATTTCTAACAACGCTTCACATGAAAGTCTGATGTCAGCGCCATAGTTACAGCCTGACATCAAGATGCTCACGATGACATCTGCTAAAAGTGCCAGCAAGGGAGAATGTTAAAACGGTAAATGCTGGAATATGGTAATATCTCCTGTATAACACCACACTTCATGTGCCCTGATCCTCAATGCAAAACAGCAACAACAATTTACATTTATCAAGCAATTTTACTGTCAAGAGGTCATTGCAAAGTGTTTCAGGCTAAATCTGCCTGCAACTAAGTTGCTGGTCTGATTTCTGAAGCGAGCCTCCATGCAATTCTGTTGTCATGTGATGGGATTTGAAAAATGCAGCCATTGGCTTGGGTCCCAATGCAAAGCTTTATTGGCAAATTGCACACATGGATCATGGCTTTTGCTCATAAGTCAAAACCTCTTGGGAAGTGCAAGAATATATTTAGGATCCAGTTTCAAATTCAATTGTGTCTTCCTTTTCTCTCTCTCCTCAGAGTGTACATGTGAGATACTGTCCAGAGTTTTGCAGCTTCTATCTGGTCAGCATTTAAGTCTGGTAGGCATGGCTGTAGGTCCAGAAGATGGATGACTATAATCCTGGGATTATATAATGTGTATAAATAGGAATGTGTTGAGGTTTTCAATACATTGTGTGAATGTTGGGTTCCTGAAGGTTATTAGAAACAGCTTTGTAAGATAGAAATTGCATCTCTAAGAAATGTCCTTTTTTGTCTCTTCCCATCTAAGCCTATAACAGAAAGAACATCCAAAGTAGAACTGTAATAGTGTCCAGCAGGCAAAATAATTTTGTTGTTCAAACAGACGAATCCACCAATGCCATTGATTCATGACCTTTGCGACCATGGGATATTAACTACTGTAACTTGATGCTTAGTGGCCAATAGACTATTTACCAGAATTGTGCCCTCCCTAAACCCTAAAAAAAATTAAATACCTGCCTGCCAAATCGGCTGTGAATTTCAACCTGCAGTTTCTTTGAAATGCTCATTTTTCTTCGCCTGCTGACACTTAAACATTTTACAAGCTATAAAGACGCTGGTAGCCCTTCTTGGACATCATCAAATAATGTCACAAAGAAACATGATTCCTCACCTATGCTCACTTGCCTCATTTTAGAGTAATTTGAAACTACGGCCATAAAGACAACCTCATTTTTCTTCACAAAACAGGCACATAAGCTTCCACTTCCGAGATCCAGATTTTTTTCATGCAGTTAATTTTACAGCATTGGGAACTAATTATTTTAAACATACCTTACACTCGTTTCTCAAATGATGGATTTCGCATTATTCCCATCTGTCTTCTTTACATGGCTACATTTTTATTCCCAGTTAGCTTTTATATACTGATACTCACACCCACGGAATAGAATGTACTAAAAACATATTCTTAATATTAGGATTGAATGTAAAAGGATAATCACTTCTCATAATTACAGGATTGACCAGGCAATTTAATTACAATTATAAATTCTCTTCTTCCCTGCATATTGTATCTCCGCTTGTATAATATTGTATTTCTGGTGACTTAAAACCTGCAGGAGAAGCACAATAAATTTGATTTAATTTGGCTTGCAAATTTACACTACTTTATTTTCCTTGATAGTGCCCTCATTGCCTAATTTTTATAGTTGAGAAGATTATTTTATGGAAATGGAAATTTTGTACAAGCTCAGCATTTCCCAGTGGACACATATACTCTGATCTTTAAGGTTACAAATTGAAAAAGCTGCATTTACTCTCATCGATAGCCTGAAATACTTCTGGTATTTCACTGGATTTATATCCCTTTATTGGGCAGTATTCATTCTAACTAGAATATATTTTAAGACTAACTTGCTAATTAATTGTGTAATGTTTTAGCTAATTTAATGTTAAGCCTCCTCATTTCTTTTCATTTCTTTTTGCACCGTGCATTCATACTATATAATGGCTGCACTGCAGCATTTAGATATCAATATTAAAGACTTTTAAGTATTTAATGATTTGAAAGGATTTTGAATGAAAACCTATTTAGACATTGTTTTTATGAAAATTTATATAATTTTGTTACATCCATATAATATATTTTCCAGTCATTTATTACAGTATTTGCTTGTTTCAAAATCTACCAAATTTAGTGACTCTAATCTCCATAATAATAATCCACTTTTAGTCAAATTATTATTCATTATTGTAAATAAAAGTAGGACATCACTCAACGATAGAAAAATATTACTAGGTGTCACTCTACCTCAGTTAGCAGCACTCTTGCTTCTCAGTCAACAAGTTGTGGGTTCAAGCCCCAGATCAGGACATTGAGCTCATTGTCTGGGTTGACACTAAAAAGTCAACTCACTTGACCGATGTGTGATATGTGAAGATAATGCTAATAATTACCTAATCTGGGGATTAAGTAGGCATTGTATTTGCTCAGCATGAAACATATACACTGAAGATAACCTTGCAGCTTTACTGAAATAAACAAACAAATAAATAAAGGTTTAGTTAAAAAATATATTTTTTTAAATGATCAGGTGACTTATATTCTTCCTTCTTATCAGCGTTAATTGACGTAACCAATTTATACTTGTTTAGTGAGTCAACGTTTCGGGTCCAAGACCATAGGACATGGGGCATTTTGGAAGGGAGAGGCTTTTAAGGGCTATCAGAGATGGGGAGGCAGGGCAAGGAAGACAAGTGAGAAAATGGGGTAGAGGACAACAACAAAATTACATTTATAGAGCGCCTTTCACATCGAGAGGATATCCCAAGGCGCTGGAGAGTCAGGGGTCAGGATCCGAGCACGGGGGAGGCATGGGGTAGGGGTGAGGGAAAGCAGGGAGGTGGGAGGGCGACTGAAAGCACGATAGAAGAGGAGGGTCTTGAGTCAGGCCTTGAAGGAGTCAAGGGAGGAAGCGAGGCGAAGGGACTGTGGGATGGAGTTCCAGAGTGTGGGGGCAGAGAGGCTGAAAGCCCGGCCACCGATGGTAGAGCAGGTCGGGTGGGAGAAATGGAGCAGGCCAGACAGGAAATGATCGGTTAAAGAGGTGTTAATGGTACAAAACAAAGGGGGAGGGATTGCAACAAAATAGGGGAATAGTGGTGTTAATACTGCAGAACAAAGTGGGGGAGAGGAGAGGGAATTGCAATCAAAATAGGGAACAGACCAGAGAGAGAAAAGGTGTGTCTGGGACCCAGATTATGTGGTAATGGTCACAGAAGAGGGGGAGGGAGAAGATGAGTTGTTATGGTCTGAAACTGTTGAAATCAATATTGAGGCCAGAGGACTGTACGGTCCCTAACAGATAAATGAAGTCCTGTTCCTCGAGCTTGCGCTGTGGCTCACTAGTGTAGGACACCATGGATGGAGAGATCAGAGTGCGAGTGGGAGGGAGAGTTGAAGTGGCAGGGCATTCTGTATCCTAACTACACTGTGTGTGAAACAAATGTGCTTGTTTGTTCATTTATTATCTTAATTTGATGCCCTTGTTCCACACAATTTACTGGCTACTTTGATACTAGCATAACAAGGTAGGGAATACAAAAAGCCACTTCAAGAGATATGTAGCATTAGGTTTTCTGCACATAAATTACCTTTAACATCAGCAAACAAAAAACTGTCCAACACTTTGGTGAACACAATTAATTAAGTAGAGTCCTGTAGCTCAGTGGTTAGAGTACTCGCTTTGCAAGTGAGAGACCTGAGTTCAATTCCAGGCAGGGCGAAACCTTGGGCAAGTTTCCTTACTCCACACGCCTAATAATAATCCCTCCAAATAAACAAAACAATAATAAATTGGTCAATTTCAATCCACAAAATGTTTGTGGGTCATTGCTGTGCGCAATTGGCTGCCGCGTTCGCCCACAAATATACAGTCAATTCACTTTACAGTATATTCTGTGAAGCGCTTTGGGACGTCTAAAAGACTTGAAAAGCGCTATATCAAATGCAAGGATTATTATTATTAATGTGCAATGTGTCTGTGTGTAGTACTTCTGGATCACCACTAGACGTCTTCCTCATGTTTGTATTCCTAAACCTCACTATCAACATCTAGTGGTAGAATATAGTTACTACAGCTGTTGCCCAACAAGAAATCAGTTTACCTCCAAATACACACACAAACATTCACTTTTTAGCCACTGAATATAAATTGATTTTCTGGGGGAGGAGATGAACTACAATATGTATTATATATGATAAATATAGATAAAAATATACAGTTAATTCACTTTACAGTATATTCTGGGAAGCGCTTTGAGACGTCGTGAAGACGTGATAAGACCAAATGCAAGGATTATTATAGTATATAAATACAATAATATAATGTATTTTTATATATAAATATATGTGTGGTGTACAGAAGAAATGGGCTTGATGGACAGCGTGCCTTTTCTATTCCTTACATCTGCCTATAGATTTGCTTGAGATATTAAACTGAGGTCCCATCTGCCTATTCAGGTCCATGTTAAAGATCACATGGTACAATTTGAAAGAAAAGGGGGTTTCTCTCAGTGCCCTGACTAACAATTCCACATTTAGAAAAAATGGCTTTCACTTCATGACTGTTTGTGGGACATTGCTGTGTGTAAATTATTTGTTGTGTTCACCTACAAAATACACAACAACAATAAATTATATTTGCATACTGACTTTCACATCAGGAGGACGTCCCAAGGCGCTGGACAGTCAGGGATTTGGACCCGAGCAGGGGTTTGGGATCAGGAGGAGCGGAGGGCCGGGAGGGTAGGGGTAGGAGAGTGGCGAAAAGATTGGTCGAAGAAGAGGGTCTTGAGACATGCCTTGATAGGAGGCAAGGGAGGAGCAAGGCAAAGGAACTCTGGGATGGAGTTCCAAAGGGTGGGGACAAAAAGGTTGAAGGCCCGACCGCCAATGGTGGGGCGGGCTGGGCGGGGGATGTGGAATGGGTCACAAAGGTAGGGAGCAAGGCTGTGGAGGGCTTTGAAGGCGAGGATGAGGATTTTGAACTCTATCCTCTGGGAGATGGGAAGCCAGTGGAGCTGGGTGAGTTCAGGATGATCTGCAGCTTGTGTAAGGAAAAGTTGGGAAGGCCAACAAGCAGGGATTTGGAGTAGTCGAGCCTGGATACAATAAATGCATGGATGAGGGTTTCAGCAGCCTGAGTGGCAAGGAAGTGGTGGAGCTGGACAATGTTATGGAGGTGGGGGAAGTTACTTCACTGCAAATCCTGTAAAGCATTTTGAGATGTTTCAATGACATGATAAGGCGCTATATCAATGCAAGACTAATTGTTATCGTAAAACAGAGTTGCTGCATGTAAGAATAATTGGTGTGAAGTGCATTGAGACATTTCAACATGAAAAGGAATTATATCCTGTAGTCCTGTAGCTCAGTGGTTAGAGCACTCGCTTTGCAAGTGAGAGACCTGAGTTCAATTCCAGGCAGGTCAGGGCGAAACCTTGGGCAAGTTTCCTTACTCCACACGCCTAATAATAATCCCTCCAAAAAACAAAACAATAATAAATTGGTCATTTTCAATCCACGACTGTTTGTGGGACATTGCTGTGCGCAATTGGCTGCCGCGTTCACCCACAAATATACAGTCAATTCACTTTACAGTATATTCTGTGAAGCGCTTTGGGACATCTAGAAGAAGTGAAATGCGCTATATCAAATGCAAGGATTATTATTATTATTATTATATCAAATGCAAGGATAATTATCATTTACCTGACAAAAAAAATGTTGTTTATGACAGGAATTTGCTTCCTGTCTATATTCTTTGCTGGTAGGGATGTGGCAAAGAGTCCCATTCTGTGAGCTTTCATCCTCTCATTTTCCTTGAAACCACAGAGAAAGTAATACTTGCTTTTCAGATAAGAGGAATTGTTGCCATTTTCAAGGAATTATTTATGTGTGTCCAGCTTAACTGAGTCCTGGATTTTGTCGCAGAGTCAGAATGTGGAAATATCTTTGTGTTAGGCAATGCATTACTGTTCCAGCTTGAATTTGATCAGCAAGCTGGGACAAGAGACTGTGTGAAGGGATGAGAAAAAGAACAGCAGGGGCAAAGAGAGTGACAGAGACAGTAGGTAAATTTAAATGATCAAAAAATCAAAATTTAAATCAAAATTACTTATCTGACTACAAAATTCTGGCTCAGTTTAAGAGTAATTTGCCTTTCTGATACACTACTCACTTCGTACAAATATTCAAACAGTCACAAAATGCACAGTCACTACACTTTACAGTAAATTCTGTGAAGTGCTTTGAGACATCCTCCCAATGTGAAAGGTAACAAGAGCAAATGCAAGCATTATTATTATTGGTGCTGTTCATTTTTGGGTGCATTGGCAGTAAAATGTTCAGGGATCATTACCAAGGCAATACAAGGTAAAAAGAAACATGCTGATAATTATCTGACAACAATGAGTACTTGTTCAAAGGGAATGTTAAGGCGGACTGAGGATTAATCACCATGAACTGTTCAGCTTGATCAGGTGGACGTTAAAGATCTCATAGCACTGTCTAAAAATAGAAGGCATTTTCTCATGATAATCATTTCTCCCAGATACAATCGATCATTCACTTCATGCCTGCTCGTGGGACATTGCTGTGCAAAAAGTGGCTGTTACATTTGTCTACAAATACACAACAACAACAACTTGGATTTATATAGCACCCTCCACACCGGACGGCGTCTACATTCCATATCAGTGCATCACGTGAATCGCTTTGAGGAGTTTCCATGACATGATAAGATCCTATAATAAATTAAAGGATTTATTATCTGGTAGCAAATTCAACCTGCTGTTGATTTTTCTTCAGCTTTACTTATGTCAGACCATATTGTGCCATGTAGCATCTGCAGGTAAAATTTAAGTGGAAAATAGGAGCATGTGCATATCAAAGGAATTTTACTTGATAACTGACTAAATTCAGTTACTGAATGAACTGCTAGGATTGTGATATGAGGCTTGTTTATGATACAGTCACTGGTTTTGTACCAATCTCATAATTAATGCAAGTTTTGGCTCTGAGCTTCCAGCTGCCCACCCAACACAAAAACCCAGATGCTATGTTGAATCAGTTGAGTTCCCAGAGTGGTGATCATGAAAAACATATGAGCTACTTTTGAATAATTGCTGATATACAGAAGAATCCCATTCCAACACATTCTTTTGGGCCATAAGCCCAAACATTAAACAGTATTATAACAGGGCACAAAGCTAAATGATTGCTGTGACATCATTTCCTGTGCGGTGCAGCTAGAGTTGGCATCACAGCTACTTTAAGCTGACTTCCAGGTTATCAGGTCCCTGACAATGTAACTTCCTGCACTCTGTGCACTATTGCACATCGCACTACACAGGAAGTGACATTGGCAGCAATCTGATGACCCAGAAGTCAGCCATTTTATAATATATGTAAAGCCATATTTTTGGAAAGCCTTGATTATTATTTCTTAAAAGAACTTTCAGAAGGCCAATCTCAAAACCAAGGCTATGTTTAAGAATCTTCAAAATACTGAACAGAATTTAATCTAGACCCAAATGGAGTTTCTCCCTGGTGATGTGCTAATTATCACTACAATTATAACATCATAGAATATTTCACCTTGTCGATGCCTACTTCCCTTCCCCCACCCAATTCTATCATAACGGTTTGGCCCAAAGCCATCCACGGATGCAATTGGTCTATGACAGAGTATTGAGCAGGACAAAGTTCGGACCCAGGAAATATCATATTCTATGCATGACCAGATTAAGGTATAATTTTTTCCAATTTGACCAATTTTGTTCTCTACCTGCCTTTTCCCCAGCTGTGTTTGCTTTGCGGAGGTAATTCCTTGTGAAATGAAGATTTGTACTTTTGAACCTTTCGCTTATTTTTTCTTTGGAAAGCCTCTTTCTTTTATCTTTTGCTTTGATAGTTTTAATGCATGAGGTAACATGCTCTGAAGCAAACTGACACCAAACATTCAAGTCCCTTATTTCTTCAGTTTGTTAGTTTTTTTTAATTGATCTTACCCAGCAATAAAACAGTGCCAAAATGTTGGTTGAATGGATTTGGCAGGCAGTATTTTGTTTATTGGCGTGTGTTATTTGTAAGATGTCTGAAACCATTTGTGTTTTGCTCTTAGATCTTTGGAATCACTTGTGTGCTGTTGTTCCTTTGACTATTTCTGAAGTCAAGTGGTCTGGGATGCTGCCTTGCGTGAAGGGCGATATAAAAGTGCAAGTTCTTGTTGTTGTTGTTGTTTTTGCATTTCCATATTATCATTATATTTTCACCATGCTTTCCTAATATCTCTGAAGTTTAATATTTGTGAGCAGTTTCATCCACTGGAATATGAGCATTTATTAGTTTTTTTGGATTTGTTTTGCTCCTCAAGATACCGTACTGTTTTAATCATTGCTAAAGAGTGTGGCAGTAATGATAATAATCCTTGCATTTGATATTGTGCCTTTCATACAAGGAGGACGTATCAAAGCATTTCAAAGATCTTATCTGTGAGACAAAAGTTGGTAGCGGTCTCCGGCCTGCTTCACGTCCCCGCCTCGCTCACTCCACTATTGGTGGGCGGGCCTTCTGACCCCACCCTCTGGAACTGCATCCCGCAGATCCTCCACCTTGCCCCTTCCCTTGCCACCTTCAAGACCCATCTCAAGACCCTCCTCTTCGACCGTGCTTTTGATCTCCCTGCTTCCCCCCCTGCCCTCCACCCTCCCTGATCCCGAACCCCAGCTTAGGCCATAACTCTGTCTGTCCAGCGCCTTGGGATGTCCTAGTGACGTGAAAGGCGCTTTACAAATGTAATTTTGTTGTTGTTGTTGTAGCCCTATTGCCTTTGAGGCAGAAAGTTGTGGGTTCAAACCCCACGTTGGGACTTTGAACTCAAATACCTGAAACCGTAGTGAAGCTTGGAGAGCACTATTTCATTCTGGACGTGCATCTTCCAATTGAAATGTTCAACCAAGATCCCATCTGCCTTCTCAGATAGATTTAGAAATTCCATGGAGCACTCAAAAAGGAGAAGGGAGTTCCTCCCAGTGTCCTGGCCAACAAAATTGGTAATTTACTTCGCTGTTTCTAGGACATTGTCATACCAAATTGGCAGATAGCCTAAAAAAAAACAGTCATTTATAGTAAATTCTGTGAAGAGCTTTGTGTGTCAACCTGGCTAAGAGTAGCATTCTCGCTTCTGAGGCAAAAGGTTCAGGCCCCACATCAGGACTTGCAATCATATTGTCTAAGATAACAATACAATAAAGTGCTGGGGGTGAGTTGCATTGACCGAGATGAAGTTAAATTGAAGTCCTATCTGCCTGTTCAGGTGGATGTTAAAGATCCCAATGCACTATTTGGATGGAGAATAGAGTTTATCCTGGGGTCCTGGCCAACAAATCCCTCTAATAAAATTGGTCACTCACTCCACGGTTGTTGGTGGGATACTGCTGTGTGCAAACTGGCTGCTGCATTTTGCCCACAAAAGACAAAGTCAATCCACTTTATGATATTGTACATCTTGTGAAGAGCAATGGCATGATAAGGCCCTATACCAAATACAAGGATAATTGTTATTTTAATTTTAAACAGCCTCCAACACTACAAAAACATAACACAACATTGCTATGCTTCAAGTCCCACTCATTTGAACTCCAGACTTCAATGAACTAAAATTCCAGACTTGGAACGGTTGGGCATCCTGTATTACTTGGAACTGGAGTAAGGAAAGACAGAGCCTGCCAAACAAAATGTATTAAATATAGTATTGGGTTTTCAGATACTTTAGCAGAAACTGTCAACATCTGGAATATTCAGCACAGCCACCTTGCTCATCAGCAGGACTTGGAAGTGCAGACCAGTTACTGGGGGCAAGGAATCCTCCCACTCAGCTCTGTTAACCCTGCAAGCCAAAGCCCTAATGGGTAGTGTTGTCCGAGCTGGACAAGCAGCAGGAAAGCTTGCCAGACACTGCTATCAATGGCAAGCTATGCAGCTTTAGCTGGTTGGACTCCAGCAATCCCTCAGTGCATTCTCTGGGGTCCCCAAGCCTTGGCTCTTGCCAACCTACGCCTAATACCTTCCAGAATAGATAAGTAGAATGCGTTCCTCCTGGGAGAGAATGCACATTCATTCCAATAACTTACCTCTGGAACCTCCATGTGTAGGTTGGATGCATGGAATTCTCAGTTTGGTTTGGATACTCTTAAGCATGGTGATGGGTTTCCGCATGTGTCAGACACCCAACTGACCAAAACAAAATTGAATATTCAGGCTAGTTATGGAAGGATATTTATTTTGTAAGTTAACAATATCAGCCCAGGAGAGATGAGGATGAATCATTTTTAATTAAATCCACATTTTTTTGAGGAGAGAGTAGAGGTTGAGCCCCTGTTAGCCCCTGTTATGATGTTGGTAATATTAATATCTAATGTTTGGAAATCCTCATTTGCCCATCAAATGAAAGACAGGAATTCCCCTCCACCCTCACAGCATGCATTTGGATAAATAGTTGGAATGGATAGGTATCAGATTGCTTTACTTCATATCCAAGTTAATCATATACCCCGAATACATGCTGATCATTTCAATCACTCTCAGCAGATCAAAGAGAGGGTTCAGTGGCTTGCTAATATACTGGAAGTTATTTATATAAAGCAATATCTAGTGCACTTGATTATTGACATGAGAATTAGAATTACTGGGTTTGGTTTAACTTCTATGCATTCTACCATTAGAGTGAAATGTAGGAGGAGCTGTTGAGACACGTCGGGGGGTGTGCCTTCAGTCTCTTTGCCCCACCCTTTGGAACTCCATCCCACATTCCTTTTGCCTCACTTCCTCCTTTGCTTCCTTCAAGGCAAGGCTCAAGACCAGCTTCTTCAACCTTGCCTTCAGCCTCCCTCCTCCCCGTCCTGCCCTCCACCTTCGCTTATCCCAAAACTGCTGCTCGTGTCCAAATACCTGGCTGTACAGAACCTTGAGACATCCTTTCGACATGAAAGGCACTATACAAATATAATTTTGTACTGTATTGTATGTTCCTTCTTTCTAAACACAAAACAATGAAGAAATAGCTCTACAATAATAGGGGTGGACTACTGCTCTCATGGTCTAATGACACTTTGGATTTGTCAATTAATGTAAGTCTCACAGAAAATTGATCACTGAAGCCAAATTTTCAGGAAATGTAGAAATGGTTATCGCCAGTTGAAGGAATTTTCAGGATCTGTGTAGATATTTAGAGCTTGCTGTTATGTTTATTGTGTGGAGTGAAGCAAAATATTTAAAAGCCTCCTCACAATGTTAAACTGGGACATTGTTTGTGTGTCAGCCTCGTTCATCTGGTAACAAGCTTGCCTCTGAGCTAAGAAGGTTTTGGGTTCAAGCCCCGCATTGGGACTTAGAACTCATACAGTTCAAGCTGACACTCCAATGCAAGGCTGCTTTTGGGGGTGGAGTGGGGGGATGGGGTTGCATTGATGGATCATTGCAGGTGGATGTTAAAGATCCCTTGGTACTATTTGGAAAAAGAAGGGAGTTTCTCCCGTTATTGCCCGGTCAACAAATCCTCCAAATAAAATTGGTCATGGTTGTTTGTGGGGCATTGCCTATGTGCAAAATTGACGGCTGTATTTGCTTACAGTCACTGCACTTTACAGTATATCCTCTGAAGGGCCTTGGGACATCCTCCTGACGTGAAAGGCCCTATATCAAATTGTAAGGATTATTATTAACAATGTTGCTGCATCAAACTTGATCAAGATTTAACTTGGTGAAAACTGTTGGACGCGGCTCTTTCTTCCCAGCCCTACATATTGGCTTAAAACTTCAAAGCACAATTGAAAGGGAAACTGAGCAGCAAAAGCGCAATTCCTTTTCTTAATCAGCCAACTTTCCACTTCCTGAAGTGTGTTTGACAACATTCCAGACACCCAAATGAACCAGTTATAGATGGGCTGGGAAATCCTGGCCAGGGCTGCTTGTAGTTTTTGCATCCACATTCAATCTCTCCAGCAAATGTGCTGTCAGTACACATCAAATATAGAATACAATTGATTAAAGATGACAAATTCTCCCCTTTTTGTAACTAGTTATTTTACAGGTCCGCTCAGGCCTATTATAAGAGCATCCACATTGGAACAAACTCTTCGATGATCCATCATGGAACCAATATTTCTTTCCAGGGGTTCTGCAAAGCTAACTGTATATCACATCCTGTTGTCAGTGGAATGGAATAGTGAAAAAGCACCACACAATCCCATTTCTGAAAATGGAGTATTACTTTTCATTTGGAAGGGTTTCTTGTAAGAGCAAGAACTGGTAGCCCTATTAATAGACATACGATTGATAGGAAATGGGGCAACTGAGTCAGAGGGTTTAACAAACAGTGGGACTTTCCAATTACAGTCTCAGCTAATATTGCAATACATTACCCAGGGTGCTGTCGGACGTGCCATCCTTCAAAAGAGATATTAAACTGACGCCCCATCTGTCTGTTTAGATGGACATTAAATATCCTGTGGTACTATTCAAAAATAGAAAAGGGAATTTCTCCCAGTGTCCTGATCAACAATCTTCCAGATGAAATTAGACATTTCACTTCCTAGTTATTTGGGGGATATTGCTGTGCGTGTTCATGTTGTTGTGTTCACCTATAAATACATAATCACTGCACTTTACAATTCCTGTGTAATTCATCTAAAGTTCATTGAGACATCTCAAAACATGATAAGGTACCATATTGAATGCAATGATTATTGTTATTATTAGAATTGTGCAGCAAAAAACTTGCTTTTCTCTACGTATATTGACAAGGATTTCGTAAGATCCACCTGGACAAAATCAAGCAGAGATATGCAGTCAATCATATCCTAAATTTCAACGACATAATGCACAGTCACTACACTTTACACTAAGTTTTGTGAAGCACTCTGAAATGTCCTTCCAGGATGAAAGGCAGAATATTAATTGCAAGGATGATCATTGTTTTTGTTAGATTATTGAGTTGCTAATTTTGTACAGGATCAAGAGCAAACATTGACATTTCATTCTGGAGATTCAGTCACATTCCCCTGTGCCACTCTTGGTATACTGTACTGTGTGGGATCTCTCAACAGGAGCTCCGCTCCATTAATGAGCTACAGATAATAATAATCCTTGCATTTGATATAATGCTTTTCACGTTTTCTAGATGGCTCAAAGCACTTCACAGAATATACTGTAAAGTGAATTGACTCTATATTTGTGGGTGAAACGTGGCAGCCAATTGTGCACAACAGTGTCCCCCAAACAAACGTGGATTGAAGTGACCAATTTATTATTGCTTTTTGTTTTCTTGAGGGATTATTATCAGGTGTGTGGAATAAGGAAACTTGTCCAAGGTTTTGCCCTGCTGGGAATCAAACCCAGGTCTCTCGCTTGTAAGACGAGTGCTCCAACCACTGAGCTACAGGACTCCACAAAGATCTCCGAGAAGAAGGAAAATATAAATTTTGTCACCAATTATGAAAGAACATTAAAAGCAAATCCACCAAAAATTACTTGTAATTATCTTTTCCAAACATTGTAAAAGATTGCTTGCCTGGGAATCAGTGTCAACTATATAAAGTAAGAAATATTAAAGTTTCACTTTTTTGTAACTAAGGAACTATTCACAATCATAAAGTGACTGCAAATAATTTTAACATGAAATTCATTTCATGCAACATAACTAACTGGGTGAAATAATTTCATCTGCTTTCTAAAACCAAACAGATTGGCCAAGATAAACACAGTGAACAGCAAGTACATGCATTGGTTATATTTCAGTCTTAATGTACTTGGCAATTTTATTTTGGAACTAAATTTATTTCATCTATTTTATCATGATCAAATCTAGAAATGACATTCTTCAGAGAAAATTATGCCTATATTTCTTAACAGTACTCTGAATTTTTTTTGAATTTCTTTAATAACCTTTTGAAGGATTGTACGGATTCTATAAATGTAGCAGCCTGAAACTGCAAACATGATTACCTCTGACAACACAGCAAGGGCATGCTGATCAGCTACCAGCAGCTGCTTGTTATCAGTCTATCAATTAATGTCTGTCCATAGTGATAAAAAGGTATTGAATTATTAATAATTCTTGCATGTGATATATCTGCAAAACATAATATTGATAATGTGGTCACTCAATCTGAAACTGTTTGTGGGGCACTACTGGGCACAATTGCCACATTTCACCCACAAAATTCACTTTACATTATATTCTGTGAAGCGCTTTGAGACGTTTCAACAAGGTAATAAGCAGCTGCATCAAATGCAAGGATTATTATTATTTCATGTAAGGAGGCCATCTTAAAGCTCTTCAGGGAAGTGTGAGATCATCCACCATGGACCTAATATTTTCTTAATGGGGAGAAATTAAAAACTGTGGAGGAGCAAAGAGATTTGGGTGTCTATATTCACGAATCACTAAAAACTAGTTCCCAGTTGCAAAAAGTAATCAAAAAGGCGAATGGAATGTTGGCCCTTATCTCAAGGGGCCTGGAATACAAAAGGGGAAGAAATGATGCTTCAGCTGTATAGAGCATTAGTCAGATCTCCATCTGCAGACCTGTGTTCAGTTTTGGGCACCACACCTCAGGAAAGATATATTGGCCTGGAGGGGGTGCAGCGTAGGTTCACCAAATGTTACCAGGCCTAAAAGAGTTAAGTTACAAGGAAAGGCTGCGTAAACTTGATTTGTATTCCCTTGAGTTTAGAAGGTTGAGGGGTGATTTGATTGAGATATTTAAGATGATAAAGTGATTTGATAGGGTAGATACAGCGAAGCTACTTCCTCTGGTGGGGGAATCCAAAACAAGGGGACATAGTCTTAAAATTAGAACCAGGCCATTTAAGAGTGAAATCAGGAAAAAGAATTTCACTCAGAGGGTGGTACAAATCTGGAATTCTCTCCCCCAAAAGGCGGATGATGCTGGATCCATCCACACCTTCAAGAGTGAGGTTGATGGATTTTTGGACGGTCAGGGTATTAAGGGATATGGGGAGAAAGCGGGAAATTGGAATTGAAAGGATTAGTTGAGGTACAGATCAGCCATGATCTAATTAAGTGGTGGAACAGGCTCGAAGGGCTGAAAGACCGCCTCCTGTTCCTATGTTCCTATGTTCACAGGATTTGCTGTAAAGTGTTGTCACTGTGTATTTTGTAGGTGAATGTGGCAGACAATTTGCACAAAGCAACGACTCACAAACAGCCATGAAGTGAATGACCAACTTTATTTGGGGCTGTCTTTAAGGAGCTCCTGATTAGATGTGACAGCAAAGCACATATTTTTACATGAATCTTCCCACATGCCTTTTCATTTTCCAGACCTCTCAAGACCATTAGAATTCAGCACATAATCCATAATCACTTGTCAGGCCACAAAATCAACCTGTAAAACATTCTTTAATGAGGGAGGCAGACCCAGTTAACATCACAAAGCTGTCAGCAAAGTCTGAAATAATCTCAGTGCAGCTGCAGTTATTTTTGTGGATCAATGGTCCCACTCACACACAGAACGGCTTACCACATCTTATAAAAGGGAATGCACCTGGGCTTAGGTGCCAATGGCTAACAAGAAGCCAAGCATTCATTCACAAGGTCAATGCCTCTTTTGATACCAACAGCTGGGATTCCTCAGGAGTTATTTTTATTGTATCAGACACAACACTTATAGTTTTAGGTCCTTGTGGATTATAAGGCACTCATCAAAAACACACCAATTAACTGCACTCTTTTAGTACCTCCAATGAAACACCTGTATGATGGCAAGGAGATTGCTGATCTTTAAAAATATACCCATCTCATTTTCAAACCTCTCACATGGCCCAAATTAGTTGTTTTACGCTCCCCACATTGTCACAGATCGACTTAATTGTGTGATTTGCAGATATGAATGACAGCAGGGAGCAGTGCTTGATAGAATTCTGCACATAATTCAGTGTCTGGGGTTTTCCGAGACTGCAGAGTGCCGTTTAGCATCTTGTCAAATAAGATTGACAGGAAGGGGTGGCATTTAAATACTCTTCTGAGTAGGAGTAAAAAGAGTACTCTATCAAGTACATGGTTTTTGTGCATTAGAAGTCTCTGTCTAGAGATGAGACAATTGAGAGTAAACGTGGCGGAGCTGTTTAAGATGATGAAAGAATTCGATAAGATGGGGTTTAATAGGTTGTTTCCATTTGTTGGTTGGTCCAAAATAAGTAAATAAATATAAGACACCCAGTAGTACACATGAAAGAGAGTTTAGAGGAACTTCTTTATGCAGAGTACGGTGAGAACGGGAAACTCACCACCGGAAGATGTGGATCAAGTCATCAATGTATTTACAGGATACTTCATGCATACATGAGAGAGCAGAGATTAGGAGGGGAGGTTTGTGTAGAGTATAAGCTCCAGCATAGAATGGCCTCACTCTGTGTCCTATTATTCTGTGTAATTCTGTGCTATTCTAAGGGCTGTGGTCATTTGCAACTCCTGTAAGATTTTTAGAACATAAACAACAAACACAACAACAAAATTACATTTGTACAGCGCCTTTCACATTGGGAGGATGTCCCAAGGTGTTGGACAATCAATGTTTCGGACCCGAGCTGGGGGTCGGGATCAGGAAGGGTAGAGAGCAGGGGGGGAAGGAGGATGACTGAAGGCCCGGTCGAAGAGGAGGATCTTGAAGGAAACAAATGATAATATGAAAGTCATAAATGTTTTGGGATACTAGACTGCAAATATATTTATCTTACTTAAAAAGGTCAACGAGATGTTTCCCCAGCCTTAAGGAAGGCCTACTACAAACGGAAAAGTTTCTTAGATGCCAGAATGTATCTGCCACTTATTATGATGGCTGTATTGGGAACTGAAATAACAAAGGTAATGATAGAAACAAATTTGCAACCCCCGCCAAGTAAAATAACTTATGGCTCTGGGTGTTTTACCTGGGAGTTGGCTGCCTATTCTGGCCACACTGCACATTGATAAGAACAGAATTCTTAGCATCATGCTGTAGAAGTGAACCTTATGAGTCAATATTTCTCTTCCAAAGAAAACATTTGCATACTAAAATCAATTTTGACAATTCAGGGCAATGTTTTTCAGTGAACCAAAAATCACCAGTGCCAATCAAACTATTGTGTTGTGACTGGAACAGCAGCCAATATCGAGAATAGAGACCGAAATACAGTAGTGAAGTATTTATTTTCTACTCTTCTGTTTCCATGAAAAATGAAAGCTTATTTGCAGCCTGTATTTTGTGCATTATACATGTTTCAACAATAATAAGAATAATAAACGTTGCATTTGATATTGCAGTTTATTACATTATTGAAACAACTTAAAGCGTTTCACAGGATATATTTGAAGTGTAGTGACTGTGTATTTGTAGGCGAACGTGACAAGCAATTTACAGCAACAGAAAAATGAGTTAATCATTCCAACGTGTTTATTATCTATCTGATATTCAATTCTCAATTTCAGTCTCTGCATAAGCTATAGGTCCATTCCCACCAAGATTGAATGATTGGCCCCGATATGAATAGAACTGAGTGATTCTTCACCAAGAGAAGAAACGTTTGTGTCATGTGTTGCAATTAATTACATTATATTCCATTTTTTACCAAGGTAAGATGCTTTTTAATTTGCTCTTGAATAAGGGAACTCTTATGCAACCAATGGCAGATGGCAGATGTGCATTGAAAGCTTGCAGGAGTGAATGTTTAATAATATTCCTTGCATTTGATATTGTGTCTTATCATATTATTGAAAAGTCTCACAGCACTTCACTGGATTTACTATAAAGGTATATTTATTTCAGACTGAATTTGTAGGCAAACACAGCTGATTTTCACAGCAATGTCCCACAAAGTTATGAAGTGAAGATTTGGAGGATTTGGGCTTGGATAAACGTATAAACTTCCCTCTCTTTTCAAATAGTGCCATTGGATTTTTAGCACTAGATAGGCAGACACAAGTTTGGTTAAATGTCTCCTCTGAACAACAACACCTCTGAAACTGCAGCACACCTGCAGCACTGCACTGCAGAGTCAGCCTAGACTTTTATCTCAAAGTCTCAAAGTGGTTCTTGAACTCACAATCTTCTGACTTGGAGACTAGGGTACAATCAACTAAGCCAGGCTGCTTGGCTTGTGCATGTTGTTATATAGAATCTTAGAGAGTTTACAGCATAGAAGTAGGTGGCTCAGCCCATTGTGAATGCCAGAGCTAGCTCCCCATAACTGTATCGCAGTACTATATGTACAATTAAAATATGTATACGTGCAATTTTATAATTCAATTACAATTTTTTCTAAATATGTAGCAATAAATTTGTTTCACTCATGGACGGGAGCAAGATACCTCTTTGGTGTTCAATATATTAGAATCACAGAAAATTTATGGCACAAAGCAAGTTATTTGGCCCATTATGACTCTATTTGCTGTTCCACTGCTCTATCTTCATACCTGTTAATACAGTAAACTCCTCATAACTCATCACTCCAAGGGAAAAGGGCTCAGTGACAAGTTACCCGGAATGGCTTGTTAGGCATATACATATATACATATATGTATATATAAATACATGAATAAATGCAGCCGGGATATTGACAGCATGAAGACTTAAGCAGTAGTGACATGTTAAGCCAGGGTTGAGTCAGAAGAAATTTATTGTTTCTCTCTATGTAAAAATAATTTCTTCCAATTTCCATCTGTTTTAATGTTAGTGACAGTTTATGTACTTTTGTTAATGTCTTGCTCATCAGTGGAAATAGTCTTTCTCCATTTATGCTATCAACCCTCTTCCTAATTTTGAAAACATCTATTAATATTAATCCTGACATTTGATAGTTTATCTGGATGATTATTGGGATGTCAGCTTCTTTGAATTGAACTGCATCTTCAAAGACCTACATGTGGCTTGAACCTAAAACTTTTCTGAATCAGAGATGAGCGAGCTATCAACTGAACGAGACTGACACCTAGATCCATCTTTAAAGTTCTCTACTCGAAAGAAAGCCACTCTAACTTGGCAAGTCTCACATAAATATAATTTCTTAGTACTGGTACTATACTAATGCTATCAATTGGGTAAGATCTATACCTACCACAGGAGACTGTATGAGATTAAGGAGCAAACCTGCTCTGCTGTGATTGGGTTGGAGGATCAATATTAATTTGTTAGAGTAGACAATAACAGACGATATAATTCCAGTTAATATATCTATAAAGTACTATGAACTGAGTAAAAAGTTAAAGATCACTTTAAATTTGCTATTGGCAATATTGATCAGATCAGATTGGGCTCCTCAGTCTTGAAAGGAGACATGCTAGAGGGGATTTCATACAGGTATATACGATTTTAAATAGTATTGGGAAATCAAACCCAGAATAATACTTTAATATGCTTAGAAACAAGAAAAACAACAAATTTACATTTGTATAGCGCCTTCACATCGGGAGGACGTCCCAAGGCGCTGGACAATTAATGTTTCAAGCCTGAGCTAGGGGTCAGAATTGGGGAAGGTAAAGGACAGGGGGGGAAGGAAGTTGACCAAAGTCACTGTCGAAGAGGAGGGTCTTGAGACGGGTCTTGAAGGAGGCAAGAGAGGGGTTGAGGCAGAGGAACTATGGAATGGAGTTCGAGAAAGTGGGGATAGAGTGGCAGAAGGCCACTGGTGGGGCAGGCAAGATGGGGATGTGAAGCAGGCCGGAGCCCTCTGAGTGGAGGGAGCAGCAGGTTGATAGAGGATTAGAAGGTTGCAGAGGTAGGGGGAGCAAGGCCATGGAGGGCTTTAAAGGTGAGGATCAAGATCTTGAACTGTATTCTATGTATGATGGGAAGTCAGAGGGGTCAGGTGAGGATGGGGTTGATAGGGTCTAGGTGCCTGATGCAGGAGAGGACGTGGGCTGCTGAGTTCTGGATGATCTGTAGCCTATGGAGGGAGGAGTTGGGGAGGACAACAAACAGGAGTTTGCGTTGTTGAGCCTGGATATTATGAATGCGTGTATGAGAGTCTCGGCAGTCTACGGTGTGAGACAATGGCGGAGTCGGGTGATGTTGCGGAGGTGGGGGAAGGCAGAGCGGGACATGCACAGATGTGGGGTAGGAAGGAGAGTTGTGGGTCAAACAAGATGCCAAGGTTCCAGACTGGTTTAGTAAGGTGGAATGTGCATCTTTGGATGGTGATGCTGTAGTTCAGGACATATGTGCATGCGACCGCCAGGAAGGTGGAAGGCAAACTAGATGAACTTTGGTCTTTTTTCATCTAGCATTTCTTATGTACTTAAAAGTTGTTGTTGTTATTGCCTCTATATCAAATGCAATTATTACAAGTGCTTCGTTTCTATGGGTATTGAGGCTTTGTTTGCCTTTTCAAGTAGACATTAAAGATGAGATCTTGTGATCTCTTGGATGTTAAACATCTAACTGGAATAAGAAGAGATTCTACAGCCCTGTCCAACAACTCTCCAGATTAATTGTTCGTTCAACTCATCGCTCTTTGTGGGACTTTGCGTGTGCAAAATGGCTGTCGCAATTACGTACACAAACAGTCAATACACTTGACGGTAATTACCTTTGAAGTGCTTTAAGATGGTTCAACATGATAAAATGCTATAAAATTGCAAGTTCTTGCTTTCTTTTAATCTCAGTAGGAACAATTCGATGTTTATGTCCCTTCCTTACTGGTCCATCTGGCAGATTCTCAAAGATTGCTGACTGCTGCAGTTGCAAACTTGCCTGCTGGTTCATGCTGATATCAGCCTATTGGTTACTTTGCTGAGTAAACTTACTGTTACCAGAAAACTTGCTCTCCCCATTCCCTACTTTTTCTCTTCCATCTGAACAAGTTGTTCCCACCATTATAAGTCACTGTTGTTAGTTTGGTAGAGTAAGCTCCTGGGACGGTTCAGTAGTACATCTCTCTCAGGAGACCAGCCTGCAGTGCTGGATCTAGGCTTGTCTTGGATATATATATTGTAGGCACTGAAGTGTGTGTTAATTTCAGTTGATGTAGCATCTTTCATGTCAGGAGAATATCTCAAACTGCTTCACAGGATTTACTGTAAAATATAGTTACTGTATTTTGGAGGTGATAATAAAGGGAGGAGAAAGAATGTTTAACATATATGTAGGGAGGAGCAAGATAGGGTATTTTCCAGCAGCAATGATCACAAATTCACCAACATTTGTTGGTAAACTAGAGAAAAACAAGATAGAGTGCAATGGAGCAAGAGATGGCAAAAGGTTCACACTCAGATTACAAACATTTTAGAACACATTAGAATATACAGCACAGAAACAGGCTGTTCGGCCCAACTGGTCTATGCTGTGTTTATGCTCCACATGAGCCTCCACCTGCCTTCCTCAACTAAGCCTTCAAGCATAACCTTCTATTCCTTTCTACCTCATGTACCTATCTAGCTTTCCCTTAAATACATCTATGCTATTTGCCTCAACAACTCCTTGTGGTAGCATGTTCCACATTCCTACTATTCTCTGTGTGAAGAAATTTCTTCTAACTTCCCTATTTGATCTACTTGTGACTATTTTATATTGATGGTCCCTGGTTTTGGTTTTGGTCTCCCCCACAAATGGGAACATTTTCCCTATGTCTACCCTATCAAAACCTTTCATCATTTTAAAGACCTCTATCAGGTCACTCCTTACCCTCCTCTCTTCAAGAGAAACAAGTCCAAGCGTAGATATAACCTCTTAGTTCTGGGATAATCTATGTGCATCTCGTTTGCACCCTCTCCAGTGCCTCTACATCCCTTCTATAATGTGGAGACCAGAACCGTACACAGTGTTCTAAGTGTGGTCTAACCAAGATTCTATAGAAGTTTACCATAACTTCCCTGCTTTTCATTTCTAGCCCTCTAGAAATGAACCCCAATGCCTGGTTTGCACTTTTTATGGCCTTATTGCATTGCTACTTTTAATGAATTGGTACCCCTAGATCCCTCTACCCCATTTAGGATTTTATTTTCCAGGATGTATGTGACTTCTTTATTCCTTCTACCAAAATGTACCACCTCACACTTTTCTACATTGAAATGTATTTGTTTTCTTGTACTTTATCTAGGAGTGCAAGAGAACAACATCAAAATTACATTTGTATAGCACCTTTCACGTCAAGATATTACTAGATATAAAAACACTATCCAGGTCATGAACCTCATAGAAAAGTAAAATTTGCTGGGAGGAAAATATGTGCCACAAATATAGTAAAAAATAATTTCTCTAAAGTAGCTGTAGCAGAAGAAGAGATATGAGCAATCCATTCAAAGGAGAGCGAACTCAAGAACAATAATGGAAGTGGCTATAGGGTGGGAGGACTCCTGCCTACACTGACCTGTTGCTGAGCAGCCTGGAGGCTGAGGCGGCTTCACAGCAAGTACGTCTATTTGCTGAGGGAGAGGGATGGACTGCACATTCCATTCCAACAACCTATCTCTGGGATTTCCATGTGTAGGCTGACCAAAAAAATAGCTAGGCATCTGAGCTTGGGGGTGGGAGCCGAAGAGGGGGGAGAGGGGAATGATGCCAAGAAGTAAGTTGAAATGGGCTTTGAACTTGGGGAGAGAGGTGGCAAGTCAGAGGGACTCCAGGATGGAGTTCCAGTGAACAGACGCAGAATGCCACGAATGAAATGACAAACACTACTGTTCTGATTTCAAAACTTAGGGTAAAACTCCCTCTGCTCAGCTAACATTGGGTTGCCTCATGTTTCCCGCCTGAACAGCCCCAACATCTGGGGCGAGCTTTCAGCCATTCTGCCTCCACACTGTGGAACTTTACCCCAGAGTTTCTCTGACTCACCACTTTCCTCCTTACCATTAACTCCTGCCTTGAAACCTATCTTTTCAACTTCACTTTTGGCCACTTTAGCTCGACCAACCCCCCCAATACCACCTCCCTCCTCCCAACTCATGTTCCTATTCAGCTGTGTGTGTTTGCGGGACATTGCTGTGGGCAAAACTGGCTGGCACGTCTTGTGAATCACTTTGGGACAACAACCTGACATGAAAGATGGTATACCAAATGCAAGGATTATCATTATTATAAATAGAATCTTTTGTTGAAGTTTACATAGTCAAAGCATGTTTTGATTTGGGTGAATTTGACATACAAAAGGATCAATTTTTCAGATTGTTATCTACATGAATTAAATGTCAAATATCACATAGGAGAATTTGTTAAAATCTTAAATAATTTTCAGTTTGACATAAAAACTAAACTATGTTTCTAATAATTACCTTTGGGACTTATTATGTATGATCAATAAGGACAAGCGGTTGCACGGACCGCAGTGTTGGTTTTGTCAAGTGATTGTAGTGTCATCCACTATTCCATGTGCCTTCAAGGTGTATCTGACTGCTGTGACCCGTTCTTTTAGCTGTTTAGTATAGTGCCTAGGATGCCCTTTTGACTTCTGTGGTCAGATTGTGACTGTTCTGTCAACCCCACATTCAGTGTTCTCTTTAAGGCTTTTTGACATTTTGAGTCAAAATGACATGTCAAGCTGACCACTGGCCATTTTTCCTTGGAAGAAGCTTCGTCAATGCTGAACTGCCGGAATGTGTAAGAGGCATATTTTTTAGACCTTAAGGCCAATGACAACAATGAAACCCATTTGGACAATATTGTACAGTTAAGGTCATTTATGTTGAAGTTGTTTGACCTCCAAAATCTTGTTTACTATTCTTATGGCTCACTATCAATTATCCCCTTTGATATGGAATACATCTATCTGAGCTGGAAGTTGTAACAACAGGGAATCTGTGCTGCATTCTTTGATCCTTGCCTGTATTGTTAAACATTCTTTGATCTGCTTTAAACCATCTGTTGGTTTTCTTCATTGCGACGCTTCAAAGACTAACAAAAAGTATTCCATTTCTGAAAGAGATAATGTTTTTTACTCAGATTGCATTGCTGCTTCTCAGGCAAGCAGATATAGGCAATGAGCTCTGTTAGTCATGCACGACAAGCATACTGAAACACTTTGCAAGTTGGCCTGGATGTGTCCGAGAGAGTAGAGAAATAATTCAGTACTGTTAACAAAAGAGGAATGGAATCCCTGAATATATTAATAATAATCTGTGCCTTTATTATAGCACCTTATCAGCAAACAAACAAACAAATTACATTTGTATAGCGCCTTTCACAACAGGAGTATGCCCCAAGGTGCTGGACAGTTAGGGAACTGCACCCTAGCTGGTGGTTGGGATCAGGAGGGGTGGAGGGCGGGGAGGGTAGGATAGGAGGGTGACCAAAGGCATGGTCAAAGAGGAGGTTCTTGAGATGAGTCTTGAAGGAGGCAAGGGAAGGGGCGAGATGGAGGTGCTGTAGTATGGAGTTCCAGAGGGTAGCGGCAGAGAGGCTAAAGACCTGCCTGCCAATGGTGGGGCGGGTAAGACGGGGGACATGAAGCAGGCTAGAGCCCACTGACCGGAGGGAGCGAGGTTAGGAGATCACAGAGGTAGGCAGGAGCAAGGCCATGAAGAGCTTTGAAGGTGAGGAGCAGGATCTTGAACTGTATCTTCTGAGTGATGGGAAACCAGTGGAGCTGGGAGAGGATGGGGGTGATAGGGTTGTGGAGCCTGGTGCAGGAGAGGGCTGCAGAGTTCTAGATGATTTGCAGCCTGCAGAGGGAGGAATTGGGGAGGCCGACAAGCAGGGAATTTGCGTAGTTTGCCTGGATGTGATGAATGGGTGGATGAGAGTCTTGGTGACCTATGGTGAGAGACAGTGGTGGAGTCGGGCAATGTTGTGGAGGTGAGGAAAGACGGAGCGGGTCATGGCACGGATATGGGGAATGAAGAAGAGTTGAGGGTCGAACAGGATGCCAAGGGTCTAAATGGGCTCCGTGAGGTGTAAAGGATCCATGAAGGGTTGAGACTTGAAAAGGATATACTGTAAAGTGGATTGACTGTGTATTTTGTGGGCAGCAAGTTGCATTGAGCAATATCCCCAAAACAGCCATGGAGTGAGTGACCAGTTATATTTAGGGATCTTTGGCCAGGACCCCAGGGAGAAAATTCCTTCTGTTTTTGAATAGCACTATGGGATCTATAACATCAACCTGAACAAGGATACCTGATGAAGGGTTTGATTTTGGCCTCAGAAGTGAGAGTGCTACCAGTTGAGCCAAACTGGTACCTAACAATCTTTTTTTAACTATAACATCCTATTCTACCTTTCCCATCTATGGTGTAGAAACTGTCAGATTGAGTTTATTCATTTATTAATTTTCATTCATTTACATTGTTTTATCTAAGACACTAAAATGTCATACCCTGGGCTGTCATCTCCAGTACCCTGGAACATTGCTGACCTGAGCTCATCAACTTGAACCCACTCAGCTCCAAAGAGATCTCACTAACTCCTTCACACCCCCCAGGAGGATAATCAAGAGCTAGACATTTGATCAGTTATTTTCTTTGATGTCTCCACTCTTAATCTTTCTTCATTCATTCATATCTTTGTTGTTTTTTGGGGGTGAGCCGGGTGTCTGACACTGAAATTACAGAGATGGATTGTTGGAATGAATGTGCAGTCCATCCCCAGAGGGTCTCATCATTCTTACCTAATTCCAGAAAGTATTAGGTGCAGGTTAGCAAGAACCAAGGTTTTGGACCCCAGAGTGTGGAGTCTAACCAACTAAAACTCCATAGCTTGCCATTGATATTGCAAGCTATGATTTAGCAAGCTTTCTCTGCTGCTTTCTCAGCTGAGACCTTTTTTATCGACTATGCCTTTGGTCACTTTCTTCGCCCTCCTCGTGGTTCGGCCCCGGGATCCATTATTGTGAAGCACTCTGAGACATGGTCTGGCGTGGAGGGCGCTATATAAATCTAAGTTGTTGTTGTTGTTGTTGGAAGGATTCCCTGCCTCCAGTGACTTGTGTACCCTTTTAGGTTCTGCTGATGAGCAATAAATGTGGTATGTGATAATTATCATCAGTGAAAATTATCACATTGATTTAAAAGAAGTCCGAACCTAACAATAGCTATTCACAACCCCACATCCCCGTCACATCACAGGAGATAATTATCACAGGTTGATTTCTCCCCCTTTCCCATCCATATTTTGGATCCCAGGCGAAAACTTAAAAACTTAAGTAACTCTTCAATCTTTCCCTTACTTTGGAATTCAAATATTTATGCTATTCAAAACCAAGTCATTCTCATCCATTGTAACTCATACCTTTTAAGTAAGGGTGACATGATACACCATTGGTATGTCTCCCAGCCTGAGGGTATACGCAACCGTAATAGTAAACTCCTTTTTCAAAGACAGGGGCCGACATTCCTCTAATCATTAAGAATAGAAACTGCATGAGCACCTGACATTCCTGCATACCAAGCGTGGGAAAAGCAGTTCCACTAATAAAATTGTAGAAAAAGACACCTGGAGTAATGAGTTTTTCTGCTGGTAAAGTATTTCAATGGTCTGATGGAAAAAACAAATGCATCTAACACAATGATCCATGGAATTTTTTATAGGCAATGGCTCGATGCATATTTGCTCAGAACCATTTATTTATTTGTTTATTTAGTCCTTAAGGAGATCCTAAATACGTACACATTTATAGAACTGCCAATACTATTTTTGGTAGTGGAGGGCAGCCTCCAAAATGCCAAAGAATCACCAAGCGTGACCGTATAGTAATGACAGACAATGTGAATGTCATCTCAGCAACATCAGACTGTACAGGAGATCTGCAAGAAACTGCACATCTTGAAGAAAAATGCCAGGTACAATATTAATATTGGTATCCAGTTGGACTAAATGCTTTCAAACTGAATTTGTATGATTTTATAACAGAATGTTTTGCACCCAACATTTTATTTCCTGCCATTTGTCAGATTTGTGAGTCAAAAGCAAGATGGCCTGAAACAAAAGTGATCTTGGTGTTGTGGAGGATTCCAGCCTTTATATATGTGGTGCCATTTCCAACTGGTTATCCATGCTGCAGTATGCTATTAAAGACTAAGGAGCAAATATCTGATTGGAGCTTTGACCACTGCTCCACAGCAATGGAGGGATTCAGTCAAAGGTTCAAGATGGGGTCACGGCTGATCCTGAAACCTCACAAAAGAATATAAATTGGCTTTTATATAGCGCCTTTCACTGGAAGAGGATGTCACAAAACAATTAACGAGACTGTCTTGGTACCCAATGACACTGTTTGAAGCTTACACAGTACCTGAGGAGATGACCTCCAGCGTGGCATTTGTGGTGTAGTGCACTGAGCATTCACTTAGCATTTATGTCAATGGTTATTCAATGTCACGACATGTCCTGAACACATCACAGAAGGTGTCCACTCTAAGAGCATTGAAACCAAAAGAGATGACAAGACCAACTGGTAACTATACACAAACAACAGGCCTTACAAGTCCCAAAATACTGAATTTGGCTATGTAGCTGTTCATGATTGCAACTTCATCAAATAGAGAAGTGTTAGGATGCATTCACAGCCTGAAAGGTAATGTTTCTGACACAGAGAAGAAAAACAAACCAGTTTAGACATGCTCATTATCACACTGTGAAATTAGTAAACTGATTTTTACTTCAGAATATTTTGTTAATTGTTCCTGAAATAAAGGAGCAAACCAGCAATAAACTAATGGAACAAAATATATGAGTTAAAATATAATAATAATCCTTGCAGTTGATACAGTACTTTTACCCATTATTGAACATCTCAAAGTGCTTCACCTAATTTTACCGTAAAGTATGGTGACTGTGTCTGTGTAGACAAACACAATAATACAATTTGTAGACAGCAATCTCCCTCAAACAGCCATAAAACAATGACTAGTTTACTTGGAGGATTGTTGGTTAGGACACCAGAAGAAACTCCCTTCACTTTTTGAATAGTGCCATAGAATCTTTAACGTCCACCTGAATAGGCAGACGGGACCTCAGTTTAACATCTCATCTGAAGGTTGTACTGGACTGTCAACTGCTCAGTGATTTTAAAGTCCCGACATGGGGCTTGAACCCACAACCATCTGACTTAGAGAGGAGTATTTCCAATTGAGCCAAGCTGAAACTTTATGTACATGTGAAAGAAAAGGTTATTTTTGTATAAGACACTCATATGTAGTAATAAACGTGTACCTGTAAATTAAGTTCCTTTGGATAGCATTATGAGAGTTTGCTTATCGTGTTGGTTTGAGATAAAAAAAAGCTCAGTCCATGCAGTACTCCTAACAGCTCAAAATCATAATTAAGTAACTAAACTCACAGCTTTGCATTGATGTAGAGTAATTGGGAGTTGGTGAGTTAAGAGATAATATAATTATAGATACAAAGCTACAAAAGAGAATCCCGGAAAAGATCCGAAGGAAATGACAACCAGTTAAGTACAGGATTTGACACTCCTTTTAAAATTTAAAAAGTCTTAGGGACTAGAAAAACTGAACAAGGCAGATAACTGAAGGCATTGTCTGGGATATTTTCAACAGTTTGAACTACATAGAATTATATCAGAATGGTATAGCATAGAAACAGGCCATTTAACTCCTCTAGTCTGTGCCAGAGTTTATAATCCAAACAAAGCCTCTGCTTCTCCTAATCCTCTCTTCTAAACCTCTCTTTTTCCTATTCCCTCATGTATACATCATATTTCCTCTTAAATATGTTCATGCTTTTGGCCTCAACCACAGTTTCAGACAGTGTTACCATCTTCTGTTTGAAGACGTTCCTCCTAAACTCCCTTTTAGATACGCTACTGACTGTCTGACACGTTTCACCCAAAAACTTTACAGTATACTTTATAGCATATACTGTGAAGCACTTTGAGACATCTCACAGACGTGATAAGGTGCTATATCAAATGCAAGGATTAGTATTATTATCTTATATTGATGACCCCTTGTTTTGGACTTGCCAAAAAGTGGAAAAAGTCAATTAAAATCCACCTTATCTGGATACAGCAATGGAAACACAGCCTATAGAACCATCCAATTATGTCTGCACACAACTTTTTCTTCCCTTTGCACACAGATATGAATATGGAATGTTGTATACATATGGATGAGGACACATTTTTTACATTTTATTTGATTCCTTCCTCCACATGAGAACATTAGGGCTTTCGGAGATGGGATTCGGAAGGGTCAAGACTCCTGAGGACTATAAACACCAGAATAGATTAGATAGACTGAACGTCCCATGTCTGTGCTGTAACATACTGTAATTCAATTCAACTTTGAATGGCTCAAATAATAATCATTGCATCTGGTATTTCTCAAATCTTAAATCTATTCAAATCTGAAACATAAGGCACAGTTTGTTGTCTGTGTGCAAATGTGTTCACACACTAAATTTCCGTGTACTCCTACTTTGCCCGAGCAAAACAATGAACAATCTTGGATGTAGATGAAAATAGTTGAAGTATGTGCTGAAGGTGCCTGAGAGTAAATAAACCACACAGTAAAAATGGTAGGTAACATTTTTAAACACTCATGAGAATCAATTTAACCTGGGTCTAGATTTACTCTATTCTCTATTTTCAGTGTCCAGAATTTCACCAGTTGTTCAAATCAGTCTCAACACCACCTACAAAAATATAGTCACTATATAATAACTGCTGTAAAGAACTAATGTCTAGATGACATGATGAGCACTGGGTTCGATTCCCGGCAGGGCGAAGCGTTGGTCAAATTTCTTTATTCCACACGCCTCTGTTTACCTAGCAGTAAGTAGGAACCCAGTTGTTAGTCGATTGGCGGATTGCGTTTCCGGGGGTAATAAATCCTTCAAAAAAAAAATTGTTCCCTCAATCCACAACTGTTTGTGGGACACTGCTGTGTGCAATTGGCTGCTGAGTTTTGCCCACAAAATATACATTCAATTCACTTTACAGTACATTCTGTGAAATGCTTTGAGACGTCTCCAAAATGTGATAAGCCGCGATATCAAATACATATATTATTATTATTACATACAACAATAACTTGCGTTTATATAATGCCCTTCAGGTGGAGTAGCAACTCGGAGCACTTAAAAATCGCTAAATCAAATGCAAGAATTTATCATTTTAACTTTGAAGTCAATTTCCTGTTATTCCTAAAAGAAACTAAGCCAGCTCCAAAATGAATACTGAGTTTATGGGGTTTTAATTAGAAATTGCCTGATATTTAACATGTCAGAACCAAGAGCTCATCTAAGGTAATAAGGAAGCAATAATTCCTGCATTTGGATTTGGTTTTTTCTATACATTTTATTGCTAACAAATGATACTTCCTAGTAAGCACAGATCTTACAGGTTGTATATATGCCCTGCCTCAGTTACCCAATGACTGGAGCTAATGCCAATTAATAGACTAATAATTCCATCATTGTTTTGATCATATGAGAGAAATTCACCTGTAGACCTTTAAATCCCAGCTAAATGAGGATGAATTGGTGGTGAAATATCATTGGTGGTGAAATATCAGGCAGAAAAGTTGGTAGAACAACAAAATGAGAGCTCAGGGATCAAAGAAGGAGATGGACACAAAAAAAACCTAAGACTAACAGGAAATGTAATGAGTTGCAAACCAACACAATGTAATGTCATATCAGAATATGTCACAATGTAATGAAGTATTAGAATATTCATCCTGTAACATTGTTATTCAATATTGATCAGACTTGCCAGTTTATTTAGACAGTAATTAAATGCATAGGTATTTTTCATTTATATAATGAACTGTTCCTCAATGTATTTATTCCGCAGATTATAAAATTGCTATTACAACAACACATCATCAGTAGGGTAAAACTAACCTGTCTCGCAGTCTAAACCAAGCTCACATTCCATATCAGTGGGTGAAAGATCTAACGCTTATCGAAACCTGCTTTATAATGATAGGAAAAGCATGTATTGAAGGATCAAACAGTGATGTTGCTATGAACGCTTGGTTTTATCTGCGTGGTAACTTTTCTGACACATTGAGGTAGAGGAGAATAAAAGAATATAGGAGAGAGTAAGGAATAGGTGTTGACTCGTGTGGAATATAAACACCGGCACAGACTGGTTGGGTCGAGTAGTCCATTTCTATGCTGTATATTCTTTGTAAATCTTTGTAAACCTCCATCTTGAAAGCCACAAAGCCAGAAGGATATAGAATATATCTAGAGTGGAATTATCTTTGTGCAACAACTGCTCACTATACTTAGAAAGGATTAACTTTTTCTTTTGGAACAAAGAAGGATAAGGGGAACAAAGAAGGGTGATCTGATAGAAGTCTTTCAAATTTTGAGGGGTTTTGATAGAGTCAATAGGGACACATTATTTCCACTAGTCAGTGAGTCAATGGCTAGAGGGCATCAATTTAAGATGATGAGCAAATAGTGAGGTAAGCAGATTTATTTTCACACAAAGAATAGTTAGAATATGGAATGCCCTGCCAGGAGCGATGGATGGTTGAGGCAGAATTCATATTAGCCTTCAATAGGGAAGCAAATAGTTATCTAAAAAGAAATAAACTACTGGGGTATGGAGAGAAGGTAAGTAAAAGGAACTGAAAGGATTGCTCTTTTTAAAAAAAGGATCCAGCACAGACACAATAAATTGAATGTGAACAATAAGCTGTGCTGTAAATTTCTATGGTTCTGTGGTTCAAGGACAGATGAGGAATCAAAAATAAAATCAGACTACTGCAGCACAATTATTAAGGTAAACATCATGTGTTGAAGAGACTGTTGACTTTCTGTTCTGACATTGGTTGAACAGAGGTGTGCCTAAGCAAACCCTCCATTTATCAGAGGTGTATGAGGCAGTGAATGTCTCTTCCATTGATTGAATCCTGCAGTTACAGACCGTAGCATTCAATGAACTGCAGATGTGATTGCTTTCAAAATATAATCCTGATAAGAAAGTTCTTATGATTAAACTGTATTTTGCCTACAAATACAATCACTACAATTTATAGTATAGCTTATGAAAATCTTTTGTGACATTTCAACAATGTGATAATGTGTCATGTCAGATGCAAAGATCACTATTCTTTACTATTTTGGACGTACAGGAGGATTTATGTAAAATAGTGGGTGTGGAAAAACATTGATTGGGAAATTGTCAATGTAAATCAGAAAATTCCTCAAGATGTAAAGTGAATTTTGTACAGGAAACACCACATCAACTCACAATAATATGACTCTTTTATCCAGTGATGCAGCCAAGGATAAGAACAAAATTTGCTGCAGGCACCTATTGAAGAGACTACTAGTACAAAGAACCATAACATTATTCTAAGGCAATATAACATTATTATGTGACACTATAACATTATTATAAGGCACCATAATATTATTATTTAACTGTATAACATTATTACATGAGATGATAACATTATTGTATGATACTACAACTTTATTACAAGGTACTATAACATTACTGTAACGCACTATACCATTATAATACAGATGGCACTATAATAACATAACCAACCTGCAACCTTTGAATGCAGGATAGCGTCTCCAGCGCCGTACAGTGTTGATGCTAAGCAAAGGAGAAGGGGGAGAGGGAGGTAAGCATAAGCAGTTGTAGAAGTAAATCTTAAAGTGGGATTTAAAGATAGATAAAAACAAGGAAAGGTGGAGGGATTGAGGCAGCCAGTTATCATATGGCATTGTAAAATTATTTTATAGATTTATAACATTATAGAGCTCTACAATAGCTCTATAGCTCTACCTTTACAATACTATACAATTTACATTTACACTGTGTCTTTCATGTAGAGAGGATATTCCAAAGTGCATTCATAATGCTGGATAGGCAACCAAACTGGGGATGAGAGCCCAGAGTGGAGGGATGGAGAGGGGAAAAATGACCAAAAACATGGTCAGAGAGATACTTTTTGAGATGTGCCTTCTAAGAAGGCAGGGAGGGAGCGAGTCAGAAGGACTCCAGGATGGAGTTGCAAAAAGCATGGGCAGAATGGGCAGAAAGCCTATCAACATTTCTGATGGGAAGTAAGTGGAACATTCTGAAGGTGAAGTCTGAAGGTTCTCATTAACCAGCCAACAAACATATGTTTGCAGGATTTTGGTGTCGGTGATTTTGTTTGTACAGGATATGGTTAAGGTGGGGAGGTTTACTCTCCTCCATTCATAAATGCCCCTGTGTGTCTCTGTTCGAGTACCTTTATGACTATGTTTAAGTTAAATGTAAAAAAGGGAATGTAAGGTAAATGTAAAAAATAAGAGTTGCTATTATTCTTGATAAGTGTATTATTATGGATTGGCGTTTGATTTTAGTTAATTATTTTTGCACAAAGCTGCAGGGGAGTTGTTTAAAAGATCAATTAAATTGTAAGTAGCCTCTTAGCTCAGTGTGGTGGGGAGACCATCTGTCTCTGTGAAAAGTGTTCAGACAGAGGAGTTCTGATTTGAGAAATTGTGAACAGAACGTGTTTTACAAGTTAAACAACTTGGAGGCCTTAGTCACTTGTATCTGCTTGTAGCTGTGTCTAATGCTAAAATTTATCCAGCAGGTTCTTCGCTTATATAAACTTCACAAATGTTTAATATTGTGGAAGTTTCACATTATGATGCGTCGTCAATGATAACAATTATTCTTTAGTCTTATTGTTTATTATGTTGGCACTGGAAGTGTTGATTATTGCTGTGCCGTAAGGTTTCTCTAAGTATTTTAGTGCTGTCTGTGTCTATCAAATATAATCCAAGATCTTCCAATGCTTCTGCTTCTCATTTAATGTGGAAGAGTTTTACTACAGCTAGTATGCATGTGAAACTGATTAGAAATCGCTTTAGACATTTGCTTTAATTTGATTTATATCCTGATAATGTGCAGACGAATACCACCAGGTTCAATGAGTATGAAATTGAAACTCCCCTGATGATTCGATAAATTTACACGGTCTATTGCTGAGACGTACAGTCTGGGAGCGAACCAGTTTAATTCCTCGATCACAGGATGGTGTTGGGGTGCAGCAAGTGGCTTCAGCTACTCAGGTTTGGGAATGAAAAATCAGCCTGATTTTTATCCAGCGACACCTGTTGGTGGTTTGTGTGGATGTTGGTTGAGGAAAGGGCTAAACCCAGCAGCAATACCTCCACGATCAAATAGACTGTCAACATTCACTGTCAAGGCTCATATATGAATATTAGCTGTTTGGTGATGTTCCTGAAGGTAACTGGCATTTCTGGAATCATATATTCAGCAGAAGGAATAAAAGAATGAATTATCTTCAGGAGAAGCAATAATAATAATCCTAAACCTTGCAATTGATATAGAGCCTTTCAGGAGGATGTGTCTCCAAGTGCTTCACATGATTTATTGTACACTGCAATGACTGGGTGTTTATGGATAAATGCAGCAGCCAATCTGTTTTTTGGGGTCAGTCTGACACAGGCAGAAACTCATCACCATGCTTACGCGTATCCAAACCAAACTGAGAATGCATAGATAGATTGTTGCAATGGAATGAGCACTCTCTCACTGGAAAGACATATCCTGCTTACCTAATTTTGGAAAGTATTAGATGCAGGTTGGCAAAAGCCAAGGCTTGGGGACCCTACAGTGTGGGTTGGAGTACTGCTAGAATCTAGCTAAAACCACATAGCTTGGCATTGATAGCACACTCTGACAAGCTTTCCCGCTGTTTGTCTTGACAGTTTAATATAACTCAATCAAAGTCACAGGTGTGCTAGCAGCTTCTTTATTTTGTATTTCCAAACTCTCCATAAAGCACCACTCTACATCGTACACCTTTATCCCACTCCCAGTATCCTTTTATACTTCCTTTCACTGTCTCCTTGTCAATTGTCCAATTAATTGAGTATTAATAAACCCTCAAGGAAAAAAGAACAATAATAAAATTGGTTGCTTCAATCCACGACTGTTTGTGGGGCACTGATGTGTGCAATTGGCTGCAGAGTTTTGCTATAAATATATAGTCAATTCACTTTACAGTATACTCTGTGAAGCTCTTTGAGACGTCTAGATGACGTGAAAAGCACTATATAAATTCCAGGGATTATTATTATTATTATTATTCAACAGCTAGGACCACCCTACTCATTAGGGCTTTGGCTTGTAGGGTTAACAGAAGCTGAGTGGAGGATTCCCTGCCCCCAGTGAATGGTCTGTCCTTCCAAGTCCCGCTGATGAGCCAGACTGGCTGTGCTGTCACCAGCAGTGCCCTGGAATACTGCAGACCAGCCTGGCTCAGGAACTGGGTGACCAAGTCTGCCGCAGAGGGCTGGTTCAATTGTGACACTCTGTTGCCAAACATGTCACCTTGGAGCCAGTTCAGCTCCAAGGAGAACCCATTTACCTCCCTCCTCCCAGGAAGATAGTCACTCATTGGTTATTTGACATCCGACAAGCGTGGGTTTCAGCCCTCACTAGGTGGACGGTAGATAACAGGAACTCTCTACAAGCTTCCTGGTGGGCCATATAGCTCAGTATGAAATGCTTGAGAGCATTGCCACCATCTTCCTGTCTGTAGCTCGAACACAAATCCCTTCCCATTGAGCGATAGTTCCATCAGCAGGCAATCTATGTACAGCATTGTCCTACAAATAGCCATGAAGTGAGTGACCAGTTTTATTTGGGGGGTTATTGAGCAGAACATCCTCCATTCTATTTTTTAAATGTGCCATAGGATCTCTTATGTTCACTTGTATAGACAGATAGGACCTCAGTTTAATGTCTCAGCTGAAGTACAATGTAGCCCTCCCCAGCATTATATTGGAGTGTCAACCTAGACTGTGTGAATCCAAAATCCCACAGCTTCTGACTCAGCGGTGATACCAACTGAACCAGGCTGACACCTGAAGGAAGAACGTTGGAGAAAAATAAATGAAAGCTAAGAAACTAAGCAGGCAGTTATGGAGACTAAAAAGTAATCAGAAAATGAATCAATGTTAAGTTCATTAATATCACTCTCAGTGGTTTCACTTAAGTGATTTTAAGTAAGAAAAGACGGTTTACCATTTGCATTCAGAAACAGCAGATGATACGAATGAGAAGCCACACATTGTACATTGATAAGGCTGAAAAACAGTTCACCGATGTAAAGAGAAGCCAAACCTCGAATGTATTATTATTATTTCGCTGCTAAAGTCTGTGATTTTCATCAATGCAAAATATGCATTTCATGAATGATTGTGGGACGTTGCAGTGTGCAAATTAGCTGCCACATTCACCTATAAATGTACAAATCATTTACGCTAAATCTTGCGAAATACCATCTTGCACTTTCAGCCATCCTCCTGACTTAGATGGCGTTGCAACAAATGTAAGGTTTGTATTATTCAATTTAGATATTTTTCATATCATTACAAAAAAAATCAATTGGTCACTCAATCCAAAACTGTTTGTAGGACATTGCTGTGCGCAATTGGCTGCTGCATTTCACCCACAAAATATACAGTCAATTCACTTTACCATACATTCTGTGAAGCGCCTTGAGATATCTCAAAGACGTAATAAGGCGCTATATCAAATGCAGGACTATTATTATTATTACTTATGATTCCAGTTTCATAAATTAGGACACAGAAAGTTTGATTCAGCATTGTAGACAGTAGTATCCTACTGATAAATCTGAAAACAATTTAGCACCAATTTTGAAGCCCAGACATTTTAACGTTCAATGGACATTACGCTTGGACAGAAGTGGAAGACGTTAAAATAAAATCCAGCTGATGAGTGCTGGATCACAGCCAAATTATTGAAGCCTAGGAAGAAGGTACTTTCATTCCACTCTATCAAAAGCTTACAGAATTTCCTTGAGTTGTCATCTGTTTTTAATTTTAAAAAAACTACCTCATCTGAACTAAAAATGTTATTCAGAACATTTTCCGTCTTCTTAAGCCAACATTTTGCCAAGGTTTTATATGGATGAGAAAGTGTTCCATTCTATCAGTCGGAATCTGTGTTTATTCTGGGGCCCTGATTGGCAATTTAATTGGTAACTTGACTGCCAAAATCATTGGCGAGTCTATGTGTGAAAATCAAAATCATTAATTCATGCATTTGAAATAACACTTAATGGTTGGCAACCAAGTGAGGTGTTCAAAACTAATACTGTTCTGGCAGGAGTCAATGCCCATGGAATAAGTAGATCTTACCAGTTCCAGGTGTTTATCATTTATGTGAAAGACTATCATAACTACTAGGCTATAGATTGTTTAAACTTTTTAAAGAAATGAGTAGCCCCATAACCACCAGTGAGGTCTCTTCACTTCAAAATATCAATGTCACTGAGTTTCATACCTACTCTGATTTCCCACCCGCATTGATATTTCACATCAGGGAAAATAAAGGCACTATCACATACTTGGCATAAACTGGTGTGTGTGCGTATGTGTGCATATATGTGTCTGTGTGTGTTTGAATGAACCTCCAATGACTGGATGGGAAGAGTCGGAAGCTACGATTGCCTCACATAACAACAATATTGTCTCAAATAACAACATCTGTTGGTTATTTCTTCCTATACAATCACAAAGTTCAATTCCATAAAATATGTTTCCTCTCCCTACATTTTTCCCTCTCCTGAGGTCAGTGACTCATGTTGGTGGGAAAGCCCTGCATACACTGGCTCCTTGCTAGTACCTCATTCAATTGAGCATTGTTCATCTGTCAGCTTAGTCAGCGAAAGCTGGCCGACCATTCAGCCAATGGTGCCTCCATTTCTGTCCCAAATGAGATCAGGTAACCAAGCATAGACCAGTGATTTAATCAGGAACAATCCTGGTTTACACGAGTTAGTATTACAACATTAGCTTGTGTCAGGCCTTGACAACATCAATCTACATGGATGCACACACCACCTCACAGAGCCAGTATGGAACCTTGCTGTCTTACTCAATTCTCAACTGTGCTTTGAACCCAATATCCCTTGACCTGTTGAGCTTTACTCCACCTCCAAGACATTGTCTGCCTCAGCCACTACTTCTCTGCTTGGGCCAGTATTCTTACCCCTGTGACCTTCTAAAACCCTACTAACCTGCCTGCTCCCTAGCCTGCTTCACGTCCCGCGCCTGACCCTCCCCCCATCAGCAGAAAGGACTTCAGCCTTTCTGCCCCCACTCTCTGGAACTCCATCCCAGAGTCCCTTCGCCTTGCCCTTCCCTCTCATCCTTCAAGATCCATCTCAAGACCTTCATCTTTCATCATGCCTTTCCCATCCACACCTCTCTTGGCCCCCATCCTTCCCAAATCCGGTCCCCAGCTCATGTGCAAACCTCAGCTGTCCAGTGCCTTGGGATATCCTACCAATGTAAAAGACACTATATAAATGGAATTTGTTGTTGTTGTAATTTTCCTACAAAATGTATATTCAATACACTTTACAGTATATCGTGTGAAGCATTTTGAGGCATCCTCCTGACATGAAAGGCACTATACCAAATGTGAGGATGTAACATAATTATTTTATTTGTTACATTTATCTGCAAAGTAATCTGAAGTCCCTGTAAAAACGATTTTACAAGATTGGTTTGGATGAAGACTCATTCAACCCATCCAATCTCATCCTTCCAGAACATCCACCCTCCTATCACCCCAATCACAGCATCAAACTCCTTTTGTGGTATATTGGGCTTATTTCATTCATTAGAAGACCTCATAAATAATTTATTTATATCTGACTAATTGTTCACACTTCAGGAATAAACTGACGCAGAGCAACTGGTACGATTGTCTTTATTTTATCTTTTATTATCTTTTTTTTTTCCTCGGGTAGCATTTAGCACACATCTGGAATATTGTCATTACATGAGAAAGCAATCTAAGTTATTTCCCATTCTATTTGATCAAATAAGAAGACAGTGAATATCTTGAAACGTGTTACATAAGAACATCCTTGTCTTGTAATTTTTGTACCTTGATTCAAACTACGATGTTGCAATGTTCATTACTCTAGGGGATTGTTGAACAGAAGATCCCTGTAAGCCATTCTACCAGCATGGTCCTAAATTGCTTGGCTGGCAAAGCGCTCTATAATGTTGCACTGCGCAATTGGCTGCCGGGTTTCACCCACAAAGTATACAGTCAATTCACTTTTTACAGTATATTCTATGAAGCTCTTTGAGACATCTCAACAAGATAAGGCATGATATACACAATGAGACGTGTATATAAAATGCAAGGATTATTATTATTTATTATTATTTTCTTATTGAGCCCAAATTCTACCGATGTGGGTCCCAGCGCAGGAATTGAAATTGTACCCATGGAATCACGGGGAAGCAAATAAAGAACGATTTCTTGAAGACAAATTAGAAATAAAGCAAAGTAAATACTGTTGATTCTAAACAAAAAATAATAGACTTTAAAAGAGTCTATTATTTCTTGTTTACAAAACAGAAAAGGTAGAGAAAAGGAGGAGAAAAAACGAGGTGCAAAGAAGCAAAGGATTTCACAGTTTTTACTCAACATTTTCACAAAGTGTTTAATTTTTAGTAATGTGATGTAATACTAATGCCAGATCAATAAATATACTTCTAAAAACAAAGCAGGTAGGGGTCCAATGGCAAAAAAAAAGTCTTTATAATAGTAAAATAGTCTTTATAATAGAATTTCCTGTTGTAAAGATTTAGCGGAAAAGATGGCTATTTTTAGCTTTCAGCGTTAGTTACATTAAACCCTATTGTTCCAGTAATATTAAAGACTTTTTCAGTGTCACGGTGCGTGAGATGAAATCTCGTAAAAAACTGTCTGTCCCAGGAAGCACAGAATATCCTGGAGCTACTGGCATTGTAAGGAATAATAGTTCCCATTTATCATCTTTAACATAATAGAAAATTACCATAACCAATTGTGTCATGTTTGCATAATTCAGTTCCAGTGTGGGGTTAAGTTTACCTACAGTAAGCACAGGCAGGGATATTCAATTGGAACCAACTAGGTGGAATGTTCCCCACAGTACTGAGTTCAGATATTTCTTAGCATCGTTATTGTTATCCTTGTTTTAACTGGTGGATTCTGTAAGAGGCCTGTTCCAGTGGTTAAAATAAATACAAAGCAGAGCAGCTTGAGGCAATTGTTAATCCTTTACGGTGTCTGATCAGAGTTTCCTCTTTCAAGCTCTTGTATCAGTTGGTTCACAAAGTGCCTAGCTTCTTTTGGAACAGTGAACACAGTGTATGAATATTTTTCTTGTGAGTAATTTTGAAATTTAGCCAAATGTAATGCCAGCTCCCCTCAAGGATTTTGTTTTCAGATGGTTGAATCGATGTCTCATGATAATCAATTTCTCCGTGAAATCCAGGTAAAATTATACCTTATTGTTCCAGCATTATTAGGGTCTTTCTCTTTTACTGATTTTGAAATGTGTTTCTTTGGGGGGAGGGAATTGCAACAACTAAATCGCCATTATTTAAAGAAACCGGATACTTGAAACATTAGCTCTCTCCAGCTTTAGTGGTGATTTAAACTGAACATACAAACACTGGGGAATGAAGATTGATATGAAGGATCCTGGATCAGTACTTCCAGCTCCCTCTGGTATTGCAATGCACCAGATTTCAATCTGTCAACACCTATTGAATGGATCTTTTATTTAAGGCTCAGTTTTCCTGCCAGCAATTCTGTCTCACTGCACTATTTTCCAGTTTTATACTGGATCCTTTTAGCCATTTTATGGTGCTGCTCCTGTAAAATATGTCGAGTTCAATCTAATGATCAAAATTCATTGTTACAGGCTGAAAATAGCCATGGAATTTGTGCAATTGTAGTTATTCATCCCACAAAGATCCTCTTGCTTTGCTGGCAGGTCCTGGCATATTCCATGCCCTGGGCAAACCAATTTCTTTTTTTTAAAGAAAGCAAAAGAATTTAGCTTACACACTGAGTTATTGAAACAAAATTAATATTCCAATAACAAAGCTATTCGAAAGTCAGATGTAGCTTTATTACTAAAATTTTAACTTTACAAAACTAAACCTAATAGCAAACAAATGAATTGTCAAACATATTATTTCCTCTCATTCTGCCTTCCTCCTTTTCCCTAATTCTCTCCTGCTCCTCTTTTCCTCATATTTCCTTTATTTTAATGTTTTTCTTTCAATAGTAATGCTTCCATTTGATACAGCATCCGAAGGGATGTCTCAAAAGTGCTTCACAGGTTTTATTGTATAGTGCAGTGACAATGTATTTGCACACAGCAATTTCCCACAAATAGCAGCAGAGTGAATCAACAATTTTATCTGGGGTTCTAGGGCCAGGACACCAGGAGAAACTCGCTGTTCTTTTCGAATAGCAGCAACAACTTGCATTTAATATAGTGTCCCTCACACAGAGTAGCATCCCAGAGCACTTAATAGTAATAATAATAATCCTTGCATTTGATATAGTGCTTTTCACGTCTTCTCGATGTATCAAAGTGCTTCACAGAATAGACTGTAAAGTAATTGACCATATATTTGTGGGCGAAACACGGCAGCCAATTGCACACAGCAGTGTCCCACAAACAGTCGTGGATTGAAAATGATCAATTTATTATTATTTTTGTTTTTTGGAGGCGTAATAATATTATTATTATGCGTGTGGACTAAGGAAACTTGCCCAAGGTTTCGCCCTGCCTGGAATCGAACCCAGGTGTCTGCATGCAAGGTGAGTGCTCTAACCACTGAGCTGCAGGACTCCACATAGTGCCTTGGGATCTTTGATATCCAATGAACAAGCAGACCTTGAATCCATGTATTTCTGCCTCAGAGGCGTGAGTGCTACCAGTTAAGCCAGACTGATACCCAACAATCTTTTTCAACTGTGACATCCTATTTTACCTTTCCCATCCATGGTGCAGAAACAGTTCAGATTGTGATTCCTCACTTATTCATTTGTTTCAGTATTGCCTTTTCTTAGAAACTAAATTCCAGTGAAATACTACTTACTCGTTCTTTTTCCTCTCATATTTCAGTCTTGGACACAAGCAATCAGAGAAGAGGTCTGGGGAGAGTGCTCAAAACCTTGTGTGAAGCACTCGATATGGGCTAGGAACCATTTCTGGTCTTAAAATAAATTGATGGAATTATCAATTCTTCTTGATCATTAGAAATTCAACTTTCCCCAACCTGCACCAGCTCAGGCTCTCAGACAACTGTGTGAAGTACTTTGAGATGTCCTCCCAAAGTGAAAGGCACAATTATCAATGCAAATTGTTGTTTTTGTTGCTTTTCCCTCCTCTCCTTCTCTCCATAAGGCATCTGATTCCTTTATCCTTAGAATAATCTTTGGATTATTGGAGTGCCTGTAACATCAAAATATCTTAATGTGCCCAAGCGTATCGGGTGTACTGTCTATGTATTTGTACTCATATGCAGAAGTTAATATGCACACAGCAAGGTCCCAGCAAATCTATGAAGTAAATGTATCAATGTACTTAGAGACAAGAGTGCCACTAAATGAGACCTGCATTACTGAGGTACAGTATGAACTTTGATAATGAGTGAGTTTTGAGTGAGTGTTGGCCAACTAATCAACCACATGGAGCCTAGCAGATTTGTCTTTACCTAATATCAATACATGTACATCTGCCAGCCAGGGACTCTGGATAGGTATCAGAACACTGGGCTGATTTCCCTTTCCTAACCCAGTGGTGCTGAAGCCAATTGTAACACCCCAAATGTTGCCCTAGCTGAGATCAATTAACTCGTGATTAGGACCTGGGACTTTCTGTTCTATACGGTTCACTAGGCGTCTTTCCCACTAGGCCCTTTGAAAGCAGTTTCAAATCTCACTCAGCACAGGGGTTGCAGTTATAGAGCAGCCAATGCGCAGCATTAGTGGTACAAAATCTCTTTAGCTTTCAAACTTCCAAAATCTAATGTTTCATAACAGACTTAATAATAGAAAAAAGCTTGTGACCCACAGCGATTTCGAACCTCTTGTTCTCTGGGTTGTGTCTCAAAATGTTATCTGATCACTGATGTCAACTTTACTTTTAAATACCAATCACTACACAACAACAACTTAATAATAATAATAATAAATAATAATAAACAACTTGTATTTATATAGCACCTCCACCCACGGTAGCGTCTCAGAGCGCTTAACGGTGGTGGAGCCCGACTCCAAGCCAGGGTGGGGAGGTGACTGTGAGCACGGTCGAAAAGGAAGGTTTTCAGGTGGGGATTGAAAAAGGGGAGAGAGGGGGCAAGGCGGAGGGATTGAGGTAGAGTGTTCCAGAGTTTCATGGTAGTGGTTGAAAGCGCGACCTCCGATGGTGGGGCAAAGGGTGTAAGGGACTAGCAGGATGCTGGTGCCAGTCGAACGGAGGTGCCGGGTAGTGGATTGGGGAGTGAGGAGATCGGAGAGGTAAGGACATGCCAGAGAGTGAAAGGATTTGAATACGAGCATGAGGATCTTGAAGTCTATCTGCTTGGTAATGGGGAGCCAGTGGAGCGAGGAGTATGTTTGAGTAATCCAGGTGGGAGGTGACAAACGCATGCATGAGGGTGTCGGCTGCATTTGAGGTAAGGTACGGTCAGAGGCGGGCAATGTAGTAGAGGTGGAAGAAGGCCATCCGACTGGATGTGGGGGAGAAGGACAGCTGGGGGTCGAACAGGATGCCTAGATAGTGCACTGTTTCGGTGAGTGTGAGGGAGAGCCCAGGGTGGTTGAGGAGTTCAGATCCGCAGGAGTGAAGATGTTGACGGGAGCCAAGGAGTATGACTTCCATCTTGTACACATTCAGCTGCAAGAAGTTTGCACTCATCCAAGCCCTGATGTCTGTCAGACAAGCTGATAGAACATCAGCAGACCTGGCGTTGGTACTGGAGGAGGCAAAGTAGATTTGTGTGTCATCCGCATATATGTGGAAGTTTACCCCATGTCTGCGGATGATATTGTCCAGAGGGAGCAAATAGATAAGGAAAAGAAGAGGGCCAAGGGTGGAATCCTGTATTCGTCATTTCAGGGTACTCTTCAATTAAAACAAGAATGAAAAAGTTTTCATATTATTTTCGAAGTTATAAATCAGTTATAAATATTAAATCCCAATAAGAAATGAATCCAGCCCGTCCTGACATTTTTAGTTTCCTAAATATGCATCCCTTTCTTTGTGTCATTTATGCAGGCATTACTTATGCAAATTTCTACTGATGCATGTTACGAAGCAAATTCACAGAAACCTACAGAATTCACAGAATGTTTCTTCATTCCTAATATGGCCAAGTAAAATAATCCTGTAAAAAAGGAACTCGGTTGTCATAATAATGTAATACTCACTCAGAGTGTTCCATTGATTCCTAGATAGTAATGTCTGGGCATTGTCAGCCAAGCTCAAGCAAAGTGCCTTTTTCTTGCTTTTTCACGGTTAAGTAGTCTTTTCATGTTAAGCAATTCTTTGTCGCAGTGTTATCCCTCTCTCATGTCTGGATCTGGAGCGTATGTTAATCCTACTCCTTAATAACTATCAATTCTCCCATCAACAATTTGCACTTGTATAGCGCCTTTCATTTAGGATGAACATCTGGATGTACTTCACAGATAATAAACCCTTAAGCAGAGATTTAAGCATGTTGACCAAAGCACAATCAAATGGATTTTTTTTTAAAAAAGAGGTTTGAAATTAGAGAGAGCAGACGCAAGGCAAAGTTTTTTGAAACTTGGAAAAATAATTTTAACATGTATTTGTTTTTACTGAAATTCTCTTTGGAACAATCTAGAAATTGTTCCATTTTTAAAATGAAGGCCTGTCACAATTACTTAAATACTGGAGAATGAGAAATGCTACTTCTGATGTGACAATTATCTTGCATTTGATATAATGCCTTTCATATTGGAAGGATGTCTCAAAGAGCTTCACATGATTTACTACAGAGTGTCTCTTTTCAAATCGTGCCGTGAGATTTTTAATATCCACCAAACAGGGAGACAGGAACTCAGTTTGACATGTCATCTGAAGGATGGTACCTCCAACAAAACTTTGTCAGCCAGGACAGTGAGTTAAAAATTCTGATGTGGGACTTGAACCAACAACCTTATGACTCAAAGAAACAACAACAACTTTCACTTATATAGTGCCCTTCACACAGGCTAGCGTCCCAGAGCACTTGACAGTGGTGAAGCATGACGCTAAGCCATGGGGAGAGTTGGGGTGACCGTAGGTACATGGAGGTACAGAATTTAGTATGGGTGAGTATGCTTCGCAGCAAAATTGCTACCAACTGAGCTAGGCTAACACCCTGACTCTAAAATTAAGCCAGCATCTCATAAAGCTGCACTGGAAAATAGTGCTCATCAATTGATAACAATGGTAGCCAAACTCCACAATTACAGTAAAAAAAAAGCAATGGTCAGTTTTAGCAGCTGGACTTTGAGCCTACGAGAAGGTAACTTTGGGCTTACAACCACCCCCACCTTCCCACATGGCTTTTGCACAATGGTTGAGCCTGAAGATTTTTGCAATTCTCTTGCTCCCAATCACAGAGATTGTGATTTCAGTGCAGCTAAAAATAAACAACAACAACTTGGATTTATATAGCGCCCTCCATGCCAGGCCCTGAATTATTTCTTCAATATCCTGGGAGGTCGCTCTCAAACACTGGCTCTGGTTAGAAATAAAAACAAGGCCCTGTTAAATGGATCATTGATTGCATTGAAAATTTGAGAAATGTTTTTAATCAAACAACTGTATCCAAGTCAAGGTGGAGGGTATGTCTATAAGAATGGAAAACGCAAGGTTTGTATAGTTATCGCATCTTGTCTTTAGTTTGTTCAAACCAACACTTTAGAAGCACACGTTGCACTTGATCATTACAGAAACTGTTATGAAGATTCCTGGTAACTTTAATTGGAATAAGGGGGCAGCAGCATAATTGACTAGGAGCTCACTTGTTCAGATCTCGGTTCAAACTATATTTGCTGGCCTCAATCAGGACTGAATAGAGGCTAATTGTTTCCAGTTTTTTCAGGGTTAGGGAGTGGAAAACCAAGCAGAGGTCCAATTGCTGGTCCCTCTACAGCACCCTTTTCTGGTAAGTGCATGTGTGTGACAGGTGGATAGGGAGAAGTCAGGATCGGCTGTGACGCCCTTTACAGTTGAGTGGACTGCTGACACTCATTGCCAAGACTCACACGTCAACAATGGGCACTCGGGTAAGGTACTGGAGGGAAAACAGTACCCTTTGAACATTACGCCAACAAGAGGAAGCCAGACCAGGAGCAGAGAGGTTTATTCCAGTGAGAGAGAGAATTAGAATACCAATAATTGGACTCGCTAAAATTTACAAAAAATAATTTAAATCAAAATTAATTGATGTAAGGGATCAATGCAGCCGAAATCATAAAAATAAATCAATTGCGGGTGGTGGGGTGGTAACTGTAGTATTTAATTGACAGTGAGAATTCCTGTTGAGCCATGAGAAATCTATTCAGGAGTTAGAGATCAGGCCAGCATGATACTTCCAGAACTTGCTTTCTTTGTTAATAATAAATCTTATTAAGAAATGCAGCAAATTCAACCCCAAAGTTAATATTTCTGAACATCACAATGATTCTAATTTTTTTAGTTAGCTGGGTGTCTGACACATGCGGAAACCCGTCACTATGCTGAAGAGTATTCAAACCAGACTGAGAACGATTCTAAGAATAGTCCAAAGAAAATAGCACACACTTGTGTTCAGTCATGATGTAAAGCAGATGTCAGGGGCATTCTGATTCAAGCTCCTTTATTATCAGGAAACTCTCTCAATTAGCTGAAAACTGCCTGGTGTGCTTTCTTGCAAATGCTGTTCTATTTCCATGGCAACTCTCAAGCTCAGTTTTATTGAAAGGTTAAACATTTTTGAAACCATTCTTATAATTTATCCTAGGCATTAAAAGTAGGTTCAGGGATGTGCAACTATGTGACTGAGGAGTGCAGAGCTCCAAGATATATGGAAAGGTTCCCAGTGCACATGCTTGCTTTAGAAAGATTGAGTGAACACGAACATGACCCAAGTCTTTGCAAAGGTCACAGACAAAATAATAAAAATGATGATATTCAGTTATTATTAATAATTGTTAATAATAATGAGGAGGAAGTATGTTAACCAACAAATTGAATGCAGACCCATGTGGCAGTACAAGACCAGCATAGTTCCTATAATCATTGGTGCAACTGGGACGGTTAATAAGACAATTCAAAAATGGCTTGACAGGATACCTGGTGTACAAAATATCCACTTCCTGCAGAATCTAGTTTTCGGAAGTTCATATATAATAAGAAAAGTTACATCCATTCAAGTGTAACGTGGCAGTGTTATTGGTCTACTGAACCATTACTGAAATTCACTTAGAAATTGCCCCTCTGGAGTGATCTAAATCTCAATAACATAAGAATAATCACCATCATCATTATTCCTTGGATTTGTAAAAGCATCATATCAAATCTTCTCAAAGTGCCCAGGAATGTCCCACAGGCATGAATTGAATGATCATTTTTTTCTGGAAGACTGTTGGCTAGGATACCAAGGAGAAACTCACTTCTCTTTTCGAGAGTCATGGGATCGTTAATGTTCACCTGGACAGGCACATGTTTAATGTCTCATCTGAGACATTATGGTATAAATTATGATTTCTTAAGAATTGAGGTCTGAATTATTAGAATTTGGTAGTGGTATATACAAACCGATGGGAGTCTCAAAACAAACGTCCTAAAGCTAGGTCAAGCATTTGTCTTCCATCTTTCAGAGTATAGATTTTGACTGCTGGTTAGCAGGAACATTGCTTTATTCCAAGTGCTAGCAGGGTATTTGACTTAAAACATAAGAACATATGTTTCAAATTAAAAAGCCTCAAGCGGTACTAGGAATTAGATTTTTTTCTCACATTATTACACATGTGTGCAACAGACTTCAACAAAACCAATTTATGCTGCTTCACATGATAAACTCATTTAAAAAATGGATTCCTTAAGAACATGATTTCGCCTGGAACTTGAGAAGGGGAGAGAATAACATAATAATAATTGTCGCATTCAATATGTCACCTATAATATTGAAGTGAATCAAAGTGATTCACAGGTTTTTGCTATTAAGGCTGGTGTGGTAACAGGATATGAAAAATACATTTTGCACATTGCATCATAAACAATGTGAAGTGAATGACCAATGTTATCTGGGGGAAGTGTTGACCAAGAACACAAGAAGAAATTCCCTTTTCTTTTCAAACAGTGAAATGAAATCTTTAACGTCGCTCTGATCAAGCAGATGGGACCTCAGTTTAACATCTTACCCACCAGTTCAGTGCTTCCTTCAATACTGCGCTTGAGTATCAGTTTGGACTGTGAGCTCAAAGTCCCAAGGTGGAGATGTTGGAATCTAACCTGTGAATGTGATCTCGACTCTCGAATGTAATTATGTAATTAAAGAGTCAGAGTGAGGTTGCTTTCCGGTAACTGGTCTCATGTGAGTCAATTTGTGGAACTTCTGCTCTGAAAAGGTGTGTAACTGCAGAGATTTTTGCAATTTAAACCATATTTTCTATTGAAAAAAACACCAATGTTAATTGGCTGACATTTGAAATCTGGTACTTTTATGTGCATTCGCCTAGCTGCTAATTCTCTATTCAAGATTTTTTGTTAAAGAGCATTGATTTGTCAACATAATTTTTTCAGGTTTCAAATACCTCTGCTTATTGTGAAATGTAACTTGTTGTCACCAAAATTAAAATATCTCAGTGAAGTTTTTCTTTAGCAATGAACTTCCACATAACTATCTTTTGAGCAGATAAATCATGGGAGTGTCAACCTAGACTATCAGTTCACCTGTTAATTGAGGAACAATTAATTGTCTCAATGTTAATTGTCTCAAACCTCGATAAAATTATTACAAAATATATCTGTTAAGTGTAGTGAGATGTTATTGATGAGACATTCAACTGAAATACTGTCTGTCTGTTCAGGTGAATGTTAAAAGATTCCATAAACAGAAGGTAGTTTCTCTCCATGTCTTGGCCAACAAGGCTCCAGATAAAATTGGTCATTTCACTTCATGGCTGTTTGAGGGACATTGATGTTTGCAAATTGGCTGCCACAATCACCTACAAAATACACGGGCACTAAACTTTACAGTAAATCCTATGAAACAGTTTTAGACATCCTCTTGATGTGAAAGGCGCTATATCAAATGCAAGGATTATTGTTAAATGAAATGAGAAAGGAGCTACAGCGAAGGGATTCAGAGTGTCTGTAAAGGTTGTCAAAAAGACATACAGAAATCAATGAATTACTTCACAGTGATACAAAAGTAGGACTTTATTGCAAAATCATTCTGGATAATGCACAAGATTTTTTTCATTGGGTTTTCTCTTCATTGATTTGTCCCTTTTTTATTTCAACAAAGTCAAAGCTTGATTATAATGGATGCACGGTGCAAAAATGTATTGCTTGTAGCCATTCAATCAACGTAAATCTTAACATTGTCTTTTAGATTTGCTATAAAAACTGAATGAGAAAGGCTCTGAAATATAATACAGTATATGTAAGTCATGCACACTTTCCATTTCTTATACTTCCTATGTTTTTTACATTTCAATAAAGTTTCTCATGTAACTTTCCATTTTGAATGAAGTAGATCGAAGCAACTGTTTATTTATAATATTAATCCTTACATTTGATACAGTGCCTTTCACATCTGGAGTATGTATCAAAGCGCTTCACAAGATTTACTGTAAAGTGTATTTTGGAAGCAAACACAGCAGCCAATTTGCGCACAGCAATGTCCCACTCTCTGACTCAGAGGCAAGAGTGCTACCAATTGAGCCAGACTGACACAGCAGTTTTTTTTTGTAAAGTGTAGTGACTGTGGATTTGAAGATGAAAGCAGCAGCCAATTTGGACACAGCAATGTCCCACAAACAGCTATGAACTGAATGACCAATGTTTATTTGGGAAAGTGTTGGCCAGGATACTGGGAGAAACTCTGTTCTATTTTCGAATAGTGCCATGGGAATTTTAGTGTCCACCTAAATAGGCAAACATCTAATATCAAATTGGTCTTATATCTGAACGACGGCACCTCTGACAATCTTACCTCAGATTTCATGTACAAAGAGGCTCATTAATTTGGAGCAAAATTAAGTTGTTGATCTAATTTGAGTAAAGATTATTACCGTGTTAATGTTTAGTATTTGAACCACAAGTTTGTATTGCTCTTCGTGGGTAAGCTTTCAGTCATTCTGTCCCACCCTCAGGAAATCAATCCCAAAGACACTCCGCCACCTTAAGACATATGTCTTGAACTGCGGCTTCATCCACTTTTCCACCCCCCTCCCCCCACCCCACCCCCAACCCCATTCACATTCTCACCTCCCCCCACTCCTCACTTTTGTGAAGCTTTTTGAGACATCCTCCCAATGTGAAAATAGTTATATTATTGTAACTTCTTGTTTTTGGATGGTTGATCCTTGGTCAAAAAAATTTGAATTGGATTGTAGCACCCATAGTGTTTCTAGAGAACAGCAATGGTAAATGGGCTAAACACTGTCATAGATTTAAGGAATTCTGCAAGTTTTACTCCTGCATCTTCTTCGATTCATTTTGCCTTGAACAAAATGTTTGTGTGATGAGAATAGCTTAAGACTTATTTCTCTGAAGGCTAACATTATCCTACATGTTTGTTTTATCTCATTGGCACTTTTCTGTTCAGATGCCCTCTTTATCCAATAATGGAAAATGGGCATGATTTTCAAAATAGAATCGACATTGAAAAAAACAAACTCAAAACCTTTTCAAAAGGGAATATCATCTGGGCAATATTGTAACATTTATGGACAATGACATTTATTCGAGTGTTTTGAGTTTCAGAAGAAAAAGACAACTGAATAACAAGCCTGAAACTTTAAAAGTTTTGGGAAGACTAATTCATAAAAACAGTTCAGCTTAACAGCAATACATAAGCAAACAATGGAGTACATAAAGGCTTAAATAAGGATATCCTTAATATTAAATATTGGGAGCAAGTTCCACTTGAATAAATTGTTCCAGACTGCTCAATACTGACTGGAGGGAGGGAAAAGTTAAATACTAGAATGTGTAGGCTACAGAGAGAAAATTGAAGGAAATATTATAATTTGGAAAATTAAAGAAAGCTAAAGCAAATTGCTGGCTTTTGGGATCCAGAATTTGCTGTTTCAGAATTCTTGCGAATTACATAGATTCTGATATTCACAAGCAAGTAATGTTATAGGCCCATTCGCCCACAAATAAGCAGTCACTTTACAGTAAATAATAATAATAATCCTTGCATTTGATATAGCGCTTTTCACGTCTTCTAGAAATCTCAATCCACTTCACAGAATATACTGTAAAGTGAATTGACTGTTTATTTGTGGGCGAAATGCGGCAGCCAAATTGCACGCAGCAGTGTCCCACAAACAGTCGTGGATTGAAGTGACCAATTTATTATTGTGTTTTTTTCTTGAAGGATTATTATTAGGCATGTGGAATAAGGAAACTTGCCCAAGGTTTCACCTTGCCGGGAATTGAACCCAGGTCTCTCGCTTGAGAGGTGAGTGCTCCTAACCACTGAGCTACAGGGCTCCACCAGGACTACATCTATAGGACTGTGCTGGAGAATACAATGATCTTAAAGCTGATGGTAGAGGAACCTTAGAAACGCCAGGGATGGGGACAAGCTTTTGGAGAGTCTTAAAGGCTTTGAATAGTTCAGCAGTGTTAATGTCTGGGTAGAGAGGAAAACTGCACAAGATTGCAAGCTTAATTTGGATGAAGAAGATCCTGTACGGAGTCCTGTAGCTCAGTGGTTAGAGCACTCGCTTTGCAAGTGAGAGACCTGAGTTCAATTCCAGGCAGGGCGAAACCTTGGGCAAGTTTCCTTACTCCACACGCCTAATAATAATCCCTCCAAAACAAAAAACAATAATAAATTGGTCATTTTCAATCTACGACTGTTTGTGGGACATTGCTGTGCGCAATTGGCTGCCGCGTTCACCCATAAATATACAGTCAATTCACATTACAATATATTCTGTGAAGCGCTTTGGGATGTCTAGAAGACGTGAAAAGCGCTATATTAAATGCAAGGATTATTATTATTATCCTTCGGCCCATCTGATCTAATCCTTCCGGAATACCCACATACCCACATCATACTGAGTTTTAAATGAGTCCAGAGTCCAGATCTCTGCTAATCTTCCTGGCAACTTCTATGCATCTGTCTACACTGACAATTCTAAGCATTACTGAACCTTTGGGTAAAGAAAAACTTTCTGGCATCTGTCCTGAAATTGCCCTTTACAGCTCTAAACCTATGTCCTTTTTTTCCACTCTCTTAGTACATTCTATAGCATTGTTCTGGGTTTACTTTATCAATCCATTTAACACCTCTGTACAGTTCACTTTGAGATGCCTTCTCTCAAGATTGAAGAGCTCTTTTAGTTTCCTCATAGCTGATTCTCCTCGTTGCTCTCTTCTGCACTGCCCCTAGCGCCTGGACAGCCCACTCATGTAGCTGTGATTAGATGTTAGATTCTAAGTAGAAATGAGCTGAGGATGAGTTGGACAGCCAAGGAGAGATTGAAACATAGAAACAAGAGAAGGCATTTCAGCCCCTTGAGCCCGTTCTGCCATTCTAGAGTCTTGTACTCAGTGGTCAGAGCACTCACCTCGCAAGCAAGAGACCTGAGTTAGATTCCCAGCAGAGCAAATGTTGGGCAAGTTTCCTTACTCCACACATCTCTGTTTACCTAGCAGTAAGTAGGAACCCAGTTGTTAGTTGATTGGTGGATTGCTTTTCTGGGGGTAATAATTCCTTTTAAAAAAAATTGGTCACTCAATCCACTCAATCCATGTTTGTGGGACACTGCTGTGCACAATTGGCGGACATGTTTCGCCTCCAAAATATGCAAAATATCTGTGCATCAACTCCAATTATCCACCCTTGCCTCATATCTCTTGATACCCTGACCTGACAAATATCTATCTACCTACCTCAGTCTTAAAATGGGTCCAGCATTCACAACCCTTGGGGTAGAGAATTTTAGATTTCCACTACTCTTTGCTCGAAAAATTGATTCCTGATTTCACTCCTAAATGGCCTAACTCTCATTTGAAGGTTATGCCCCCTTGTAGGTAATGTTAGCAAGTAGTGTTAGTGTTAGTAGGAGCCAGGAGATGTTTATGAATTGTTGGAGTCAGCAGCACCAAATGGATACCATGAAATTACTATTCAAGACAGTATCACCTCCCGCTTTCCCATGAACACCCACTCTCAACACAAACAAATTTATTAAAGTAAGGAATTAATTCAGAATCTCAATTTTGTCCTGAATGTCAATTCAGAACCTCTCCCTTAAATCCCTTTAGCATTGTGTGAAAGAATATAGAGCAATTAAATCATTTTTATTCTTGTTTGAAAGTCCACTTAAAGCCCCAGCACAAGGTACGGTTTGTTACAAAGCCAGACACACATTACAAATATGCATACATCCCTTTGAGCACTCTCACCTTTTGAAAATACAACTCAAATGAGACTATCAGCAGAGCTATAAAACAGCAAGAATCTGCTTCTTAAGATAAAATTGTGCCATTGCTTTCTTTATTGATTTTTGCCTCATTTTCACTTTAATATTTATTGTTTCCATACTTACTGCGTGGTGTAACCTAATGAAAGTTTGATTTGTTTAAGTTATCCACTGGGATCGCTGGCTTTGTTTTTAGATAAATAAATTATTATTATTATTATCCTTGCATTTGGTATAGCGCTTTTCACATCTTCTAGACGTCTCAAACCACTTCACAGAATATACTGTAAAGGTAATTGACTGTATATTTGTGGGCGAAACGCGGCAGCCAATTGCGCGCAGCAGTGTCCCACAAACAGTCATGGATTGAAGTGACCAATTTATTATTATTTTTTTTCTTGAGGGATTATTTTCAGGCATGTGGAGTAAGGAAACTTGCCCAAGGTTTCATCCTGACCATAATCAAACCCAGGTCTCTCGCTTGCAAGGCGAGTGCTCTAACCATTGAGCTTGTACTAATAAGGACCTCGCCAGTCTTCCCAGCTCCACTATTCAAAAAATCCAGCTCATTCAGAACTCTGCTGCCCACATACTTACCCGGACCAAACTCCGTACCCCGATCTCACCAGTTCTGGCCAGGCTCCACTGGCTCTCCATCACTGAACGTCTGATAAATTTCTGAATAAATAATTCAGATGAGAAGCAAATATCTTTGTTCATTGTCATCAGCTTTCCTGACATATATTCCTTTTCGCTGGTCTTCCCAGCTCCACAATTCACAAAACATAACTAATTCAGGACTCCTCTGCCCGGATACTAACCCGCACAGAAATCTGTACCCCCATCTCACCAGTCCTTGCCAGGCTGCACTGTCTCCCAATTACCGAATGGATCGACTTCAAGATCGTCTCATTCGTTTTCAAATCCCTTCATGCTCTTGCACCTCACTACTTATCTGATTTGCTTACCCCCCACTCCCCCACCTGCTGCCTCCACTCGGCTGGCTCTGACCTCCTGTTCGTCCCTCCTGTTCGTCCCTTCGCTCCACCATCGGTGGCCGTGCCTTTAGCCACTACGCCCCAAAACTCTAGAACTCTCTCCCTTAATCCCTCCGCCTTGCACCCTCCCTCCCCACTTTCAAATCCTGTCTAAAGCCCTCCCTTTTTGATCATGTTTATGGTCACCTCTCCCATCCCTCTCCCCCTGGCTCGGGTTCAGACTCCACCACTGGCAAGTGCCACGGGATGCTACCCCATGTGAAGGCCACTATAGAAATGCAAGTTGTAGCCTATAAAAGTAATCAACAAATCCTTATCAAAATCATTGTACTGTATTCATCAACATAATTGCGTGGCACAGTTCAAAAAGAGGAGAATTTGTACTTGCATCCTGTCCAATAATCCCCAGATAAAATTGATCATTCATATCATGACTGTTTGTGGGACATTGTTGTGTTTAACTTGGCTGCTGTGTTCAAATTGGCTGCTGTATACAGTCATTGCACTTTACAGTAAATCCTGTGAAGCACTTTGAAACATTCTCCCAGTGTGAAACTCTATATCAAATGCAAGGATTATTTGGATTTAAATCAGGAGCTGAATGGAACAAATTATGATAATTTGCTTGATCAATAGACCCGAATTAGCCATCATTGTACAAGTAAATAGGGTCAGATTCAGTGAAATCTTGTTTGAAATTCGGTGTGGGTAAAGAAGTTGAATAATAAAACTGCCGAAATATGTTAAATGTTTCATACATATAGATTGGTGCAGAAGTCATAAGACATAAAGTTGAGGAGAGCATTTGATGCACATTCCTTTAAGTGCTAACATCCACAGAATTTATTAAATTTTAAATATTTAAACGCGTTCCTCTTATTGGCAAAGCAAATTGAATTCTATTATTTCTTTGGGAAAATAAATGTAATTTTCCTTGATGCTCTGAAGGACAAGGGGTTGTAAAATTGCATGATCTGCATTTTCATGCATTCAGTGCACAGAGCCATCTGATGGTAATGGACTCTTCATTGAACACTCTCCAGAACAAATGTAGATCTTTCACTCTGCTATTAAAAATACAATTGAAAACACAGGAAATTTATGCTCAGGTTGGCAGTAATTTGTAATATCATGAACAAGTGAAAACCATCTCAACATGCTCCATCAACTTCATGCTATGTTTTCTATTTTGTTCTGATGCCAAAAATCAACATTTGATTCATTGCAAGGGCACTGTCTGCTTACGTGTTCTCAAGTTAGTTTCACTTCAACAAAATCTCAACGGAAATGACAGGTCTTGAAGCATAAATGTTTCAATTGTCCTGAGTTTCTTTAATGAAAAGGGAATGCATAGAACAATAAGATAATAGCATTTATAGCTTACTGGAGCTTATTTGCCTGCGGTACTTTTGAGAATATTTTCAGAAATGTCCCTCGGTGCTAAAATTCAATCAATTCCAAATAGCATTATTTAACCGATTGATGCCATTGTTTCAAAAGGCAAGATATGATTTAAAACTGTTGATTTTCAAACCTGTCATTTTTGATCATTGTATAGCTTTTGCAGTTTCAAAACTTTATTGCTTACTGTGTGATTTCAGATTCAACAACAACAACTTGCATTTATATAGCACCCTTCACGGAGGGTAGCATCTCAGAGCGCTTAGATTCCTACTGTTAGATTGATTTTCAGATTATTCTTATCAGTTATTGATAAACAATAGCTTTAAATCAGTGCACTCAGGTCTCTGAGATGCTATCCTGTGTGAAGGTTGTTATATAAATGTAAGTTGTTGTTATTCTTGTTGTTTTTAAATGGATTGTTTTATACTTCCTTAGCATAAAGCTTATTCAGCCTAAATTTATTTGGCATCAAATCCTGGAAAGCACATCAAGATTTTGAAGATATCAGCTACACTTTAGGAGGGTCAGCTCCTAATAGATTAATCGTCCACTCAGCCATAAGAGATATTGAAGTAACAGCAAGCTTCATTGTGACTACTGTATATAATTTAAAACATGCTTTATCACTAAAGTGTTAACTACTTTACTGTAGGGATTGCAGGTCACCTGCATGGCGATCTTTATAAAAAAATGGTACTTCCCAAACTGATTCTAGCCTCACATTTGGACTATGAGGTTGCAGATAAATAAATATGAGATAAATAACCAAACGGTTATTGTTCCAGTGCTAAAGAGGACAGCTTTGACAAAGGTACTGTCCTTCAGATGACATGATAAACCAAAGTCTTGTTTGCCTGTTCAGGTGAATAGTTAACATCTTATGGCACTATTTAAAAAGAGAAGGGAGTTTTTCCCCAGTTTCCTGGCCAACAATATTCCAGATATAATTGCTCATTCACTTCATAACAGTTTGTGGGATATTTGTGTGCAAATTGACTGCCGCATTTGCCCACAAAACACACATTCCTTACTCTTTCCAGTGTATCCTGTGAAGCACTTTGGGACATCCTCCCTATGTTATCATTACATTATCAAAAGATCTCAAACAGTTTCACAGGATATTCTGTGAAGTTTTGTGACTGAATTTTGAAAGATAAGTGCAGATTGTGGTTGTTGTTTTCAGCACATTTTTAGTCCCAATGTCACTTTATATCTATTAATTCTCATACCACAGGTCATTCCAACTACACCAGAGAAGTGATGCAATTTTAAAAGCGACTGGTTAGGAAATGCGCTGAGCAACGTGAGAATAAAATGTACAGACTAGATAGTACCAGGTTTTGAAGTTGAGTTAATCCAGTTTTCCCACATTACCACTGAAATGTAAGGATCCAAATGAAGGCAGAATGGCTGCTTGCAAACTCAGTAGTTATTGGGCACAACAATTTTAACAAAGTCAAGGGTAATGGCTGTTGCCCCAGGGCTATTATCAACTGGGACCATCTCCTGTAGTGGAGCATCCCATTCACATCACATAGCACACATTTTCATACAGATAAATAGCTATAAGCAGATGATACTACAAGATTATAGTCCCTAGACCTTCTGCTTCCACACTTTCGGAGTTTTATTGGGTTTTTCTCCTCCAATGTTGGAAAATGATTTGGAAATAAAACGAAAGAGTTCTACTAACATTCTAATGAATGTTAAAACTCAGCTATGAACTATAGTCACCTGGGCAAGGATCTGGGAAGCCTGGAGCTGTACCCAGGATATAACAGAGGTGTCAGGAGAGAAGATAAGAAAACTAGAAGAAGGGGAGAATGAATTTTATTTTAATAATGACATATATAGATACATCTATACAACAACAACAACAAAATTACATTTGTATAGCACCTTTCACATAGGGAGGATGTCCCATACAGTATAGGGCCTAACTACTTTACATTTAACTATGCCTATATACAAAAGAATTTTAATCAAACCTCTCCGTCTCTAACTGGAATGACAGATAAAACCATGAATAAAATACAGATGAGCCATAAAGTCATGCCGCTTGTCAGATTAAAAGAGTTTGACTTCAACTTCATCAACAAGAGTTAGACCATAAAGTTGTGAAAGCTTTTTTATGCTGAAAGATGTCTTAATCTAACAAACTAGTGTCTGCTTCTCCACTTTACCACACTGTTCAATATACTCATAAATGTACAGGGAAAGCTATTTCAAAGAGCACCAATCAAGATGGGGTTGTCTGCATTCCCTCTTTGATCTGATTTGGCAAGAAGCTGAGCAAATAAAATGTGCTGAGCTACAATTAATTCTGAAAATCTTATTTCATGTTTTACTTTCAGGTCAAATTTAGTTGGGAGCCTCCACAATTTATGGATTTGATGCTCGTCTAATGTTAGAGTATTAAAGCTATGGAGCCCCAAAGTGCTGAAATATTTTCCTCTTTCAGAGACCAATTGACTTGCTGTGAATTTCCAAGATGTATTGTTTTTCTGCGAGTTCTTTTTTTTGTGAATTACAGAATTGTGATGGAAAAGGTTTATCAGCCAACTATCTGTGGCAGGGCAAACTAACACCCATCTCAAACTTGCCCTTCCTCTTGAGAGGCCTGAAACACGTTGCTGTCACCCAACTTCACTCACATGTTTCACTCCACTCCCTAATCGAGTCCCTCCAGTCTGGTTTCTTCCCTTCTGACAGCACTGAGACAGCCTTCATCCGCCACATATGACAATCTCTCTCTGTGTGGCCAGGTCTCCCTCTGCCTCCCTGTCCTTCTGGATCTCTCCACTGCCTTTAGAACAGTTGACCATGCCATACTCCTTGACTATCTTTCCTCCCTCATCCATCTCAATGGGACCACACTCTCGTGTTCAAGTCCTACTTGGCCCACCACCATTATTTTATCTCCTCCAAAGGTTTCTCCTCCCACTTGGCCTGGTCACCTGTGATGTACCCCAAGGCTTTATCCTCGGCCCACTTCACTCTCTCATTTACATGCTCATTCTTAATGATAGATGACACCCAAATCTATGTTTCCGCCACTAGTCGATATTCTGTTCACTTGCTTGGCAGATATCAAGGTCTGGATGAGTGCCTGAACCTGGACAAGATGGAAGCCATCCTCTTTGGTTTCTGTCGATGTCTTCTCATCTGCTGCTCCAACCTCCTTAATCGCCCTATTAAGTCTCAGACTCACCAAACTTGCGCACAACATTCCGGTTTAATCCACAGCTGTCCTTCCTACGCCAGATGGGATACCTAACCACTTATTTTTCTCCACCTCTGTCACAGCACCCTTCCTTCACCACCCCACCCCCACCACCCCCAACCATACCTCACACCTAGTACTGCTGAAACCTCATCCATGTTTTCAACAGCTCTTGCCTTGATTTCTACAATGCCCTCCTCACTGGTCTCTCCCTCCTTCCCCCCCACAGCCCACCATTCACAAAATCCAGCTAATTCAAGACTCCCTCCCTGTGTAAAAGGCACTATTGTGTAAATGTAAATTGTTGCATTTGTTCATATATTATATTTCTTTTCAATGTTAAGCTCAAACCTATGAGGCTTCAGTAGTGTTCCTCCTTATCACACTGGAATATCCTCAGTCACACTTCCATAGTCAGCTGTATGCTATCTTCAGGGAATACTGGGGCACCATCTGGTGGCATGGTGGCTGATGTACTGCTCCATCTTCAGTGGTGGGTATTTCTAATGAGGATTCACCTCCCCACCCCCAAAGTTCCTCAGATATTGATGCCAAATCTGTAATCTTTGTAGCTGCAGTTTTATTGAAAGCAGATATGCACTGTTTATCAACCTCAGGTTTAAAGTGTTTACGCTCTTTTCAAATGCAACGCTCCATAATTATTTTTGTAGGAATTCACTGCTTCAAAACTGATCACGGAACTCAAGGGCTTACTTTTGATATTGGAATATTTTCAGGATAAAAATTGTGGAGCAGGCACAGCTTCATTAAATTCAAATCAGTTTGCCATCTGCATTGTGTTTTATTGACCTTGTATCTTGTTTGGAATTAAAGGTTTTTTTTTGTGTGTACTGGGAACATCCTCACATTTCAATGCAGGTTTGTTCATGAGCCCCAACATAGCACTGAAATGCTTTTATCGAAGAGCTCGTGGAATCTTAGAGATTTGTCTGCAGGTTTTTTTTCCAGCAGTTTTGCAGTGTCAACACTTTTTGAGCTCCATAAGATGAATGTCAGAGCCTAGTATAGATTCCCTGGGAAGATACCTGGAATGAGAGGATAATGATTATGAGGAAAGGCTTAAATATGAAGGCTTTATTCACTGGAGGAGACAAGATTAAGAGGGGAAATCTAAGAGAGATTTTAAAAAATTATGACATGCGTATCAGAGGATAAATAGTGACAGATCATTTTCACTGATTGATGAATTGATAACTTTAACCGAGCAGTTTTTTGAAGAATTTTTTGTACTGAGGTTCATTCTGATGGCCAACTTGCTAGCACAAGTGGCTGCTGAAGCTTGGAAATTACATTTAAAAGGGAAATTAGATCAACTCTTAAAGAACAAAAATCTAAGGGGATGAGGAAAGAGTAGGGATTATAGATTCAATGGGGAGCGAGCATCCACTCAACAACTAGGCTGAATAACCTCCTGTGCTGAAATATTTTATGATTCTATATTATAAATGTCAGCCTGGCTCAGCCGGTAGTGCTCTTCCCTCTGAGTCATAAGGTTGTACATTGGGAATTTGAACTCACATCGTCCAATTGGCAGCTCGTGGGCGCCCTCCCCTCCCCGACCTCCATCTCATCTGGCACACCCACTCCTTCCATTACCCGTAAATGTTATGTTACGTTTCTAAAAAGGAAACACAAAAATATTGCTTATGCAATGTTTCCCAAATAGGGCATCCGACTTTCAGCAGCTAAAGCAATGGACCACCCTGGTAGGCTGAAACTCCAATACATTGCTGGGGATGGGCTACATTGTTTGAGATGCTGTTGATACTGAACTAAACAATTTGCCAACTTCTAAACCCTTTGAAATGCTATGTAAACAGTGTAAATCTACACTTGTGAGGAATTTCTACCCACATCCACAGCTGATTTAAATTTCTTCTCAGAGAAATTGGTGGGTACAATTCTTTTGTTCAATAACTTATGGAACCAATTACCAAGGGAGGGCTGTTGAGTTCAATACTGTATTATAAAATACAATACAAATTGACGTTTATATAGCACCTTTCACAGTTGAGAGGACTTCCCAAAGTGCTTAATAGAACTGGCTGTGCATCCTAGATGAGGAGGAAAGCTGAGGGAAGGCAGAGGAAAGATGACTAAAAGTGTGGTCAAAGAGATGGAATTGAATAAGGTGAGAGAATGAGGTGAGAACAATTGTATTGAAATAAATTATATTTTAGTCTCTAGGCATTAGTTGTCCTATCAATTTCTCTATTATCACATTTCAAAAATGGATTTAATTGACAAATTAATTCCATATATTCTTATTAACAATGAAAATACACTGAACTAATTCTGACTCAATACAAGGGTCTATCCTTGTTTTTTAATATATCGCCAGCGTAGCATTAAAAATGAACACAACAGTATTTTTAATTTGCTGTCTTGTTGATGATGTATCTTTTAGTATGGAACAGCATCTGCCACCTGTCTTAGAGCTTAAGGTTTGTGTTAAGTTGGCCCAAATCTTGAAATTGCGTAACAAGTAAAGACCATAGATGATTTTGCACCCCGTTGCATTAAACAGATCTATCTGCAAAGAGTAAATAGGTTGAAAGCAGGCATCACTCTCCGCTAATTGTATAACCATCCTACTGAAGCTGAAATCCATAATGAGTATGTTTGTCTTAATACAATAGAAATAGAGAATGGGCAAATTTATGAATTGAAGTGACTGCATTTTCAGGTACCAACACAACAACAATTTAGGTAATGTAGTTTTGCTTGTGAAAGCACAGGGGCAAGTCAGCACAGTGAATGGGGAAAGAGAGTCAATGAATCAGAAGGTTAAGGAGATACGGAAGACGTCAGCCTGGCTCAGTTGGTTGCACTATCGCCGCTGAGTCAGAAATATGTGAGTTCAAGCTCACGCCAGGATTTTAAACTTATAGTGGGGGCTATCGAGAAGGAATTCGGGAGACTTCATCATTATAGGATTCCAAACCTTGAGTCAGCCGATAGATTGTTCTGTAGTGTTTACTGCGCAGTACATAAATTTCAGATGTCCATAGGTTAAATGAGTCACATAAAGAACTTGGATAATGTGCATTAGGTTTTATTACAGGCAGCAATTATCTGCATATTGATGGAATGGAATCTTTTCCTGATATAAAAAAAAGCAATAATGTTTTTGGCTTTATGGGTGCAGTACATCGCTTAATGTACTCTCAGAAACTAGGTACTTGTCCAAGTCACTCTAGTTGTTGTTGTCAGGTTTTATCAAATAAAATAAATGTCAATGTTCAATGGAACAAATGATGAATTGCTTATTAGTAATAATATGGTAACAATGAAGGCCAGTATCTGGGACACAGCTGTTCTTGTGGTTCCTTGACAGCTCTCCATCATTTAAACATTCAGGTGATGGTGATTATGTTAGGCACTGGAATTATAAGGAGGGAATATGGCTACCCTGTTAACCTATAACAAGGTACACAATTCAGTCACAGTTTATGGAGACAGACACAGTCCCCAGAGGCAGTAGAATTCCTTATCATTCTCAGGCATGATACATAATTACAATAGACCTTGTGAATGGGGTACAACAATTTACATTTATACAGCACTTTTCAAATCAAAATATCTCAAAGCTCTTCACACGACTGACCAAGAACTTGAACTTGATGGTGGGGGTGGAGGGGGAGCTAAGGAGGAGTGGGGGTGAGGTGGGGAGGTGACTGAAAGACAGCTATAGAAGGCCCAAAAGCAAAATAATCTTTGTATTTATATACGGCATCTGGAGTAGATCTCAAAGCACTTCATAAATTTACTGTGAAATGTAGTGACTGTGAATTTGTATATAACTGTGTACATCTAGTTGAACACAGTAGTCAATTTACACACAGCAATGTTCCATAGATGGCCATGAAATGATTGACCATTTTTATCTGGTCATTGTTGCCCAGAAATCCCCTTCTTGCTAGCTGCTTGAAAGTAACTGAATAAAATAAATATAAATTTATAAAAAAAGGAATATGAATATTATAGTGAAGTTAGCTTGACCTCCCTATCGGTTTCCCACTTGTCCACTAGGCAGTACCAATGATGCATTCAGACTGAAGAAGCAGCCAGACTGTCAGAGATACTGCAAGAAAATTCAATGACTTAAAAAAAACTGTCATAAATATACAAAGGAAATACAAAGAGGCTGATTTCATTCAATTACAAATGTCATCATCAATTTGAATTCCAAGATATCTAAAATGAGCCTGCAGTTTAAAAAAAACTTGCATGTGTTTGGTGCGGTTGCTGACTAGAGGATTTCTTTTCAGATGCAGAATTCCTTTTGCTGCTCTGTGCAAAACGCGCAGGGTGCAAATGTACTGCAGCATTTGCAAATGCCTTTCGTGTTTCGAACAGTTAAATACAATCCCAACTGCTGACTATAATTTACCTGAGTTAAAAAAAAAAGTTCTTTCTTTGTTTCTTTGTCCCTGTGCTTCCTGTGGTGTTGCTAGGTTTGTTGTGCAAGACAAAAAGACTTCTAGCGGGGAATCCAGTTTTATTGGCTGTTATAACTGTTGCTGAGTCAGATGAAGTCAAACTACCTCTTTATTTGAATCATGTGTGCTGACAGCTCACGGTCACATTACCATGAACCATAAAAAATAATCCTAGTTTTCTCACAGACACATCCCTTCCACCCCCTCCTTCTCCAAAAATGGTATATGGAATCTTATTCATGCAGAGCACTGACATTTAAATGAGACAAAATAACGCAATTACTGTTTCATTCTGACATTGCAAATTAAACACGGTCATGCAAGCAAAGATTTAAGGATCTGCGATTTGATTTCTGTCAAGGTTTCTTCTGTCCACCCAATAAGGACCATTGTAAAAGTTATTTAGATTCTCGTTGGATCACATGAACATTTGCAGTGTAATAAAAACAGAGAGAGCTGCGGAAATTTACCATCTATGGAGAAAGGAAAGTGGGTCAACGTTTCGGGTCCACGACTCTTCGACCCTTGCATTCTGACGAAGGGTCGTGGACCCGAAACATTGACTCACTTTCCTTTCTCCATAGATGCCGCCTAACCTGCTGAGTTTTCCCAGCTCTCTCTGCTTTGGTTTCAGATTTCCAGCATCTGCAGTATTTTGTATTTCGTTAACATTTATAGTGTGTTTTTTATGGTGCCCATCCCTTTTCTGGTTACTGCGTTCATTATCACAGTGTTTGCAACTACAGAATTTTTGAATTAATTTCATCGTATAAATATTCCCGAATGCATTTTTTCTTCAGCATATTTTCCTGGATTCAAGACAGAATAATGCAATTTAATGGTACAGTTACACTGCTAGGAATGAAGCAGCTTTGTTTCGGGTAGTGATGTGGACTACTTACACTGCTCACTCCACATTGCTTTCAGTCAGGCTGGAAAACAAACATACAGTTTTAACATTCAGTACATTGCACTCCTTGCTTCATTAATAACCTTAAAAGTGTTCCATTCAGCATTTCTGGGCTTTGAATGGGGCTCAGGGGAGTGAGTGCATTCTATTTGCCTTAATTAATCCTTCTAATCTGATTTATTCCCAGTGAATCTTCCCCATGATCTTCCCAGGTGGTATTTGGAAGCTCTCAGTGACTGAAAAATTAAAGGACAGATATCACCTTCAGAGCCCATGGTAGTGCAATGGATAAGGTTCACTGGACATTATTTGCCTTCAAGTGGCATATATGTTAAATCTAACTCACCTATGCATTGCTTTTTGATTATTAAAAGTACTGAGTTTGAAGACACTTGGTGACATTTTTTTTTCTAGCTTCATTGGATCACCAGAGAACCAGAGAATCCCACTTGCTTGTAACATCATCACTGGTGGCACAGGCATACCTGACCCCACAGAGCCAGCTTGGCTAATTTAGTAGTGCTCCTGTCTCTGAGTCAGTAATGAGTCTTTGAATATAAATTGAGTCTGGAAGAGAATCTTATTCTCTGCCAGATTCACTTTTAATCTCTTCCAGACTCTTCCAGTGCTTGAAGACATTAACCTGCTTGAAAGGCGCTACATAAATGCAAGTTGTCGTTCTTTGTGTCGTCCGTGTGATTTTCAAAATCACTGGTCTCAACAAAGCAGAAGCCAATCAGAGAGCGTGCATTCCATTTCAAGCCGCAGGAATTTCATGTGTAAGTGGCATATGTGGAACCCAGTAAGGTTTTGATACTTTTAAGCATGGTTTCCGCATGTGTCAAACACCCGGCTGACCAATAAAGGTGTCAGAATACTAAGTTACTTGAATGAGCCAATTGACTGTAATAATGGTGGTAGATCTACTAATCCAGCTGTACAGTGGAGTATTTGTGGATCATAAACAAGGAAGTAGAACAGTCCCAATGGCCAGTAGACATATGTATGTGTTTGTGTGATTGGATACAGATGCACATGTGGGTAGCTGGAGAAAATTATAATATATGGGGTAAACAGGAGCATGTAATATTAGGTATTACTGATTTTAGTGATAATCACTGACTGCTTTTGCCTGCATTTTTGATCGTTAATTATTTTTTGCCAGATGGGTGCCAGCCAGGTTTAAGCGAAAGAGTATGCAAACCAAACTGAGAGTTCCGCATTTGTTTGTCAGCTACAGGAAATTTCCCTTTCTTTGGAATGGAATGTTTATTCTGTTCCTGGAGCAAGCTTTCCCACCATTAGGGCTTGACTTGCAGGTTAATGGGAGCTGAGTGGAAAGTATTCCTGTTCTCAGTGATCAGTCTGCTTATCCCCCAGTGCCTTCGCCTTGCATCCTCCCTTTGCTCCTTCAAGGCCGATCTCAAGACCTTTCTCTTTGACCGTGCCTTCAGCTCCCCTCTCGACTCTCTACCCCCTCCTCGCTCCCTCCCTTCCCTCCCCTCACCATTTCCCCCCTGCTCGGGTCCTGACCCAACTGTACAGCGCCTTGGGACGTCCTCCCGACATGAAAGGCGCTCTATAAATGGAATCTTGTTGTTGTTGCCTCTCCAAGATTTTGCTGATGATCTTGGTTGGCTGGTCTGTCAGCGGCAGTGCCGTGGAGTGCCCACGTGGATCAGAAACTGGAATACCAAGACCGCTACAGAGGGTTGATTTGATTCCAAGGAAACCCAGCTTACCCTCTGCCACTCCCCAAAGGGTAGACACTATGAAATAATTATTACCTGTATTAATATCATATCAATGTGTACCTGGCTTTGCATGTTATGTGTACACTGAACAAATAAAGAAATATGTGTTGTGATTCATCATTGCATTTCTTTCATTATTCATAGTCTTAATAGATATACACAGAGGGAGAGAGGATAGAAGGGTATGGGAAGGAATAAGAAGTTTGTGGAAAAAGGAGTACATGTGGAGTACAAATACTGGCAAAGATTAGTTTGGCCGAATGGCTGAATGCTGAAAATTCTATGCAAGATTATGTAATAGCAGGCAGATAAAAGAGTCGGTAGTGCCTCAAAGTGTACCAGGCAGAGATAGACACAGCTGTGACATATTATGTGATGCCAGCTGATATTTTCTGAAATTTGATTGAGCAACAATAATGGATCACTACATGTCATAAAGTTGATGCCATTTCTTTGTAAAAACTGATGTAAAGTGTTGCATGGTGGCAATACTAGTTGGTAAAGATTAACATTATCTGTGATTAATATAATTCAAGGTGAAGTGCATACGGAATACCTTACTTCTAAAAGTGTTCTGGCCTCGATTAATCACAAATGAGGTAACTTCTAAATGATTATTGCTCACAAGGCAATGATGATAATATTACACCAGAGTTAAATGGCATTCAATTCTCAAATACAATGACATTAACCTTGACATTTATGATCCATCTCATGGTTTTGGAGGTCCAGGATGCATTCAGATTGCTGCACCTCTGTAAGACTGATGGCATGAGCTTGCACATTTTAAACTGCGTTGCTTAGGGTGATACAATTTCACGATATTAAAAATAAATCTGTCAGTAATTCCTACTTTTCACCTCTTTTTAAAAATGTCAGCAGTGATTTCCCATATTTGTCTTATGTGTTTAGGCCAAAGACATTATCCTACATATAAAGATTATATGGAATTTGGAAATTTTGTAAATCATTTTTAAATTCAGGTCTTACTTTGTAGGTGATTTACCACAGTGCAGTAAACACACTGAAAAATCAGCTTCTAAATTAAAACTAATATAAGACTATTTTCCAAAATTCCACATAATCTTAAATTTTAAGGCAATGATCTTAAGCCTAAGTAATTTCAGCCCCACCCCCATCCTCCCAGATATTTTTCAGGGGAAATGCTTTACATGTCTGTTTCAAGAGCGTGTTGTAGCATGTCCTCTTGTCTCTTTAATTATTTAAAATCAATTAGCCTGTCTGTGTCTATATGTCTAACATAATTCAAAACACTGCATTCATTATAATGTGCAAGGAAAATACATTACAGTTCAGGAAACCTGTGGTTGGTTGGCACCATGTGTTGCATATGATCATTTCACCTCTGGGATTTGGGTTCAATTCACGCTGATAGTGATTTAAAATCGGTTCCAGCATTAAAGTGATCTGGAGCAGTGAGTATCTTCTATATATGATTGGGGAGAGCCCTACATTCATCGAACCGGCTGGTTAGCTTTTAAGGTTAGCCTTCAGCTCCCCTCTCGACTCTCTTCCCCCTCCTCGCTCCCTCCCTTCCCTCCCCTCACCCTGACCATTTCCCCCCTCCTCGCTCCCTCCCTTCCCTCCCCTCACCCTGACCATTTCCCCCCTGCTCGGGTCATGACCCAACTGTGCAGCACCTTGGGACGTCCTCCTGACGTGAAAGGCGCTTTATAAATGGAATCTTGTTGTTGTTGTTGTTGTTGTTGTAATGTTATTCAAGTATGCCTGAAAAATATCACCAAATCACCAAATCTTTAAAAACATCAGAAATGGGCCCACATACATTACCTCCCACCTCAAATATTTAACTGGTCGATATTTTAGCATAGTCTGAATCGATTCACGAAATATCTATTTGTGCTACCAATATTAATATTTCTTAATCCTTGCATTTGCTACAGAACTTTACCACATTGTTACCAATTATAACACCCCATGGTCTCAGTTTTGAAAGAAAATACTTTTTCTAAACTCACAGATGTGGAGTTTAAATCACAGTTGAGAGTTGAACAGGACACCAAGGTTCCTCACTGGCTCCATGAGGTGGAGTGTGTATCCATGTAGATTAACGCTGTCAGTGCCTGAGTGAGGAGCCAAGCAGGAAAACCTTGACTGTCTTGTTGACATTCAAATTAAGAAAGTTAGCTCTCATCAAGGACTTCATATCTGACAAGCAATCAGTCACAATAGCAGTGATCCTTGAGGCAGAGAGAGAGAGTGGCGGGTGTCATCTGTATACATGTGAAATATAGTGACTGCGTATTTGCATGCGCCATGATATTGGCTGTTGTGAGAAAGTTAAAATCTTGTCTGCTACAGTGGGGATACTTCACAGATTTTCGCTTGAAACACATTGTGGCAACACCAAGAATACACAGTGCAAGTTTACTCTGTTTCTAATTGTGTTTCATCTGACTCAGACATATTTCAGAAATCTGAAGATAATTGATGTTGTTTCCACCTTCAGAGTGTGTTTGGAACATAGAACGTTTTGCTCTAAGTGGCCACTGAAGCTAAGACCAGAAAGTTTCAAGCGACTTTGATACATATTTGAAGATATAAAAGGGCAAGGGGAAAAAAATAGGGAATTTGAATTTGAGTGGCTAATCTGGTGGAGGAGCTGGCATCAGTTTAAGCCTGTTGAGCCAAAAAACCTCCTACACTATCATTCCTATTGCATAATTCCACCTCAGCCTCTGTGTTGGTTCCAGCAACAATGATGCATATTGTGGGTAGCAGTGTTGTAAATTGCATGGAGTGAAGCTGGAGGTATCTGTTGCCTGCAGTGTATCATGCAATTTCAGAAAAACATTCCCAATGCTAATAGTGAGGCTTGTGGAACAAACAGCAAAAGTCCAACACTCAGACTTACCCAGGTTACTGCTCTTTGAAATAAATGTTTTCTGACTAATGGTGCATTACGCTTTGAAGGCCACAACAAATGATCGAGTTGAGCTGGTATTATAATGATATTCCTTGCATTTGGAATTATTACACCGGGAAAAGCGATCCGCCAACTGACTAACAAACAGATTTCTACTTACTGCTAGGTAAACAGAGGCATGTGGAGTAAGGTAACTTGCCCAACATTTCGCCCTGCCGGGAACCTAACCCAAGTGTCTCGGTTGTGAGGCGAGTGCTCTAATCACTGAGCTACAGAACTCCACGCATTCTGCGAAGCAGCATTGAAGCTCCATTCTCGATGATCAGAATTGTTTTGGTTTGGTCAGCCTTGAATACCCTGTTAGGCCCACCTACCTGTTAGAGCTTAGGAGTATAGCTGGGTTTCTGACATATGCAGAAACCCATCACCATGCTTAAGAGTATCCAAACCAAGCTGACAATTGTAATGCTTTGGCTTGCAGTGTTAACAGAAGCTGAGTGGGATGATTACCTGCTCCCAATGAATGGTCTGCCCTTCCAGGTCCTCCCAATGAGCCAGGCTGGCTGTTCTGTCATCAGCAATGCCCTGATTTACTGCGGACCAGCCTAGCTCAGGAAATAGACTACCAAGACCATCACAGAGGGCTGACTCAATTCTGGCATTCCATTGCCAGACATGTCACCTTGGAGCCAGGTCAGCTCCAAGGAGAACCCGCTTACCTCCTCCCCAAGCAGTATAGTCACTGGTTGATCATTCGACATCTGACAAGCATGGGTTTTAGCCCTCAATAGGTGGATGGTAGTTACCAGAAACTCCCTGCAAACTTTTCTGCGGGCCACGCAGCTCAGAACGAAATGGTAAGAGCATTGCCACCATCTTCAAACATTTATGTAATGGTGGGAGTGTAAACAGACACGACCATAAAATGTGAAACAAAAATGGTTTTATATATGGGGTATTGCAAACAAAAGCAGGTAAGTATTGTTAACTGTATAAAAGATGGGTTGCAGGTAGAGGAATGTATCCAGTTCTAGGCACCTCATTCTAGAAAGGACAGCCTGACAAGGAGACAATACAGTGGAGATTTCACTGGATGATGCCAGGTGTGAGAGTTTATAAATATGTAAAGTGACTGGAAAAGTTTCACTATTTGTTGGAGGGTTACAAGGGGTGGTGTGGAACAATAACACAATTCACACTGCGTTCTTTATCTCACCTGCAATAATGGCGGTGATCCTGGGCATATGTCAAGGATTTAGGAACATAGGAACAATAGTAGGCTGCCAAGTCTTATCCAGAGGGAAAGGGGAAATAAAGAAGGGAAAAAACATCTGTTTCTACTCTTGTGTGCCATCTAGTGGACATATACAAGAGCATCAGCAGAGGCTTGAGAGCAGATAGAGTGTTTGCGCTCCACATTATGGTAATGGTGACCCACGAGGACCTGAAGAGAAGAGGAGAAAAATATATTAAAAAGATTTAAGGTAATCATTGAAATAAAATTACAGTTATCTATAATGTATAATTATGCATTTTATTTCAGTGGTTACAATAAATGGTATGATGGTGTCATTCCATCTTAAACCCTTTTTGAGTAAATGATAATAGATGTTATCACTTTTTCCTTGTCTGGTGCATATGGTCCACATACACTAGAAAGACAAACTTTGCATCTTGCGACATTGTTTGATAGCAATGAGGCTGAAAAAGCAAAACAACAGTATAAAAAGGGTTTTCTCCTGCTGGAAAAAGAGCCTGAGGAAAAACTATTGGACCAGACACTTGGAAAATTCTCAGTTCTTCAAAATGGTGCCATGGGATTATTAATGTCCACCAGAGCAGACAGACTGAACTTCAATTTAACCCCTTATGAAGAAACGGCATATCCAACAATAAAGTCCTGCACTGAAGTCTCAGCCTAGATTTTAACTCAAATGTCAGTCATATGAAATTCCTGTCAATCAAATAAAATTCATGATTATTTATCAGACTCAGTAACACTAAACCACACAAACCACACTCAGCCCAATCCCTTCTGAGTATGCTGGTGAGGGAAAAAAACATCAGCATATCATCTGCTAGTAGTAAAATGAGCAAATAAGATAAATATAAATAAATAAGATAAAATAAGATCTTGGAAGGTGGGATGTCCTTCCGACGTGAAAGGCGCTATACAAATGTAATCTTGTTATTGTTGTTGTAACTAAAGGAACATAGCAGTACTGAATTCAGGATTTAGCCTGGCTCAGTTCATTGCGCTCTCCTGAGTCAGAAGGTTGTAGGTTTAAGCCCCATATCACATTTGAATGCACAATCCAGGATGACATACCAGTGCAATGGTGGGGAAGTATTGTATAGTCAGAGGTTTTCTTCAGATGAAATTTTAATTCAAGGTCTCAACTACCTGTTTGAGTGGACGTCAAATAACCTGTGGTACTATTCGAAAAGGAAAAGAGAGAGTTTCCTGGTGGTTTCCTTTGGATAAAATTAATCGTTCAGTTCATGGCTGTTTGTAGAATATTTCTGTGCACAAACTGGCTGCTACATATGCCTACAAAGTAGTCATTACACCATTCAGTAAATCTTGTGAAGTGCATTGAGGCGTCCTCCAAACAAATTGTTATAATTTGTGCAGACAGAGCTCTGATCTGAGAAATCTGTGCAACATTCTAGTCATCATAGGGACATCTTGGAATTGAAGTGGTACAAGTGAGTGACAAGTAAATTGATATCCTGAATTAGAAATATGAATTATGAGGATGATCAGCCTGGAGAAGTGAAAGCCCAGAGAGCTGTTGGGGACAGACAGTTCAGAGTTAATTACCTCATCCTGAGAACAGTGAATACGTGGAATTTACAAACCAGGGTTGAGATGTAGGTAGATTGTATCAGATTTAGCGAGCTAATTGGTAACAGAATCAATTCAGGAATATAAGACTTAGAGTATCATAGATTTTGTTCCTTTCTTTGAGCCAGATAAACAACAATGATTCTTTTTATGTTCCTGTACATCTATCATTCTCCCATATCTCTGATTTTAACATTAATTCGATACGATGATCTTGTTAATAGCCTGTTTCCAATTGTTGGCGAATCCAAAACCAGGGGGCATAAATAAGATGGCCAGTAATGTATCTAAAAACTAGTTAAGGAGGAATTTATTTACACAGAGGGTGGTGTGAATGTGGAACTGACAGCCAGAAACTGTGGTTCAAGCAAAAACTGTCAACATGTTTAAGAGGAAACTTGATACATAAATGAGGGAGAAGGGAATAGAGGAGTACAGGAAAGGACATTTACAAAGGGTGGAGGCTTGTGTGAAGTTTGAATACTGGCACAGCCAAATTACTTATTGGGCCAAACGCCTTGTTTCCATGCTGTATTCTGTGTAATTCTATAAGTAGGGAGGCAAGTGACTGCCCACCCAAGGTAAAGAGCACTATAAAGTGCAATGAAATACTGGGGAGAGCTCCTGCCAGCTTTTATCCTTCAACAGAGGAGGTAAGAGTAACCATAACACATCATACTTCTATAAGACAGGTTGATGTTGAGCTGGAATCTGCATTTGAATGGAGCAAAGGAAAGGCCCTAACATTTTATTGTCAGGCAGCTGTAAGTTAAACAATTTCTTTAAAGACTGGTGATTTTAATAGATCCAACGCATGGTTCTGAAATGTCATTGGTATTATCTTAAATTCTACTAGGATTTTCTGAACACTATAATATACCTATTTCTGTGTTTTGACAGAACAGCTACCAATAACCAACAAATTACATTTATATAGCGCCTTTTACAACAGAAAGATGTCCCAAGGCACCAAAGAGTTAAGGGTGGCGATTCAGGGATGTGGAAAGGGGTGGAGATTAGGGAAGATGGAGGTGAGAAAGTGGCCAATGGTCAAAGAGGAAGATCTTGAGATAGGCCTTGAAGGAAACGAGGGAAGGTGCGAGATAGAGTTCCAGAGGGTGGGGGCAGAAATGCTGAATGCCCAACCTCTAGTGGTGGGGAGGGCATGTGACATGGAACAGGTCAGTACCTGCTGAATGGAGGGAGCGGACAGGTTGTTATGATGTTAAGAGGTCGCAGAGGTAGGGAGGAGCAAGGCGGTGGAGGACTTTAATAGTGAGGACAAGGATTTTAAACTCGATCTTTTGAGGGATGGAGAGTCAGTGGAGCTGGGCGAGGATGGGAGTGATCGGTCCATGGAGCTTTCTTAATAAAGTAAGAGAACTAAACTCTGAATGATTGTTTTTTCATGAATATAATTGACCAAAGTATGATAATGTTCAACTTTTCATAAAATTGCACAGAATCACTCCGACTATATAGGATGGAAACAGGATATTCGGCCCAACTAATCCGAGCCAGTGTTTGTACTCTGTACGAGTCTCCATCCTTCCTAATATCCCATTCTCCTCTATTCCCTTCTCCCTCAGGTCATTTCAAGTTATGTTTCTGTCATACATATTATACATATTATAATAATAATTCTTACATTTGATATGGCATCTGTGGAGTCCTGTAGCTCAGTGATTAGAGCACTTGCCTCACAAGCGAGAGATCTAGGTTCAATTCCCTGCAGGGCGAAAACTTGGGCAAGTTTCCTTACTCCACACGCCTAATAAGGATCCCTCAATTGGTCACTTCAATCCACGACTGTTTGTGGGACACTGCTGTGTGCAATTGACTGCTCATTTTGCCCACAAATATACAGCCAATTCACTTTACATTGTGTATATTTGTATACATATATTTGTATATTTTGTGAAGCGCTTTGAGACGTCTAGAAGATGTGAAGAGCACTGTATCAAATGCAAGGACTATTATTATCATTATTATTATCACATTGTCTGAATATCTCAAAGCATTTCACAAGATTTACCATAGAGGGTCGTGACTATATTTTTGTGAGTGAACGTAGCAGTCAAAAGACCGACAAGAGAAATAGAGATGTTTCAAACTTGATCTGGGCAAGTCATAAACAATTTAATTATATTCACAGTGCAGGATGTCTTAAATTGTATTTTAAAAACCTGGGCGATTGTTTAACTTTGAATCCTGCATTTATAAAATGTATTTGGAGAGTAGTGAGAGAGTGCTGCAAAATTTATTTTACATAGAGAGAAAGTAATAAGAATACATACCATTAACATATTAGCAATAAAGATATATTTATCAATATTGTGTGCCTAGATCCATAACTGTATCAAAAGTTGTTTTATTATTAACTGTGATAATAATAATGCTTGCATTTGATATGGCATCTTAATATCACAATAATTTATCGTAATGACTGCCTTTTATTGGTGGAATGTGGCAGCTAATATATGTATAGCAATGTCCCACAGACAGCCATGAAAGTGAATGGCCAATTTTACCTGGGGGACTGTTGGGCAGGACACTGGGAGACACTCCACTTTTAGTATAGTGCCAAGAGGATCTTTAATGTGCATTTGAAAAGGCAGACGGGATCTTTGCATCCCTTTTACTAATTTGGCCAAATTATTGCAATGTTTAGGGAGTAGCAAAATTCATAGCATTGGATTTCCAAAGGTCCTATTGCGCTCTTGGCTTTCCCTCAGCCCTGGTTTGGCTACGAGATTTTTTGCCAGGTGATGCGAGATTTTAAGAGGTCCTCATCTGCAATACTTTGCCAGGTTATTCTTGGTTTTCCATGACCATCTGGCTGCACTTTCAGTGCTTGATGTGATAGTCTGGAATATGTCATCCTGAGCACATGACCTGGTTAAACTGAACCTTTTTTTGTATGTGAGTTGGATTTCTGGCAGCTGCGTTATTATTTGTCTAACCATTGTACTCATCATTTTATTTCTTCTGCTGATCTTGAGTATCTGGCAAAGGTGATTGATGTAGAAAATATCAAGTTTCTTCTCTGCAATCTTTGTCCTTAGCTAAGTTTCAGTGACATTTCACCATCTGATAAAGCAAAGCACCAACTCAACATGATCAGGTGTATATGGCACTGTAAACACTACATCTCATGATATGCATCGGTACCACAATCTCATTCCTAATGGAAAACAGATGACAGTCAGCAATGTTTTATCATAAGTGTATCACCGTGAAGCTTGAGGCTCTTGCTCTTTCTCGTGAATAAAATACGATAAACCATTTACTCATCTTTGGAAAAAACTTTCCATTCTTATAAAACTGCTGTCTTTGAACCACATTTTCATTTTTTGGGCTCAATCATAGGAAACAGTGGAGCAGAATGATCTCAATCAGGGCTGTAAAATTGAACCCTTGCAGAAAATGTAAAACTGAGTTATCATGAGCCTAATCTTATTAGTGTGTGGCAAGAGAACAGATACTGACCTATCTCAAATTATTACTGTTTACAGTGTAATGGTTGTTGCCAAAGAGCATTGCAGGAGTGAACAGTTCAGGCCTGTAACACTTTGTGTGGCCTCTGCTTCTTTCACGGTGCTGCAGGGAACATATGTTAAGCTTGTAAATCTGTATAAAAAGCGCCCAGGGTTTAAGTTATTTACTTCAGCATGTCACTGCTTTACATCAGTTTGGAAGGGATTACTTCATTGAATCTATAGAGAATTTTACTGCATCCTACATGCCTTATAACTCAAACTGTTTATTTTACCTCCATTGATCATGCACCATTGATAAAATTATCATGAAGTTATATCAATAAGTGATTAAAGAGTGGAATTTTGCATGGCATTTGGCTAAACAGTGGACTGTGGGCAGATTCATTCTTCTTCTTTTAAAATAAACCATCTCAACTTCAAAAGCAGGCCAGATCTCCAAACTGAAAGATCTAATCTCAGTTTAGCCATTAAAACAAATGCCATATTCAGTCATCCACAATTGGAATATTGTTTCAGGATTGGACATCAATCCTTCAAGAGGACATTGAAGCATTGGAGAAGATTCAGAGAAGAGCAACGAACAGGACTCCAGGAACAGATAATGTAGATTTAAGCCTATTTAACTTAAAGCAAGAGAGAATCAAAATGTTATATTTTGATATTGTTTCAAAATATTTAGTGTCAAATGCAGTGACTGTTTTTTTTATAAGCAAACAAGACGATCATTTGCTGCAGCCTTATCTGTCTCTTGATCACCTCCACACTGATTCATGGGAGACACCTCTGACTTTCTGATCCACAAAACCTTAATCAAGCAAACAAACTTGAAAATATTCTTGCATTTCTATCATTTCAACAGCATTGTCAAGCATTTTGAGACATTGTCCCAATTATATATATTATTTTTATTATTATTATTATATATTATTAATATATATTATTGAAAGGTGCTATATTAAATGCAAATCTATTGTATAATTCACCAAACCAAATCTGACCCTCTTCTCTGCATTACCTCTAATAACCTCTCCAGCAGCACAGAAATTATGATATCCCATTAGTTTTCTCGTCTGAATCTTCCTTATATCATCTGTTGCTATTCTGAGACAGAATCCCATCCCAGCTACTTTTGAAGAGATACTCAACACAACATCAACTGATTGTTTGGAATTATAGCATATCCATCGACCCAAGGCAAAAAGGAATCTTGAGCTTTTTCATTTGAAATGCATGGCCTGTAGTTTTGCTCTTACAGTCCATGTCCTCAAATGTAAGAATGGAGTCAAATAACCCCTCAAATCTCCCTTTCTATACCCCCTTCCCCCACCATGTTAAGACCTGAATCATGCACCCTCTAATATTATTGTTTCTAATGAAGACATGCTCAGACCTTTCATAACTTATACATCATTGACTGGGCCAGACACAGATATTTTTTTCCATTCATCATCACCCAATGCTTCCTGTTGCTCAGCTAGGAATTTGCATTCTGCAATTTATCACCCAATTATTGAGCAATAGACATTGTGGAAATAATTATTTATCGACAGCAGAACATCTACGTGTCTTTCCATATCCAAAACCATATTTTCTGCAGTCTACCAGTGCGTGTATCATGAAGAAAACCAATCTCACTTTTAGTTTATCATTTCCATAATGTCTACCTATTCAATGGATGTTAAAGATCCCATGGCACTTTTCTAAATGGGAGGAATTTCGCCTGGTGTCTGGCCAACAATCTCCCAAAATAAAATTGCTTGTTCACTGCATGCTGTTGTTGGACATTGCTGTGTGCAATTGCCTGATGCATTCTCCCACAGTACACACAGTCACTACATTTACAGTAATCCTGTGATGCACCGTGAGACATCCTCCTGACGTAAAGTCACTGTATCAATGCAAGTTTTATTATATTTCACGTAGTGTAGAGCAAGATTTACATCTTAAAACGATTTTCTTTGTGATTAACCAAATCATTATTTATGAAACAGTAGAAAGGATAAATCAGCTAGAAATGCAGATGTACCTTGTAAGAAATATTGGCAAACAGCCAACTTCCAGAAACCCCTAAATCCTACAACAAGATGTATTTTAACGCTATTGTGCTCTCACATGTTCAGCAGAGTCAGTTGAAAATATTTCCATGACAGCTTCTTTAATTTATGAGCTGCATGGCAAATTCTGTTTACAATTATAGACTGTACAGAATTGTAATATGAGGTGTAAACTGGGGCTTTCATAAAGGGTCAGTTGATAAAGAATTTAAAGAAGTAAAAGTGTGTCATGCGGGTATGAAATAAACATCCTTGCACCTTGTATATATAAGAGCCTTATCACATCATCAAATGTCTAAAAGCATCACAGGATTACTATAATGGTTGTGGCTGTATTGTAGGCAAACCCACAGCCAATTTGCATGCAGTGTCCAACAAATGGCCATGATATCAATGATCAATGTTATCTGGGGATTGTTGGCCAGTCATACCGGCGCTGGGTTGCCTACAAATACAGCCACAACCATTTATAGTAAATCCTGTGATGCTCTTTCAGACATTTTGATGATGTGATAAGGCACTTATACTATACTAAGTGCAAGGATGTTTATTTCATACCCGCATGACACACTTTTACTTCATTCTCTTTCAAATAATGCTCGGGATATTTAATGTCCATTTCAGTTTAATGACTCATCTGAAGGATGCACCTCTGATGACGCAGTGCTTCCCTTCACTGTATGAAACTGTGTGTCAGCCAACAGGTGTAGTGCAAAGTTGTGTTGTGACATAGGACTTGAACCACAACCTTCTGATTCAGATGTATGAGCATTAAACAACTAAGCCAGGTCGATGCATAAATCTATACAGATATGACTTTTCTTCAGAGCAGAGTTCCCTCCACCATTGACACTTCTCAAATGAGAAATTCCATAAAATGTCACATTTATGCCTTTTTAACAGGTGGCTTAATAAATACCTGCCTGTATTCTCTCCTGAATTCTCTCTTTTAGTCTGAGGTTGCTGCATCCTTGGGCTCAGATTTTTTTCTACACTGAAAAACTCCACTGAAACTCTTGTTCATGCCTTCATCACATCCAGGCTCGACTATGCAAATGCCCTGCTTGTCGGCCTTCCCAACTCCTCCCTCCACAGGCTGCAGATAATCCAGAACTCTGCAGCCTGTGTCCCCTCCTGCACCAAACCCCGTGACCCCATCTCCCCCATTCTCACCTGACTCCATTGGCTCCCTATCCTTCAAAGGATCCAGTTCAAGATCCTGGTCCTCACCTACAAAGCCCTCCATGGCCTCGTCCCACCCTACCTCTGCAACCTCCTAACCCCCTACCAACCCGCCCACTCCCTCCGCTCAGCCGGCTCCGGCCTGCTCCATGTCCCTGACCCACCGACCCCACCATCGCGGGAGAGCCTTCAGCCACTCTCCCCCAACCTCTGGAATTCCATCCTCCAATCACTCTGCCTCACCCCCTCCTTAACCTCCTTCAAGTCCTGCCTCAAGACCCTCCTCTTCGACCATGCCATTGGCCACCCCCCTTCCCTTCCCCTCCCTGACCCCAGCTCGGGTCTGAAATGCTGTACTCTGTCCAGCACCTTGGGATGTCCTCCCGACATGAAAGGCGCTATACAAATGTAATCTTGTTGTTGTTGTCTCAGACAAAAATCTAAAAAAGTTAAGCATCGCCTTTTAAAAAATAGTCTACAACAAATCTTTTCAGTTAAAATGGATATAAGATCAACTGTAATATACTATAATTTATTATTTGCTTTTTATTTATTAGGGTTCTTTACCAGCAAAGAAATGTGATATTTTGCTCATGGGTTAATGGACAGTACTCTGCTATATTTTCCTACAGGAATAATAATAATAATATTCATAATAATAATCCTTGCATTTGATATAGTGCTTTTCACGTCTTCTAGACATCTCAAAGCGCTTCAAAGAATATAGTGTAAAGTGAATTGACTGTATATCTTGTGGACGAAATGCGGCAGCCAGTTACACACAGCAGTGTCCCACAAACAGTCGTGGATTGAGTGACCAAATTATTATTGCTTTTCTTCCTTGAGGGATTATTATCAGGTGTGTGGAATAAGGAATCTTGCCCAAGGTTTTGCCCTGATGGAATCGAACCCAGGTGTTTCGCTTGCGGGTACTTTATACATGCAAGATTTCTTATTGTTGTCCCTCCACGGTCTCGCCCCACCCTATGTTCAGGAGCACTAACTTGTTTCCCAGAAAATAAATTTTGACAATCTTACCATCAAGATAATAATAATCCTTGCATTTGATGTCTCAAAGTACATCACAGCTAATTATTGTCAAGTGTAGTGACTCTTTGTAAGCACAGTCATTTGTGCCATCAAAATCCCACACACAGCCATAAAGTGAATCAACAATTAATCTGAAGGATTGTTATCCAGGACACAAGGAAAAAATCTCTCTCTTTTCTAATTGTGGCTGAGGATCTTTAACATCCATCTTTAACATCCACATTAGAAAGGACCTTCATTAATCTCTCATCCGAAAGCCAGCATCTAACAATGCAACACAACCCCAGTAATGCACCTAAAATTTATAACTCTGATGATTGATACACAAATAGTATAATGTAGAATTAGACAAATGCGCTGAATTTTTGTTTTCATTCTGTAAAACTGGAAGCAGTATTAAAATGTGAACTATTTGCTCTTGTCTACCATTGAAGAAATGCTGAGTTCAGTATTTAGAGTTATGTTCCACATCTAAGCGATCTCTCTGTCATTAAGCTTTTAAAATAAAGCCTAATTAGGCCTTTGTAACCAAAATCACAGGTTAGAATATCTTAATACTCAAAAGGGCAGATTGTTAACATTTTTGTGGGACACAAATATTGTTTTTCTGCTACTTTCCTCACTCCAATTACGAAAACTAGCTTTTAATTAAGAGATCTTTGCATCCAACGTATGTTTGCTTTGGTTCTGTAAGGTACTTCCATTGGTTAATAGCCAAGGTGAGTGAAGAGACCAATAAAATAAACAGTCAATTTACTTTACAATATATTCTTTAAGACATCTGAACAACGTGATAAGAAGCTGCATCAAATGCAAGCATTATTATTAAGGACGTTTTTAACTAGTGTTCAAATAAAATGGAAGGATTATTATTATCATTATTATTATTATTCAGTGTCAAAGCTCAAATGAAAATATCATATCAGTCCCAGCACAGTTAAGCATTTAGCTTTTTCCATCTGCCTAAAGTATATTGATATTCCAGTTTTCAGGACTCCTGAATGGTAAATAAGGTTCAGTTATCTCCAGGATTATTGGTCTACATGAAGGAAAACTCATACTATGGCTATTTGCTGGTAACTTCCCCTTCAGATTTGACCTGCTACTCCATGGTCTCTGGCCCTTCATTCATGGCCAGCCTGACCTTCGTATGTTACCAGAACTAGGATTTATGTCCAGCAAGGAAAAGGAAAGAATGCTATTAATAGACAGGTTTATTCTATCATCAATGCTGTAGGTTCTCCCTACTGACTACTATTTGGCAACAGCCCATGGTGAAATAATAGAAATCAGAAGCTCTGCCATGTAGGAATTCACAGACACATGTCCCTTCACTCCACAGATAATTATCGCTTTCGACTGGTTTGACTGGAACTTTCAGCAATATGAAAATATCACATCAAATATCAAATTTTTCATCACCCTTGCATGTTAAGACAAAATCTGACATTATTTTAGCAAACGTTTCGTTAGTAAATCTGGCTCAAGATTTACTCTATTTATGCAACATTTCACAGTGTCCAAAATTTGGCAAATCATTGAATAAACCCCTAACTTTGCAAGTTGTTTTTTTTGCAGTTCTTACAATAACTTATAGACAAAAACGGCTTAAAAATGAAAGCTGTATTTGAAAATTTGCCCAAATCTGCACACTCTGATACTCTACTGTTACATACATTGAGTAAATCTAGACCCAGTTGGAAATTTTCTCCCCAGTTTTGTCTCCTTCCCCTCTTGACTTCCTCAGACATTCAGAAATAAAATTGAAGACTAGATCTGTTAAGTAGCTACCTATCTATGGGTAATTACTTGCACTGCCTGATGTTGCTGAGCCTGTTTAAAAATATATTAAGAGAGAGTTGGCCTTTAAAGCAGACCCTCGGGCACCTCTCTGTATGCCCTTGCTTGTTAAATAAAAAGGATTATATTTTGTCTCTGCACTTTGGATGACAGGTATGCCTCCTTTATCCATCTCTTCCCTCTGCTCACTCTTCCCTGACAGCACATTAGATTTTGTGGTTAGTTAAAATTGACTGGAGCTTAATTGCTTCATTGTTGGCAGTGAATAAATTCACTGAGTCCATAAGACATGGAAAATAAGAGATGCCTTGGCTGTCTTTCACCCACTGATGTTCCAGTTGATTGATTGTCTGTGGTTTTCATCCAAATACTGGGACACGGGCTTGTAATCTCTGTAAAGGCCAAAACTCTGTACTTGTTCAGCAT